>NC_138772.1:525694554-525942054 GCF_965119305.1 Pelophylax lessonae
TTTCTTTCCCTCTTTCTTTCCCTCTCTCTCTCTTCTTTTTCCCTCCCCTATCAAGGATAAGTAAATTAATAAATAAAATATTAAAAAATCTTTTTAGTCCATAAAAAACATTTTTATAAAAAAAATTGTCCATAGTGAATCTTCCCAAGTCACAAGAAAAAGTGCAAACGTGCAAAAAAGTGCCACTATCCAATAACTGCGTGTATTCAGTGTCCACATGTGGGGATCCCACCTTCCGTGCACCACTATTTCCCCTAAATGGACTCGCTGGAAATTAAGCTGGTGGAACCAGCAATCACACTTTCCTAATAACTTTCCAGCCTGGTGGTCAGTTTCCTTAATAATAGTTATCCCGATTGGTCAGTGACAAGAATGTCCCTTACATTGATGGTCAATGAAAAGAATGTCCCTTACATTGATGGTCAATGAAAAGAATGTCCCTTACATTGGGGGTCAATGAAAAAAATGTCCCGTACATTGAGTCAGTGACAAGCATGTCTCCTTACATTAGGGGTCAGTAAGAAGAATGTTTGTTACATTGGTGGTCAGTGAGAAGAATATGTCTTGTATTGGTGGTTAGTCAGAAGAATGTTCCTTAAATTGGGGGTCACTGAGAAAAATGTCTCCTTACATTGGTGGTCAGTGGGAAGAATGCTCCTTACATTGGAGGTCAGTGGGAAGAATGTCCCTTACATTGGAGGTCAGTGGGAAGAATGTCCCTTACATTGGAGGTCAGTGGGAAGAATGCTCCTTACATTGGTGGTCAGTGGGAAGAATGCTCCTTACATTGGTGGTCAGTGGGAAGAATGCTCCTTACATTGGTGATCAGTGGGAAGAATGCTCCTTACATTGGTGATCAGTGGGAAGAATGTTCCTTACATTGGTGGTCAGTGGGAAGAATGCTCCTTACATTGGTGATCAGTGGGAAGAATGTCCCTTACATTGGTGGTCAGTGGGAAGAATGCTCCTTACATTGGAGGTCAGTGGGAAGAATGTGCCTTACATTGGTGGTCGATGGGAGGAATGGCCCCCTTACATTGGTGGTCAGTGGGAAGAATGCTCCTTACATTGGTGATCAGTGGGAAGAATGTTCCTTACATTGGTGGTCAGTGGGAAGAATGCTCCTTACATTGGAGGTCAGTAGGAAGAATTCCCCTTACAATGGTGGTCGATGGGAGGAATGGCCCCCTTACATTGGTGGTCAGTGAAAATTATATAAAGTAAATAAAAATTGTTAAAAAAATGATTGTAAAGCACATCCAGGTAGAGGGCTATGTAGGATGAGCACACATATGTGAACAATAATGGTGGCACATATGTATGGTATCATCGGGAACGTCGCACTGAGAGCAATTCTAGGGCCATCATTTTGTAACATGCTGGTCAGAGCTTTTTATTTTTTGTATTTTTTTTTTTATTAAACTGTTCAGCTAAGAAGACATTGGTTGCACCTATTATATTGTGTTAATTCATGAAAACCTTAGGCTCGGTTCACATTTATGCGATGCGGGAAGGCTGCGAATTCGCAGCCTGTTCCCGCATCGCACACGCACCCCCGGCAGTTCACACTGCCATATGCGATCCGCTGGGGGTGTCAATGTAATCTTAACGACACCCCCAGTTTGATCGCATATTGCAGTGCGATCGTGCAGTTCGCACAGGATCGGATCGCACAAGTGTGAACCGCTGTGCGATCCGATCCTGATGCGGCAGCAAAAATGCCTCCTGTGCGTGTTTGCTGCGGGTGCGATGCGAATTTAGCCATACAAACTGTATGGCTAAACTCGCACCGCACAGCTGATCGCATGTCATGTCGGAGCAGTGCGCTCCGACATGACATGCGAACCCCGCACACGCAGTAGTGTGAACCGGGGCTTAATTTTGGAAATGTACCATTGTTGCACTTTATTTAATGTAAGTTTATTTTCTTTTTTTTCTATAATATACATTTATTTTGAACATAGTGTAGAGAAATTCTGTGACAAACAAATGTAATGTGGGCAGTGCAAGATGTAGGCGGGGCTTTGTGTGGGTGTGGCTTGAGTGTGGGCGGGGACACATAGGGCCCATGATCTCTTATTGCCCTGGGGCCCCATGAGTTGTCAGTCCGCCCCTGCTTACAACTAAGCTTTTAATTCTTCCATCAGCTCATCCCTCATAGTTTTTACTTTTTGTACAACTTGCTGTTATGAGCAAGGCCCTCTTAACCCTTGTGTATGGTATAGGAACTGTACTGTCTCCCTTCATATTGTAAAATACTGCTCAAACTGTTGGCGCTATATAAATCCTGCACAATAATAATAATAATAATAATAATAATCTGCCCAGAGTCAAAGCCACCAAATTACAGCATAGACAGGGCTGAACTGACACTGTCTAAAGTAAGGAAGGTCAAAAAACATCCTCTTAGGAAAGTTGGCAAATGGACACTCTGCCCATAGACGGAGTTCGAATAAAATGCAATGCAGATAGGGCAGAGTCTGAGAGATATTATGTCACCATACCTGAAAAAGACATTTTACCAGGAGTCAGGAAGCTGCAAACATTTACATAGGCAGGTCTGATAAGATATTATGTACATGGACAGAGAGCTACTAAACCACAATATACTGTATACAGGGCTAATAAGACTCTCTGCTCAGAATTAGTGACTTTCTAAACTGTCAACAGTCTGTCCATAATAAGAGAGCTGCTAAACTGCATGTTATCCCGGGAACGCAATTATATTTAGAAGATTGTATGTAGACCAAAATTGTTCCTGAACTACACTATATTGTCAAAAATATCGGGACGCCTGCCTTTACACGCACATGAACTTTAATGGCATCCCAGGGTCTGTAGGGTATAATATTGGGTTAGCCCACCCTTTGCAGCTATAACAGCTTCAACTCTTCTGGGAAGGCTGTCCACAAGGTTTAGGAGTGTGTCTATGGGAATGTTTGACCATTCTTCCAGAAGCGCATTTGTGAGGCCAGGCAATGATGTTGGACCAGAAGGCCTGGCTCGCAGTCTCTGCTTTAAGTCATCCCAAAGGTGTTCTATCAGGTTGAGGCCAGGACTCTGTGCAGGCCAGTCAAGTTCCTTCACCCCAAACTCACTCATCCATGACTTTATGGACCTTGCTTTGTGCACTGGTCCAAATCATTTGGTGGAGGGGGGATTATGGTGGGTTGTTTCTCAGGGGTTGGGCTTGGTCCATAAAGTTCCAGTGAAGGGAACTCTTAAGGAGTCACCATATCAATACATTTTGGACATGTTCATGCTCCCAAATTTGTGGAAACAGTTTGGGCATGACCCTTTCCTGTTCACAAAGCAAGGTCCATACAGTGACACTGTACTGCTCTGGGGAGGTGATCAGGATTCTTTTTTTTTTTTATACTATGACTACTTATAATAGTGATGATCACTGTTATAACCAATCGTTTTTATGAATGGCATCAATTCATGTACCATTGTGTACAAATGTGATAGCTGTGATTGACTACAGTTATCACATGGTACAGTTCCGCTGTGATTGGCTATCACAATAGTATACAATGAATGGCTATGAATAAATGTTCATGTGCGTATAAAGGCAGGTGTCCCAATACTTTTGACAATATAAAGTCTATATGGATTCCTTTCCTACAAATGTTTTAATGTATTTATTTTTCCTGTAAAACATTTTGTCATTCTTTTTAAATGACCAATTGATTTAGCATCATATTTATTTATGAGTATGAGCACAATAATACTGCAACAGGTACAGCTAAGGAATTGCCGAAAACTTGCAGTGGAGCGGGCAGCAGTAAAATCTATAAAACTGTCTTCAGTGTATTGTCAGTGATTAGATCTGACAGTTTTGGCCTGACCTTTGGATCCTTGAAACTTCAGTCTGTGCCTGCCTCTGATCCTCCTAGCGGAACAAAGTCATGAGCACACTAGTTTTATACTCCTGGGCTGCTGGAACAAGAATTCTTCAGTCGTCACAGCAATTATCAGAAGGGTAGTCGCTTTGTAGCAAAGGGAGTTTTGGATACTTCACTATAGGGCAAAAATAAGTTGACAGGCCTTGAAATAATAGGCCATATTGCTGGAATTGCTGGACAGCTTTGCTCACATGTAAATGTAGGAACAATTATAGAACATTATATTAAATTAAAAAGTGTTATTAATCATTGCATGTATCAGTCACGTAAAGTTATAAAAATACAATAAGGGGCCTAAGCCAGATTCATAAATCCCTGCTGCTAGTTTCGGGAACTTTACTTAAATGGGAGGCAGACTCAAGTAGTTCTTAATATGTCAACTCTTATAAAGGGGCGCTATGACTGCACTAAATTAAAAAAGAATGACTTTGAGTTCATAGATAATGAAACTGGAGGTGATTAAGACCAAATCTAAGTTGGCGTACAGAGACAGGCAGAGTGCCTGTCTCTCTACACCACAGGTGTCAAACACAAGGCTCGCGGGCCGAATGCGGCCCCCTAGGCTATTTCATGTGGCCCTCACACCTCTCCTGCAGTTGCGGCAACCCCCTTTTTTCTGCCCCCAGCTTGTATCTGTAGTCGACAGCAGAGAGGACAGAACTCCTTTGCAAGATCATGCACTCCTATGTGCAGCTGCAAAAAGGCTCGTCTTTGCCTTCCCCCCTTCTCAGCATTCCGCAGCAGAGAGGAGGGCAGAACTCCTCCTACAGATCCTGCACCTCTCTGTGCAGCTGCAACACCACCTTGCCTTTGTCTCCCTTGGTCTCAGCATTCAGCAGACTCTGGAAGCTGACTCCAGCCCTCCTCTGGTTCTTTTTCAGACCCTGCACTTCTTCGCAGATCCACCCACATCTTCTTCCTGGCAGCAGCACAAGGTAAGGGGTGCATTGTGATGTGAGGAAGGGTGGGTGACTCTTTACTTCTGATGGTAGGGGGGTTCTTGACATCTCATGTAAGGGTGTAAGGGGGCGTGGGGTGCTCTGAACATCTAATCCTACAGATATAACGGGCCCTTTGAGGGCAACCATAATGTTGATGCGGCCCGCGATGACATTGAGTTTGACACCCCTGCTCTACACTGTGTAACAGAGCAGCATGTTTACCACCACTATCCCCTCCCCACCCCACCTGTCACTGGTTTTCAAGTATGCTGCTGGGTCAGCTTCAAAGCTAACAGGCCCTTAGCAACCAGTGATGCTAATATTCGATGGATCCTGATAGGAGAGCTGAGGGATTAGTTCCCCAACAGGTCCGCTCTCTCCTTGTGATTGACAGCAGGAATTAGGCAGATTCAGTAGCCACTAGCACTACCTGCTGTCAATCACAAGGAGGAGTGGACCTAATGGGCAATTAGTGTCTGGGAATCCCATCCAGGCTATGCCCACCCAGGTTCAAAAGTCCTGATGCGACAGCTGGACAATCCGGCCTCAATGCACCTCTACAAGCAGTGCTTGCCCCAAATTCATGTACCTGTTTCCAACAGGTTGGAGCTGGTGAACACAGAGTGATGAGAGGTCCTGTTTTGAGGTGTTGTTGGCTTACTATATCTGGCCATCCACAGTATATGCGTTATTTTATTTTCTCTTCCCGCAGTCCGCTTGGGACCCCTGTTTGGGTTTTTATTGGAAGTCGTTTTTGGTTTACAGTTAGTAGCATCTCGTGAGGTCCAAATTTGGCAGGCTCAACACAACTTTGCCATGTAGTATATATCTTCCCAACAAAGCCTATCGCAAAACGCATTGAAGAATGTTATACAACTTCTATTGAAACTTCTGTTGCCATCGTTCATATGTAACCCTTCTCTGTGACGTTGTATACAGAGTAATACGGTAGGCAGTGATACTGTTTGAATAAGATGTATGTGGGACCACCACCACCTGTCCATCCTATTGCAATTTGCTTTTATCTAAATAATATAGGTTAATAAAGTGTATTTTATTTAAACTATTGTTCTGTTTTGTTCTGGCACCTTAAAAGTCCTATTTATTTATTTGCAAACTTCTTCTTTGTCTTACCTCAAACTCACACAAACAACTGAATGAGTCAGAACAGTGACTCTTTCTATCTCCCCCCCCCCTCCCTTTCTGCACTGTTTAGGATGGAGGGGCTATGAAACTTAATTAGAGAGAGTCTAAAGGCAAACAGCATCTGCTATGTGCACTTTCAGAAAATGCCTAATACTCTGTGATACCAGTGTCACATGTGTACCCTCTATTTAATGTATATTTGTGATATAATATTCTCTAAGCAGATACAAAATGAGGAATTTGTTTAACCGTTTGCCGCCCATGCACAGTAGATTTACTATAAGTGGGTGGCACAGCCAGGCACCGTGAGGTACACGTATGTCGCGGTGAACTTCCTGGTTTTCGGGTGTACATGCACGTGCCCCTGCTGATCCGTGCTATGATTGGACACAGCACAAGTTTTTCCGCAGGTTTCAGCCAAAATCAGCTGCGGCCAATCACAGCACAGAGTTCCAAACACACAGAACTTTTTGCACACAGATCAGGGATCTAGCTGTTTCCTCACCCTAAAGAGCAAGGAGAAAAGAAGCCAGATCTGTGAGTAAAAGCAGCACACATTACACTTGTTAGGCACACAGTTAACCTCTTCATTGTCCCTTGATGTTAACCCCTTCCCAGCTAGTATTATTAGTACAGTGCTACAGTAGCAATGTTAGTGTCAGTTAGTCAGTTAGTATCACTCCCAGCCAGTGTCAGTTAGTGCCACCTTGGCCGCCACATTATTGCAGTCACACTATAATTTACTGATCACCCCTATAACTTGTATAGTGTCTGTAGTTATCAGTATCTTGATCACGAGAAGTGCAGTGCTGAATAGCAAAAAATAGTCTAGCAATAAAGGGGGTAAAACCTTCCAGTGGTCTAGTGGATAATCCCAGATGTGGTGTTTCTTTTGATGGTATAACTGAAAGATAAAATTCATTTAAAAATGCATACACTTAAAAATTGTAGCTATCAGACTTAACTCATTCCTCCCCCAATACATCCATCACAAACAGGTAGGCTTTGTTGCGCATTCAGGGTGTTTTTGTAAAGGGTTGGTCTATGGCGCTACCTATTTAAGAGGGGTTGTATGCCACCATGTGAAAAAAAATTATTAAATAACCGGTAACTATTGCCCATGTAGTGATGTGTTTTACAAAGTGCTATGGTGCATATATAAATAATCACAACTTTCAGCCACAATTACAAATAAATAAATATGTGCAACTTATTAAAGAAAGAGCCAGTGCTATCCGTGATCAAGATACTGATATCTACAGACACTATACAAGTTATAGGGGTGATCAGTGAATTATAGGTAGCAGGTAAACAGGTAGCACTATAGACCAACCCTTTACATAAACACCCTGGGGTATTCATAGGGGTACGTTGGAGGCAGCTTATACCTTTATTTCCAGTAGCTTACCATAGCGCAGGTTCTACCAGTTTTTTTTTTGTTGCGCATTATTGACATAATTTTGGCCATTCGTTCTAACTGGAATGAAAAGGGACAGAGACGAGGCATGCTCTTATCCTTGAACCTGCAAAAGGCATTTGATATATTATCATGGGACCATCTATTTTATGCTTTAAACAGCTATGGTTTGGGCCCTACCTTTCTTTTGACAGTAAATATGCTGTATAAGGAGCCCGTAGCCTCCTTATCAGTAAAGCTATATACAGTAGATCCCAAACCCTGCACATACATAGAGGCACTAGACAGGAATGCCCCTTGTTCCCCATTCTAAAAACATTAGCACTGGAACTACCAGCGATCAAGCTAAGACAAAACTCTGACATTAAAGGTATCTATTGTGGGGACAGGGAACATAAATGTGCCCTTTTTGCTGATGATGTCTTACTGCTTATATCTTCACCCATAGCATACCATCCCCAATTTACAAGCCCTCTTAACGCAATTCTCCACTATGTCAAGATTAAAGGTGAACCATGTGAAATCCCAGCCTTTCAATCTGTCCCTAGACGATCAGACATTTAGAAACGCACAGAGAAACTTTAATTTTAGTTTGCAATCTGCTTCCCTGCCCAATTTGGGCATTCTAAGTTCTAACCCCTTCTTTATCAACTATCCATAAAAATAATTACCCCCCATCTATAAGAAACTGACAGCAGATCAGTTTCAGATCAGATGGATCGATGGCTCACGTCCCAGCCTTCTTGGTTCAGTAGGCTGTACTCAATAAAAATGAACGTCTTACCCAGGATCTTGTATGTGTTTAGAACATTACTGAATGCTATATACTCTTCAGACCTCCTAAAGTTCCAAAACAAGATTCTGACATTTATTTGGGGAAACAAGAGTCCCAGAGTAAACAAAGGAACATTGTTAATACCCCAAAACTTAGGGGTAGCCTGGGTGTCCCTGACCTTTTAAAATACTTTCAGGCTGCTAAAATGGCACAACTGATCTGCTTTCATGCTCAAAAATATTTCCTCCCATGAATGTCCATGGAGTCCTACCCATATCCTTCCATGCCAATTAGCCACTTAAACCAGGCAACAGGGTCAGATTAAGAGCATCATGGGCCTGGTGCTGAGGGTTTTGGCGGGCCTTTTTATGGAAATAAATTAAATGAAAAAGCAAACTATTTTTTGTTAAAATAAATTTAATTAAAGAGTGGGAGGAGGTGTGTGAGAGAGAGAGGGTGAAAGAAAGAGGGGGTAAGAGGGGGGGTGAGAGAAAATCTGCTCACGCTCCCCTGACTCCTTTATTTTTTACCCCCAGTTTACCCGGGTCTTACTCCTTCGGTATTTAAATGGTGGCTTTTTAAAGATTGCAGATGTGTGTAAGGGTAATAGAGTTCTATCCCAACAATTATTGTGAGAGAAATACCAGTTCCCTGATGCAAACTTGCTCACAAATTTCTCAGTTTATAACTTCCCTACAACAAAAGAGTGACCTGCCTAGCATGGCTGCATTGGAATCTTTGTGCAGGAATTTCGATAAACGACTGACCATATTTCCGCATTGTACTTTGAATTAATGTCTATATCTACAAAACTTCCTCATAGTATATGGCAAAATGGGAAAATGATTTGAGCTTGGAAATGGATCAGGAGTGGACGAATAATACAAGATAGCAAGCTTTGCCTCCAAATCTTAAATAAACACGTCTACCTAAGGAAATCGGTAGTTTATGGTTCCGACCAGGCTGGCCTCTTTTGTACAAGGAGCCTCGGCATTATGTTTTCGAGGTCACGGTCAGAAGGGCACACTTAACCATGTTTGGTGGACGTGTCCGAAAGTAAAGCGTTATTGGATAATTCATTCTTTGACCCAAACGAACCTTGAAAAATCCACACAACAAGCTTTATTGGGTTATCCTGTGCAAGAGGCCCCGAGACATGGAAAAGTATTATTTTCCTTTTTATTTATAGAGGCATAAAATCACTATTCAATCGAGATCCTGGAAGTCTGCTAATATTTCATTTTGACACGGTCAAAGCTAAGCTATTTTGGTTCATGATACATGAAGGACTTTCTATCATAAACAACAAAATAAAACATTTTTAAAAGATTTGGGATCCATGGATTGCCTATCTTTCAGGAAATGCCTAATGTAATCGTTATCTACATCAGGGAACTGATACTCCTTTGGCCTTATTTTTCACTCTCCTTCCATACTTTATGACTCATTATCTTCCTTTTCTTCTCCCTTCTTAGGGAAGTTGTCTTTCAATCCAGTGGCGTCCCATGAAAGGTAATGCCCAATTATCGTAGTGGGATGTGGTAGTGGAGAGGAGCCCCCCCACAGGATGTCTTTCCAGTTTGCCCAATAGGGGCACGTTTGATTTGTTTCAGATAGACACATTGAAATGAGAATAATTGTTTAAGCATATTGATAGGGGACAGGAAGGTCCCATCTATTCTATTATATAGTTTCTTTGTTTTCATACCTTTTTTGAATGCATCTGTTCAAACATTTGATGTGTTACCTAGGCTGACTTATATGTGACTGCATATAACCAAAGATGGGAAAAGTGTTTTAAACCTCCTCTAATCCTCTCTTTATATAGTGCATTGTTTTTTTTAAGTGCCAGGGGGAAGATTGTATTCTTGCGCCATCCCCACAATGTTTTGTACACTTTCTCTTTAAAATAATATAAATTATTGAAAAAACAAACAAACATACACTGCAATTCATACATTTCAAAATGAAAATAGAAAAAAATAAATAAAATGGAATAAAACTATAATAGTATACAAACCCGATTCCCAAAAAGTTGGGACACTGTACAAATAGTGAATAAAAACAGAATGCAATGATTTGGAAGTTTCAAATTTCAATATTTTATTCAGAATACAACATAAATGACATATCAAATGTTTAACCACTTGCCTACAGTGCACTTTCACCCCCTTCCTGCCCAGACTGATTTTCAGCTTTCAGCGCTCTCACACTTTGAATGACAATTACTCAGTCATGCAACACTGTACCCATAAAAAATTTGCGTCCTTTTTTTCACACAAATAGAGCTTTCTTTTGATGGTATTTAATCACTACTGGGTTTTTTATTTTTTGTGCTTTAAATAAAAAAAGACTGAAAATATTGTGAAAAAACGCATTTTTCTTTGTTTCTGTCATAAAATTTAGCAAATGAGTAATTTTTCTTCACAAATTTTGGCCAAAATTTATACTGCTACTTATCTTTGGTAAAAATAACCCAAATAAGTGTATATTATTTGGTCTTTGTGAAAGTTATAGAGTCCACAAGTTATGGTGCTATTCATTGAAAATTGATCACACTTGACCACACCTGATGTACTGAAGGCCTATCTCATTTCTTGAGACACTAAAAAGTCAGGAAAGTACAAATACCCCCCAAATGACCCCTTTTTGGAAAGTAGACATTCCAAGGTATTTAATAAGGGGCATGGTGAGTTTTTTGAAGTTGTCATTTTTTCCCACAACTCTTTGCAAAATGAAGATTTTTTTTTTTTTTTTTTTTTACAAATTGACGTATTAACAGGTTATTTCTCTCACACAGCATATGTATACTTGCAACTACACCCCAAAACACATTCTACTACTCCTCCTGAGTATGGCGATACCACATGTGTGAGACTTTTTCACAGCCTGGCCACATACAGAGGCCTAACATCCAAGTAGTACCGTCCGGCATTCTAGGAGCACAAATTACACATATAATTTCCTGACAACCTATCGTATTTTTGAAGGCCCTGGAGCACCAGGACAATGGAAACCCACATAAAATGACCCCATTTTGGAAAGCAAACAGCCCAACGTATAATTTTTGAGGCATAATGAGTCTTTTGAATATGTCATTTTTTTCCACAAGTTTTTGGAAAATGTGGAAAGAAAATTAAAACATATTTTTTTTTACACAAAGCTATCCATTTATGCAATATTTCTAACACATAGCATGTACATAGCAAAAATTGCACCCCAAAATACATTCTGCTATTCCTCCTGAGTATGGCGATACCACATGTGTAACACTTTTTCACAGCCTGGCCACATACAGACGCCTAACATCCAAGTAGCGCTTTACACAAAGTTGTCCATTTATCCACTTTAAGACTGGGCCTATTTTTGACACTTGGTGTTTACAAGCTAAAATCATTTTTTTTGCTAGAAAACTACTTGGAATCCCCAAACATTATATATTTTTTTTTAGCAGAGACCCTAGAGAATAAAATGGAGATTGTTGCAATATTTTTTATCACACCATATTTGCCCAGCAGTCTTCCAAATGCGATTTTTTTGAAAAGAATTCACTTTTTTGAACTAAAAAATAAGAAAACAGTAAATTTAGCCAGTTTTTTTCCATAATGTGAAAGATAATGTTACGCCGAGTAATTAGATACCCAACATGTCATGCTTTAAAATTGCGCATGCTCACAGAATGGCGCCAAACATTGGTACTTAAAAATCCCCATAGGCAACATTTTAAAAATTTCTGCAGGTTACTAGCTTAGAGTTACAGAGGAGGGCTCAAATTATTGCTCTCGCTCTAACGATCGCGGCGATACCTCACATGTATGGTTTGAACACCGTTTACATATGTGGGCGGGACTTGCGTATGCGTTTGCTTCTGCGCGCGAGCTAACGGGGACAGGGCGCTTTAATTTTTTTTTTTCCTATTTATTTTATTTATTATTTTTTTATTTTTACACAGTTTAAAAAAAAAAATGTTTTGATCATTTTTATTCCTATTACAAGGAATGTAAACATCCCTTGTAATAGAAATAGGCATGACAGGTCCTCTTTATTGTGAGATCTGGGGTCAAAAAGACCTCACACCTCACAACTACACTAAAAAAGAAAAAAAAAAAAAAGAAATTGTTGAAAGAGGAAAAAAAAAGAAAAAGAAAAAAAAAGCGGCCCTTTAAACCGGTTGCTAGGCAACGTCTTTTGACGTAGCTCCGGTCCTCCAAGACCATAGAGTCGAGTGAGGGCCATCTTGCCCTCACTCGACTTCCTGTCTCTGAGGATCCAGGACCGGATCGTTTTCCCCGCTGCTGGCGGGTCCGGTAAGCTGGGAAAACGTCTGGGACGCTGCAGGAGGGGGGGGGGGGCACCTCTTCCCCTGCACCGTAAGGGTAATTCCGCGGCGAATCCGCCACTGGGACCACCCTTATCTGAAAGCCGACCGCCCGCCGTTTCAAAAAATACCGGGGTTATGGGGGCTATCTGCTGCCATAACCCCAGTATTTAGCTTTTAATGGCCGACGCATATAGTCGTTAGGCGGTCAGTAAGTGATTGCATGTATATGGCAAACAGGTGACGATGACTGATGGGGTGACAGGTGACGATGACTGATGGGGTGACAGGTGACGATGACTGATGGGGTGACAGGTGACAATGACTGATGGGGTGACAGGTGACGATGACTGATGGGGTGACGATGATTGATGAGGTGACAGGTGATGTTGATTGATGAGGTGACAGGTGATGATGATTGATGAGGTGACAAGTGACGATGATTGATGAGGTGACAAGTGACGATGATTGATGGGATGACAGATGACAATCACTGACGGGGTGACATGTGACGATGATTGATGGGGTGACAAGTGACGATCACTGATGGGGTGACAAGTGACGATGATTGATGGGGTGACAGATGACGATGACTGATGGGGTGACAGGTGACGGTGATTGATGGGGTGACAGGTGACGGGCGATTGATGGGGTGACAGGTGACGGGCGATGGTCACTGATGGGTGACAGGTGAAGGGCGATGGTGCACGGCGGTACTGATGGCAGTCTCTGGTGACCGGTGAACTTTAGGCTATGTTCACATGTGAGCGTAGCGATCGCAGGCAGAATCACTGCGATTCTGCCCGCGATCCAGAAATCATTGCAAATTGTGGGACGCCTGTGCGTTGCCCGTGATTTGCAATAGCACCCCAAACGCTGTGCGATGTTGCTGCGATTTCCGCCTGCCGAATCGCGGTAACATCACACAAACAACGCATGACGCCCCAAAGAAGCTCTTGTACCTTTTTTGGGCGTCATGCGTTGTTTGCGTGATGTTACCGCGATTCGGCAGGCGGAAATGGCGGCAACATCGCACAGCGTTTGGGGTGCTATTGCAAAAAACGGGCAACGCACAGGCGTCCCACAATTTGCAATGATTTCCGGATCGCGGCAGAATCGCTGTGATTCTGCCCGCGGTCGCTGCGCTCACATGTGAACGTTATGGGTGTCAATTTCTGGGCACTGATGAGGTGACTGTTGGGTGACAGGTGACATTGGGGGGGGGGCTGAGGACTGTGTGGGGGGACCTTTATTTGTGTGATTTTACATTTTACAGGTACACAGAGCAGTAACTCACTATTTCTAGCTCTGCTCTCCTCATACTGGAAACTGTATGAGGGGAGAAGAGCTAGTAACAGTCAGTTACTGCTCTGTATTTACATTTTGTGATCTGCTGTGAATGGATTCACAGCCGATCACATAGTAAACAGTCACTGTCAGTGACTGTTTACTACCGCCGGTGACAGCTGTGTTCCTACGGAACACAGTGCCACCGACATGACCGTGCTGCGCGCTCCCGATCGCGCATGCGCGGTCATCTTCCGGGCTCCGGTATTGTGATCGGCTGTGTCATTGGAACACAGCCGATCACGTGGGAAACAGCCATGCCTATTGGCTGTTTCCCCCCTGCCGGTGATCCGCTGTGTCCCGGGGACACGCCGACACCGGCAGTGCACGGCGGCGCGCCCGCGATCGCACGCCTGCCCTGCATTTCCTGCGGACGTCATATGACGGCGGGCGGGCGGTAAGTGGTTAAACTAAGAAAATGTATAATTTTAAGGGAAAAATAAATTGATTTTAAATGTTATGGCATCAACACATCTCAAAAAAGTTGGGACAAGGCCATGTTTACCACTGTGTGGCATCCCCTCTTCATTTTATAACAGTCTGCAAACGTCTGGGGACTGGGGAGACAAGTTGCCCAAGTTTAGGAATAGGAATGTTGTCCCATTCTTGTCTAATACAGGTTTTTAGTTGCTCAACTGTCTTAGGTCTTCTTTGTCGCATCTTCCTCTTTATGATGCGCCAAATTTTTCTATGGGTCAAAGATCTGGACTGCAGGCTGGCCATTTCAGTACCCGGATCCTTCTTCTATGCAGCCATGATGTTGTAATTGATGCAGTATGTGGTCTGGCATTGTCGTGTTGGTAGGTAGGTCTTCCCTGCAAGAGACAGCATCTGGATGGGAGCATATGTTGTTCTAGAACTTGGATATACCTTTCAGCATTGATGGTGCCTTTCCAGATGTGTAAGCTGCCCATGCCACACGCACTCATGCAACCCCATACCATCAGAGATGCAGGCTTCTGAACTGAGCGCTGAGAACAACTTGGGTTGTCCTTGTCCTCTTTAGTCCGGATGACATGGCGTCCCAGTTTTCCAAAAAGAACTTCAAATTTGATTAGTCTGACCACAGAACAGTTTTACACTTTGTCACAGTCCATTTTAAATGAGCCTTGGCCCAGAGAAAACGCCTGCGCTTCTGGATCATGTTTGGATTTGTTTTCGTTTTTGGCCTATAGAGTTTTAGCTGCCAACGGCAAATGGTACGGTTGATTGTGTTCACCGACAATGTTTTCTGGAAGTATTCCTGAGCCCATGTTGTGATTTCTATTACAGTAGCATTCCTGTATGTGATGCAGTGCCGTCTAAGGGCCCAAAGATCACGGGCATCCAATATGGTTTTTCGGCCTTGACCCTTACACACAGAGATTGTTCCAGATTCTCTGAATCTTTGGATGATATTATGCACTGTAGATAACTTCAAACTCTTTGCAATTTTTCTCTGAGAAACTCCTTTCTGATATTGCTCCACTATTTTTCGCCGCAGCATTGGGGGAATTGGTGATCCTCTGCACATCTTGACTTCTGAGGGACACTGCCACTCTGAGAGGCTCTTTTTATACCCAATCATGTTGCCAATTGACTTAATAAGTTGCAAATTGGTCCTCCAGCTGTTCCTTATATGTACATTTAACTTTTCCAGCCTCTTATTGATACCTGTCCCAACTTTTTTGGAATGTGTAGCACTCATGAAATCCAAAACGAGCCAATATTTGGCATGACATTTCAAAATGTCTCACTTTCAACATTTGATATGTTATCTATATTATATTGTGAATAAAATATAAGTTTAGGAGATTTGTAAATTAGTCCATTCCTTTTTTACTCACAATTTGTACAGTGTCCCAACTTTTTTGGGATTGGGTTTGTAGTTTCTCTTTAATTTATAGTATATTATTAACAATGCAACAGGAGAAATTTGAATTGACAAACACCCAAAACTCCAAGGTAGTCAGAAATGCACCCAAAAATTATAGACTCTCCCACCAGAATTATCCAAGATAGATAAGAAGCGTGTGACAGTGTGACAGTCTACCCAACTCTGTTGCAAACACTTTTGAGAGGACTGATCCTTTACGTCATTGGTGCTAATTTTTAGAAAGATGTAAAATCTTGCTCTATTTATTGCAGTTTCCCCATGATAAATTGCAGCCTGTTAGCAGCATTCATAAAATATCTATATTTACATTTGACAGTCTTGCAAAAAAATGAAAACAAATCTTTAATTAAAGTGTATTTTGTCCTATTAAATATTTCACACAATTAAATATTTAACATTTCCTTTACATATTTCATATGCTGCGCAAGCTGTAATGGTGCAAAGGGCTGTGCTAAATGAACCTTTGAGGAAATCTGATTTTATGTGTCTGCCTTAATGTCTCCATGGTCCTGTAGTTCAAGCAATTTCATTATTTAAATTAGAATGGTTTATTTCCTTGTCATTGTCAGACCTGCGATACATTATCTGCTTGAGAAATTATGATAATTGCAAAGTACTTCTTAAACTGGATATTTCCACATTGCATTAATTGTTTATAGATAGGTGGGCATGTTCGGAATATCAATCAGTCTTTTTGGCACCAACAACCCTTCATGTTTACTTAAATTGTTTTTACGGCATATTCCAGTAATAAAATGTTATTTATTTTTATTTTTTTTTAAAGGAAAAGGGTTAGATCCCCTACCAGGTTTTTATTTACCCTAACTTTCTGTTTCCATTCACAAGGACATAAAGATAAGGGAATGTTTTCCAGTAGAGACAAAGGCAATAATAAAAACACTTTCTTTGTAGAGTGAGAGTCAGACTATTGTTGTTTTCTGTGTCTCCATTGCAAATATTTCCCATAAACTCCTATCATGGTGGCATCCTGCCTGAAAGGCTTTCATAGGTTACCACTGATAAGGGAAGCAAAAAAAAAGTCTTCCTAATTGGAAGCAAAAAATAAATCTGACAGAAGTTCAAACCTGTCCTCACTCTTTCCAAAAGGCATAAAACAGAAACTGTAAGTTTTATCTTGCAATAAACATTAGTGTGTATTATCTGGGAGACAATAGCCACATGTATAATTCACTGGATGGACAGTATATAAGCAACTTAGTTAGGTCACAATATAAGAGGGAGAGACAAGACAGGCTTTATCTTGCAATAACAAAAATGACAGTGTATTATCTGAGAGAAAACAGCCACAAATATCTTTTTTATCTTGCAATAAAAACTAAAGTATATTCTCTTAGAGACATTAGCTGTAAATACTACTCCATGGATGGACAATATGTAAGCAGCTTGGTTTGGCCACACTATGAGAGGGAAAGACAAGATTGTTTTTAACTTGCAATTAAAAAATTAGAGTGTATTATCTGGGAGAAAACAGCTGCAAAAATTGATCAGTGGCTGGACAATATTCATGCAGCTTGGCTAGGCTACAATAAAGGATGGAGAGGTGAGACAGATTTTATCTTGAAAAAAATTAGAATGTACTATTTGAGAGACAATAGTTGGGGAAACAAGAGGCCCAGGGTAAACAAGGGTACATTGTTTTTCAGTGGATGGACAATATGTGAACAGCTTGGTTGGGCCACACTATAAAAGGGAAAGAAGTGACAGGTTTTAGCTTGCAATAAAAAAAATAAAATAAAATGTGTTACCTGAGAGGAAACAGTCAAAAATAGTGTTCAGTGGCTGGACAGTCTTCAAGCAGCTTGGTCAGGCCACACTAAAAGAGGGGGAGATAAGACATATTTTATCTTGCAATAAAAATTATAGTGTATTATCTTATAAAAAATAGCCACAGATATTGTACAGTGGCTGGACAGTATGTATGCAGCTTGGTTTGGTTACAATATAAGAAATCAATATTATAGTGTATTATCTGAGAGACAAGAGCCATAATAAAGCCCCGTACACACACGCAGATCGTCGTCATACAAATGTTCGTCTTTTCTCCCCGGGATGTCGGTGTCTGTTGAAAAGTGCAAAGACAGCACAAGGACAGCACAAGAATTTTGTCCGCAGACTTCAGCTGACTGCAGAAGTGATGTCATGTAATGGTTAACTTTCCCTGTGTTTTTTATTTTCTGAGCATGCCCAGTCTTGCAAATCTGCGGTCTGTCGGCTGATTTCTGTACTGACAGGCGAACAATCGTCCGTTCTGGTGTCTGCAGACAAAAATTTTCATGTTTGCAAGAAAGACTCTTGTCCGCGGATTGTGTGCAGACATCTGTCGGAGGCACCATACTAACACGCATACAATCGGCAGATCTTTCGTCCGCCGACGTTTGTATGACGACGACCTGCGTGTGTGTACAGGGCTTCAGTCTTTGAGGTACAACAAAGGATTTACCTTGCAGCAAACATTAGAAATGTGGCAGCTGAGGTTGAGTTGCGGAAGCATTTTGCGGCACCTCTAGGGTGCTGGAGCACTGGAATGGGCCTGAGGAAGTAAGAAAGTGGTGGGAGCTGGTAATAGTAATCATGGCAGATATAAATATTTGTGTGTGTGTGTGTGTGTTAGTGGAGGGAGGGGGGGGGGGATATGGATTACAGTTATGTCTGTATAATCAGCAGCAAGGTTTTTGTACTTATTGGTATTTCAACAATGTTAGCTTTAATTAAAGTGACCTGATCCACGCTGTCACGGGACAGGTGGATTGCCTCTCTGAAACAGAAGAGGAGGAAGAGGACGATTAGGAAGGCTTTTTAAGCCACTCAATTCCCTTAGATGATGTGCCTGTATATAAACAAAAAGGGGTGCAGCGCCAAGAAAAAACACACACTAAACAGAATCCAATTAGGAAAGTTCTTAAGGAGGAAAATAGGGATGATCCCCACACCAGGTGCCGTAATTGCTGAAAAGCACGCTTCCCCACTTTGTCTAAATGAAAGGCTTACTTACCAGAAGCAATTGACCCTCAAATTATAGAGTGGTCAAATGAATATTTTGCTCATGTATCATGTTAAGCCACATCAAGAATGAATAGTCGAGCTGTTATGCGCCCCTTTTTCAATATCAGGCAGGCAGATCCACAAGCAAACCTCATAAATAAAGGAACTCATATGCTGTAGTAGTTCCAAATATTTTATTTAAGAAAAAGCTTCAATACACTCACATGCAAGTAGATCAATTCAGACATCAAAGATGTACAAAGATGGGCGCAGTGTGGAGTGCTTGCGTCGTGTCTGTGCGTCTTACGCGTTCCGTCATCAGAGGTGTGTCGGCACCCCGCAAGCATGCATTTAAATACAACAGAAAACCGGAAATGACCGGAAGTCGGAAGACGCCAACTGGCTTGCGCTCCACGTTGCGTCTCAATAACAGGAAACAAGGAGAATAAAAACCAAAAGCTCGCCCGACATATCCTAAGACCAGGCAAAAACAGAAAAAACCCAATATCATATATTCAAATACAGAACAGAAAATGTAAAAAAGGGGGTGAATTAATAACAATAAATAATTTTAAAGAAAAATAATTTTAAAAACTATAAAATAAAAAGGAAGATAAAAACCCAAAGTGGAGCACCCCCCAGTGGAGACAATAGTAAACACAATTCATAGTTATACACAAGGGGCCAAAATTAAATTAGAACCCCCTACAAACCTTTATATACCTAAAAAGTCCATAACAGACTAAAAAAAACAAATAATGCTAAATAAAATGACCTTGAAACTCGAATGGGTCATATTAAATTACCTAAAAAAGTCATCCTGATGTGCCTGTATAGCATGGTTACTTTGAAATAAAAAAGGCAGACATGCCAAGCATCCACATGGTGCAGTCCAACAAACGCGTAGACCTGCAGAACACGCCCTTTCTACCACAGCATGCCGAACCTGCCAGAAGGGGTAAGCAAGTGTACAAACCCCGCAAGGGCTGTTGATAACTGATTCCCCTATTCCTGCACAGCCAGGCAACAAGCATTTTGTACCTGCATCTGGACACAAGAAAACAGTTTTTGTTTTGGTTTTTGTTATTTTATTAAGGGTGTTAACTTGGATGAGGAAAAGGGGTTTTGTGATGCCCAGCTTGACCGAAACAATAAACCGGGGCAACTTCCTTCCTACGTTAAATATCCTGAACTGCCCTACTTCCTGAACACTGACAGTCTTAGGTGAGCAAAAACAAAAGTCCCTTAAGGACTAAGAACACCCTTTAGAAAAAGCACAGTGTGTTGTAAGCTGTAACAGGAGTGTCTTCAACTCCACTGTAGAATCTGCTCCCAGCTCTACTGCCTACAGAAACTACCAGCCCTCCTGGCTGCTTGTCCATCAGCTCACATGACTGCTCCGAAGATCTCCCAGGGCAAGAGATATCTAGAGTTAAGCACAGCGCTGTCCTGAA
Source organism: Pelophylax lessonae (assembly GCF_965119305.1). Lineage (NCBI taxonomy): Eukaryota > Metazoa > Chordata > Amphibia > Anura > Ranidae > Pelophylax > Pelophylax lessonae. The sequence continues at coordinate 525,714,740 of NC_138772.1, forward strand.
AACTTGCTACATGTAGCAGTCTTTCCCCCTGCAAATTCCTTGGTGTGCTGATATACTCACACTGTCCTCTTTGTTCCCTGCTGCTCCTTAGGCAAGATTCCTCCTCAAACCAAGATGCTGATAGGATCTTCCCAAGCCAGCCAAGGGGCCCCTTCCTACAGGGGCAGACTGGTAACTTTCGGCCCAGGGGGAAAGTACAAACCAGAGGCCAATGGTGCAGCGACTTGGCCCCCTTCCCACTCTCCCTCACCCCCCCTCCCACTCTCCCTCTTCCCTTCCTCCTCCTGACCCCCATTCCAAGCTAAAGCCCTGCTCCAGGTACTCTCTACTCACCGGCTGGATCCGTGTTACCGACCTGGCCAGCAGGGGGCTGTTGGGGGGAGCTAGGACAGCTCGGTTGGGGCTGGCCAGGGGACAGTCTCCAGTGGGGCATGGAACCGGCCTCTGCTCAGACGCAGTTTACACCATCCATGCTGGGGGGGTAGGCCTGCACTCTGTCCTTGTCTTCAATCCGCACTCAGTAGGTCAGCAGCAGGGACTTTTTACTTCTCTTCTCCAGGAATACTTTAGGCATGTCTGTGGCAGAGGCGATGCAGCCTTTTTAAAGGGACCTCAGAGTGGCCCAGGGGGCAATTGCCCCCCTGCCCCCTGGCCGAGTCCTCCCCTGCCTTCCTAGGCCACCAAAAGTCTCCTTAGCACTCCATCTTCCACCTGACTTCCCTGCTGGCATGGCTACTCCATATTTAAGGGCTGACTCAGCCACCCTGCAAGGACATTCTGTCTGGGGACTGGCCAAGTTCCCTCAAGTATGCAGATCAGCTTTGACCAAGGCTTTGTGCTGAAACATGTAAGCTATTTTTGTCTAACTATATGTAGTAATAAAGATTATACATTTTTTTGGATTTTGGCGCGGCCAGCTACCTTTTCTTCTGGATATATGCAGATCAGCCCTCCTGGCCTCTGTCCACTAACTTCTAAAAGTTTTTCTCAAAACTTCCAGATCCAGGGGGAGGTACCTGATTCTGTGGAGCCATCCAGCCTCACCTACAGTAACCCTGAACCAACATACCTAAATTCGCTTGCACTAGACTAGTATTGTACTAGAGGGTGCTACACAAGCTATTTATAGCAGCATGAGGACCTCTGGAAATCTTGAATGAAAACCTTAGTTTGTTTCCATGGAGTAGAGCACGTCATTAGAATTGCAATGAAAAAAAAAAAAAAAACCTGATGGACGTCATACAGAATTAGGCATTTTTAGGAACTGTAAATAACAAGTTTGCCTGTAATTCCTTGATCTGTGTGATAGATAACTTCTAGCACCCTGGAGCAATCCTTTGAAGCATACTGTATCTAAACCAAGTAACAAAGATGTAATCTTTTGCAGCTAACCAGTCCTTAGCAGGGGCATGCAGTCAGAGGAGGCAGAGCCTCACCTGCCATGAATATAAAAAAAAAAAAAAAAAAAAAGATTGAGTTTTATGGGTCATAGCTCAGAGATTTGTATAAGCGAAGTCCTACCCCACCACTGGTCAAAATTTTGGGCTCCTAGCACCTTGTGCAGCCTGTCAGAAGCGACATACAGACAGTTTAAATACAAGCTGGCACACGCTGTTTGCAGCAGACTGAGAGGATGACTTCTTGTCAGAGGCACTGAGCTCAATGGGCAGCTTGGTCGGAGCCTTGGACCAATAGTAAAGCACCATTGGTCCAAGCTGGCCAATAAAAATGCTGCAGTGGAGGCTCTCCTCTCACTGCAGTGTCTAAAAGACAAATGCTCTCTTCCAGCCCAGCCCTAACTACAAGGAAAAACATGGGTTTATGGATATAAGGTTTACCCATAATCCCATGTTTTTCTCACACAGTTAAGAGGGAGAATCTGCTGCTGCTAAAAAAGGTACTTTTTTAACCACTTAAGGACCGCCCGCCGCAGTTATACTGCAGCAGGCTGGCCCTCCTGCGCAAACCACTGTAGCTATACGTCGGTCGCGCGCCTACAGCTAGGGGGCAAGCGCGCGCCACTGCCGGCTTGTTCCCGCCCCCACTCCACAGTGGGAGCCCCGATGCACGTGGTCGGTGGCAATGATTGCCGCCTGACACCCGCGATCGTTCCCCGCTGGAATGATCACAGAGATCATGTGATCCTTCTATATAGGAACACAGGTCTCTATGATCATTTCACCCCCGCCCCCATACAGTTACAAACATCCCCTAGGTACACATTTAACCCTTTGATCGCCCATGGGTTAACCCCTTCCCTGCCAATGTCATTATTACAGTAACAGTGCATATTTTTAGCACTGATTACTGTAGTAATGTCACTGGTCTCCCCAAAAGTGTCAAAAATGTCAGTTAGGGGTCCGATCTGTTCACCGCAATGTCGCAGTCCCGCTAAAAATAGCAGATCGCCGCCATTACTAGTAAAAATAAATAAATAAATAAAAATGACATAAATCTTTCACCTTAGTTTGTAGATGTGATAATTTTTGCACAAACCAATCAATATACACTTATTGAATTTTCTTTTACCAATAATATGTAGATTTTTAATTTTTTTTATTGTGAATGTTATATAGCAGAAAGAGAAAAATATAGTTTTTTTTTTTTTTTTCAGAATTGTCACAATTTTTTTGTTTATAGCGCAAACAAATAAAAATCACAGAGGTGATCAAATACCACCAAAAGAAAGCTCTATTTGTGGGAAAAAAGGACATCAATTTTATTTGGGTAAAGCGTCGCACAACTGTACAATTGTCTGTTAAAGTAACGCAGTGCCGAATCGCAAAAAATGTCCTGGTTATTAAGGGGGAAAATCCAGGGCCGGGACAAGGGGTGGGCAGGAGGGACGGTTGCCCTGGACGCAATGGTTTATTGCAGGGATGGGGGGGAGGGGCGCCCTGACCCTAACCCTAAGGGAAGGGGGGGGCACAGTTTAGCATCCTTGCCCTGGTCGCTAGATGACCTTGTCCCAGCACTGGGAAAATCTTTCGGTCCAGAAGTGGTTAATAATCATGCAGGCAAGGCAGCCTATTTGCAGTGCAACTCTAACATTGCTTAAATTCCACTTGACTTTTTTTTAATTAATCATTTTTTTAATGAATTTCTAATTCTATAGAGCTTTCCTACCTGGGGACTCAAAGCACTTTGATCTGCTGTTGATAGTGAGACAGCCATCTTGGGTGCGCTCAGTATCGCATTAGGGCCAACTTTATACCTGAGACAATTTACACAACACACGACATTGCAACGTGTTATAATGCAGTTAAATTGTCTTCATGCTTTGAAAAAATAATTGGCGGCAAAAGTCAATGGCTGCCTTTTTACTGTGCAAGACCAGGCATTGGAGAGTTAATCCACCGCCTCCTGAAATAGCGCAGAGTGGAACGCGCTTTTATTATGAGTGATGCTGTCTGTTTGAAAGGATTTCTCTTTTTTTTTTTTTCTGCAGCCAAATGCCAGACGATTGCTGGGAAAGCAATAAGACATGTCACCGCCGGCACAAGAGAGTCTGCCGAGTTAGTTGTTTACAACTCTGCCAGTGCCATTTATGAGTTTGTTATACCCCGGCCCTAATCAATCAGGCTGGAACAGAAATTTATAAGACCCCTGACGAGCAGAGTTGTGTTCATTTTAATGAGGAACTGCGCTGTATGGGAACAGGAACAGGTGGCAGAACACAGACAGTGTGCCAGTGGAATTCTATTCATTATTTCAGAAACTTCCTGAACGTTTCCTATGTGTTAGAGCCCACTTTTCTATCATGTTCTACCTGTGATGTATTTTCCATTCATTCTTCACTTTTTATGGTTAGATATTATCGCCCTTTCCCCGCTTCATGATTTTTTGTTGATTTTTTTTTTTTTTTTTTGCTTCGTTGCATCTTTCTGGCCAACCCAAACTTTTGATATTCTTATGGTTGATTGGTGCTCACTATTATTGTACTCTATCTAACGAGCTAAATGTTGGTGGAGCACTTGACCTCAGGGAAGGTGAAAGGTAGCTGTGTACATGTAGGCCAGGGGTTTCCAAAATTTCCACACAAAGGACCAGTGTACTGTCCTTCAGACTTTAGGGGGCCAGACTGTGGACAGTGAGAGTAGAAAATGTCCTGGGGTCACTGGGAGTAATAAGTGCCCCATCTTTGGTATCGGTGGGGAAGGAATAGTGACCCATCATTGGTGTCAGTGGGAGGGATAGTGTCCCATCATTGGTATCAGTGGGAGAAATAGAGCCCCATCATTGGTATTAGTGAGAGGAATAGTGCCCCATCATTGGTATTAGTGAGAGGAATAGTGCCCCATCACTGGTATCAGTGGAATAAATAGTGCCCCATCATTGGTGTCAGTGGAAGGAATAGTGTTTATTATCAGTGGAAGGAATAGTGCCCCATCATTGGTATCAGAGGTAGGAAAAGTGCATCATCATTGGTGTTAGTGGAAAAAATAGTGCCCCATCAATGGTGTTAGTGGGAGGAATAGCGCCCAATCAATGGTATTAGTGGGAGGAATAGAGCCCCATCATTGGTATCAGTGGAAGAAATAGTGCCCCATCATTGGTGTCAGTGGGAGGAATAGTGGCCCATCATTGGTATTAATGAGAGGTATAGTGTCCCATCATTGGTATCAGTGGAAGGAATAGTGCCCCATCATTGGTGTCAGTGGGAGGAATAGTGCCCCATCATTGGTATTAGTGGGAAGAATAAAGCCTTATCATTGGTATCAGTGGAATAAATAGTGCCCCATCATTGGTGTCAGTGGAAGGAATAGTGTTTCTTATCAGTGGAAGGAATAGTGCCCCATTATTGGTGTCAGGGGAAGGAATAGTGCCCCATCATTGGTATCAGTGGAAAAAGGGGGAACCCCCAAGTTTAGCGGGACTATGAATGTGACTGAACACTTAAAAGAAAATACTAGTATGTAAAAAATATCAAACACTTTATTATTTTTATATATATAAAATGACAAAAAAAAGAGAATATTGACAATGACAATCACAATGTATTCTAAAAAGTTGCATGCAATTACAGCTCACACACGGTATAGAAGATTCCGGGGTACATATGGTGAAGAAACAAGAGACCCTATGCATTTCGGGTAAAAAACCCTTCTTCAGGGGTCAAACAAGATTCAGACCATGTTGTATCACCTATATAGGCAAGAAATTTATACTATAAGTTGCAAATATGTGTAAGAGTAATTTTCTATAGGGATATCTCAATGGTCAATACATACTACTTGGGTCTTCATATATACCGAGGAGAGCTGTGTGTTAAAAACCGGTAGAGTTTACCAGTGGGAAAAAAAATGCCTGGTTTGCAGTATACATGTATTTTGTGGGTAGGAGTACTTGAAAAAATGTAAGGGAAAGAGAGCCGTAGTACTGTGAATCGGTGGGCACCACAATGATCCAAGCCGGTCCAATGAAAAGCCCCAGAGGGGGCACTCGTCAAGATATAAATAAATGTAATGGAGACCTAAAGTATTTGAAAATGTAATTAGATACAGCAGAGCAAAAAGAACTGAAACGGGGAGGGGGGAAAGGGGGGGAACCATATGTACCCCAGAATCTTCTATACCGTGTATGAGCTGTAATTGCATGCAACTTTTTAGAATACATTGTGATTGTCATTGTCAATATTCTCTTTTTTTTGTCATTTTATATGTATAAATAATAAAGTGTTTGATGTTTTTTACATACTAGTATTTCTTTTAAGTGTTCAGTCGCATTCATAGTCCCGCCAAACTTGGGGGTTCCCCCTTTTTCCTACGAATAAGGATGATGGCCACTGACACTTAGGTACTAAGTGATGGGGAAACATATATATCATTGGTATCAGTGGTAGGAATAGTGCCCCATCATTGGTGTTAGTGGAAAAAAATAGTGTCCCATCATTGGTGTTAGTGAAAGAAATAGTGCCCCATCATTGGTGTCAGAGGGAGGAATAGTGCCCCATCATTGGTGTCAGCGGGAGGAATAGTGCCCCACTGTTAGTGTCAGTGGAGGGAATAGTGTTTCATATCAGTGGAAGGAATAGTGCCCCATCATTGGCATCAGTGCGAGTAATAGTGCCCCATCATTGGTGTCAGTGGGAGTAATAGTGCCTCTTTATTGGTGTCAGTTAGATGATTAGTGACCCACCGTAAGTGTCAGTGGAAGGAATTGTGCCCCATCATTGGTATCAGTGGAAGGAATAGTGCCCTATCATTGCTGACAGTGGGAGGGATAGTGCCCCATCATTGGTATTAGTGGAAGGAATAGAGCCCCATCATTGGTATCAGTGGGAGGAATAGTGCCCCATCATTGGTGTCAGTGGGAGGAATAGTGCCCCATGGTTAGTGTCAGTGGAAGAATTGTTTCTTATTAGTGGAAGGAATAGTGCCTCATCATTGGTATCAGTGAAAGGAATAGTGCCCCATCATTGGTGTCAGTTGGAGGAATAGTGCCCCATCATTAGAGTCAGTGGGAGTAATAGTGCTCCATCATTGGTATCAGTGGATGAAACAGTGCCCCAAGGGCCGGGTAAAGGCAAGCAAAGGGCCAGACCACTGCTCTAGCCAAAGCTTTTTTTTTTTTAAGTAGAAGAAGTGGGTTAGATCCCCTGTCAATTTTTTATTATTATTGCTGTCTGTTTGCCTATTGGGGAGAAATACACTCCTTTTTTATTTGTAAGAAAGTGATGGGAAATGCAAAGTTTTAGAGTTTTTCCAGACCATGAGGTGAATGCAAATATAGGGGCATGTGTTCCAGGGACAACTGTCTATGAGGGGAATTCCCCATACTTCCTCTAACTTCCTGTTGGGTCTCTGGGCAAAGAAAGTGTATGGAAAACCTAAATTTTAGAGTTTTCTCCAGACAGCCATGTGAGGGCAAATCTTCCTATGGGGATACTGTATATACTGTCTGCGGGGACAACAAGATGGGAAGTTAATAGGGAAATTGCATATTTCATATTCCTTATTAAGGTCGGCATCACAAATATCTAAAAAAGCCTCTAATATCCTAGTTAAAAGGAGGCATTATAAGTAGTGTTGAGCGAACACGGACTGTATTATTCGTGTTCGTACCGAATAATTGGATTTTTTGTACCCGAACACGGACACGGACACTTTACTGTATGTTCGGGTAAAAATCCGTGTTCGGTCGTTTTATTTCCGGGTTTTGCATGCTTTGGCGCTCTTTTCATGGCGGGCTTTCAACAGCCAATCAACAATCGTTTAACTGGTGTGCCTTAAGCCATCCCAGCCATGCCTGCAAATGTCTCAGTAGCTGTGATTGGCCGTCTGAAGCATGTGACCAAGTCTTTATAAGTTCGAGGCAGCCGCAGCGGCGTCATTATGCTGCTTAGATTCAGGGACAGAGCACACATCAACGTGCTGGCTGCTGATTAGGGAAAGATAGGCAGGAAAAAACCATTTGTGTCCGGATAGAATTGAGGGACAGGTCGGAGTGTTTAGGCAGGGCGAGTTGTAGGCATTTTAGGGATAGAGTCTGCTGAATTATATAGGGTCAGTGTCTTCTACAAACTACAATCGATATTGCTGTGTGGGGGGTGGGGTCTGCACTCAATCCTGATCTACGATCTCTTCTCAATCCTGTTAGGGACAGAGTCTGCTGAATTTTAGGGAAACTGTGTTCTACAAACTACAATCGATATTGCTGTGTGGTGTGGGATTGGAGATAGGCAGGTGTCAGTGATCCACATCCATTTTTCTGTGTGTGAGCTGCAGTGAACACAATCTTTTTGGGCTGCAGTGAACACAATCTTTTTGGGCTGCAGTGAACACAATCTTTTTGGGCTGCAGTGAACACAATCTTTTTGGGCTGCAGTGAACACAATCTTTTTGGGGTGCAGTGAACAAAATCTTTTTGGGGTGCAGTGAACACAATCCTTTTTGGTGTGCAGTGAACACAATCTTTGTGGGGTGCAGTGAACAAAATCCTTTGTGGGGTGCAGTGAACACAATCTTTTTGGGGTGCAGTGAACAAAATCCTTTTTGGGGTGCAGTGAACAACATCCTTTTTGGGGTGCAGTGAACAACATCCTTTTTGGGGTGCAGTGAACACAATCTTTTTGGGGTGCAGTGAACAAAATCCTTTGTGGGGTGCAGTGAACACAATCTTTTTGGGGTGCAGTGAACACAATCTTTTTGGGGTGGAGTGAACAACATCCTTTTTGGGGTGCAGTGAACAAAATCCTTTTTGGGGTGCAGTGAACAAAATCATTTTTGGGGTGCAGTGAACACAATCTTTTTGGGGTGCAGTGAACACAATCTTTGTGGGGTGCAGTGAACACAATCTTTTTGGGGTGGAGTGAACAACATCCTTTTTGGGGTGCAGTGAACAACATCCTTTTTGGGGTGCAGTGAACACAATCTTTTTGGGGTGCAGTGAACACAATCTTTGTGGGGTACAGTGAACAGAATCTTTGTGGGGTGCAGTGAACACAATCTTTGGGGGGTACAGTGAACACAATCTTTGTGAGGTGCAGTGAACACAATCTTTGTGGGGTGCAGTGAACACAATCATTGTGGGGTGCAGTGAACTCAATCTTTGTGGGGTACAGTGAACACAATCTCATACTGAAGGTTTGAGGGTGCTGCCTGTTCCATACTCCCCCTACTCCTCATCTAGCCTTTTAGGGGTACAAACAATAGTAATTGGGGCCTAGTGTGGTTGTGTACGTGTGATATACATACACTTTTTTGGGATCATATTTTCTATTCCGCTATTTAATCAAAAACCTTTGGGGATCAGTTAAATTGGGGGATAGTCTGTGTTGGTACGTGTGAGAGAGATCCACCTTTCCAAGTTGTTGGGGTTCATCTCATACTTCTGAAGGTTTGAGGGTGCTGCCTGTTCCATACTCCCCCTACTCCTAGCCTTTTAGGGGTACAAACAATAGTAATTGGGGCCTAGTGTGGTTGTGTACGTGTGATATACATACACTTTTTTGGGATCATATTTTCTATTCCGCTATTTAATCAAAAACCTTTGGGGATCAGTTAAATTGGGGGATAGTCTGTGTTGGTACGTGTGAGAGAGATCCACCTTTCCAAGTTGTTGGGGTTCATCTCATACTTCTGAAGGTTTGAGGGTGCTGCCTGTTCCATACTCCCCCTACTCCTAGCCTTTTAGGGGTACAAACAATAGTAATTGGGGCCTAGTGTGGTTGTGTACGTGTGATATACATACACTTTTTTGGGATCATATTTTCTATTCCGCTATTTAATCAAAAACCTTTGGGGATCAGTTAAATTGGGGGATAGTCTGTGTTGGTACGTGTGAGAGAGATCCACCTTTCCAAGTTGTTGGGGTTCATCTCATACTTCTGAAGGTTTGAGGGTGCTGCCTGTTCCATACTCCCCCTACTCCTAGCCTTTTAGGGGTACAAACAATAGTAATTGGGGCCTAGTGTGGTTGTGTACGTGTGATATACATACACTTTTTTGGGATCATATTTTCTATTCCGCTATTTAATCAAAAACCTTTGGGGATCAGTTAAATTGGGGGATAGTCTGTGTTGGTACGTGTGAGAGAGATCCACCTTTCCAAGTTGTTGAGGTTCATCTCATACTTCTGAAGGTTTGAGGGTGCTGCCTGTTCCATACTCCCCCTACTCCTAGCCTTTTAGGGGTACAAACAATAGTAATTGGGGCCTAGTGTGGTTGTGTACGTGTGATATACATACACTTTTTTGGGATCATATTTTCTATTCCGCTATTTAATCAAAAACCTTTGGGGATCAGTTAAATTGGGGGATAGTCTATGTTGGTACGTGTGAGAGAGATCCACCTTTCCAAGTTGTTGGGGTTCATCTCATACTTCTGAAGGTTTGAGGGTGCTGCCTGTTCCATACTCCCCCTACTCCTAGCCTTTTAGGGGTACAAACAATAGTAATTGGGGCCTAGTGTGGTTGTGTACGTGTGATATACATACACTTTTTTGGGATCATATTTTCTATTCCGCTATTTAATCAAAAACCTTTGGGGATCAGTTAAATTGGGGGATAGTCTGTGTTGGTACGTGTGAGAGAGATCCACCTTTCCAAGTTGTTGAGGTTCATCTCATACTTCTGAAGGTTTGAGGGTGCTGCCTGTTCCATACTCCCCCTACTCCTAGCCTTTTAGGGGTACAAACAATAGTAATTGGGGCCTAGTGTGGTTGTGTACGTGTGATATACATACACTTTTTTGGGATCATATTTTCTATTCCGCTATTTAATCAAAAACCTTTGGGGATCAGTTAAATTGGGGGATAGTCTGTGTTGGTACGTGTGAGAGAGATCCACCTTTCCAAGTTGTTGGGGTTCATCTCATACTTCTGAAGGTTTGAGGGTGCTGCCTGTTCCATACTCCCCCTACTCCTAGCCTTTTAGGGGTACAAACAATAGTAATTGGGGCCTAGTGTGGTTGTGTACGTGTGATATACATACACTTTTTTGGGATCATATTTTCTATTCCGCTATTTAATCAAAAACCTTTGGGGATCAGTTAAATTGGGGGATAGTCTGTGTTGGTACGTGTGAGAGAGATCCACCTTTCCAAGTTGTTGAGGTTCATCTCATACTTCTGAAGGTTTGAGGGTGCTGCCTGTTCCATACTCCCCCTACTCCTAGCCTTTTAGGGGTACAAACAATAGTAATTGGGGCCTAGTGTGGTTGTGTACGTGTGATATACATACACTTTTTTGGGATCATATTTTCTATTCCGCTATTTAATCAAAAACCTTTGGGGATCAGTTAAATTGGGGGATAGTCTGTGTTGGTACGTGTGAGAGAGATCCACCTTTCCAAGTTGTTGGGGTTCATCTCATACTTCTGAAGGTTTGAGGGTGCTGCCTGTTCCATACTCCCCCTACTCCTAGCCTTTTAGGGGTACAAACAATAGTAATTGGGGCCTAGTGTGGTTGTGTACGTGTGATATACATACACTTTTTTGGGATCATATTTTCTATTCCGCTATTTAATCAAAAACCTTTGGGGATCAGTTAAATTGGGGGATAGTCTGTGTTGGTACGTGTGAGAGAGATCCACCTTTCCAAGTTGTTGAGGTTCATCTCATACTTCTGAAGGTTTGAGGGTGCTGCCTGTTCCATACTCCCCCTACTCCTAGCCTTTTAGGGGTACAAACAATAGTAATTGGGGCCTAGTGTGGTTGTGTACGTGTGATATACATACACTTTTTTGGGATCATATTTTCTATTCCGCTATTTAATCAAAAACCTTTGGGGATCAGTTAAATTGGGGGATAGTCTGTGTTGGTACGTGTGAGAGAGATCCACCTTTCCAAGTTGTTGGGGTTCATCTCATACTTCTGAAGGTTTGAGGGTGCTGCCTGTTCCATACTCCCCCTACTCCTAGCCTTTTAGGGGTACAAACAATAGTAATTGGGGCCTAGTGTGGTTGTGTACGTGTGATATACATACACTTTTTTGGGATCATATTTTCTATTCCGCTATTTAATCAAAAACCTTTGGGGATCAGTTAAATTGGGGGATAGTCTGTGTTGGTACGTGTGAGAGAGATCCACCTTTCCAAGTTGTTGAGGTTCATCTCATACTTCTGAAGGTTTGAGGGTGCTGCCTGTTCCATACTCCCCCTACTCCTAGCCTTTTAGGGGTACAAACAATAGTAATTGGGGCCTAGTGTGGTTGTGTACGTGCGAGATACATACACTTTTTTTGATCATATTTCCTATTCCGCTATTCAATAAAAACCTTTGAGGATCAATTGAATTGCGGGATAGTCTGTGTCGGTACGTGTGAGAGAGATCCACCTTTCCAAGTTGTTGGGGTTCATCTCATACTTCTGAAGGTTTGAGGGTGCTGCCTGTTCCATACCCCCTCTACTCCTCATCTAGCCTTTTAGGGGTACAAACAATAGTAATTGGGGCCTAGTGTGGTTGTGTACGTGCGAGATACATACACTTTTTTTGATCATATTTCCTATTCCGCTATTCAATAAAAACCTTTGAGGATCAATTGAATTGCGGGATAGTCTGTGTCGGTACGTGTGAGAGAGATCCACCTTTCCAAGTTGTTGGGGTTCATCTCATACTTCTGAAGGTTTGAGGGTGCTGCCTGTTCCATACCCCCCCTACTCCTCATCTAGCCTTTTAGGGGTACAAACAATAGTAATTGGGGCCTAGTGTGGTTGTGTACGTGTGATATACATACACTTTTTTTGGATCATATTTTCTATTCCGCTATTTAATCAAAAACCTTTGGGGATCAGTTAAATTGGGGGATAGTCTGTGTTGGTACGTGTGAGAGAGATCCACCTTTCCAAGTTTTTGGGGTTCATCTCATACTTCTGAAGATTTGAGGGTGCTGCATGTTCCATACTCCTCTTCCTCATCCTCCCTTTAGGGTAGGAAAAAATTTAATCGGGCCTAGTCTGTGTTTGTACGTGTGAGATACACAGTTTTTTATCCTATTCCGCTATTCAATACACACCCTTTTGGTGTAAAAAACATTAAATTGCGGCATAGTTTGCATATTTGACATTTGCATATATTGTGCCTTGTTGCGCTGTTTTGGGTACTCCACCAACATGGCCAGTGGCAATGACGCCATTCTCAGCTTAACTATCCCACTTCTATGCCTCCTTGAAAAAACAATTTGGGCGATGATGGAAGAGGATGTGGCACAGGATGAGGAGGAGGAGGAGGAGGATGAAGAGGTAACATTTCAAAGGCTTTCAGGGCAGTCATTCGCAAGGGGCTCCGAGGGTGGGTTCCTGCACACACAAACGCCAGGGACACAATTGTCCAGCAGGGGCACAGTTCTGGAGGATGAGGAGGATGAGGAGGAGGAGGAGCTGGAGGAGGAGATGGAACCATGTTCACAGCAGGGTGGCACCCAGGCCAGCTCATGGCCATCACTGGTGCGTGGCTGGGGGGATACAGAGGACACGGACGATACACCTCCCACAGAGGACAGCCTTTCGTCGCCTCTGGGCAGCCTGGCACACATGAGCGATTACATGCTGCAGTGTCTCCACAACGACCGCCGAGTTGCCCACATTCTAACTTGTGCTGATTACTGGGTGGCCACGCTGCTGGATCCCCGTTACAAGGACAACGTACCGTCCTTAATTCACTCACTGGAGCGCGATCGCAAGATGCGCGAGTACAAGCGCACGCTGGTAGACGCCATGCTGCTGGCATTCCCATCTGACAGCGGGGCCACAGTGGAAGCACAAGGCAGAGGAGGAGGAGGAGGAGGTCGCCAACGCAACCAGGGCACCGCCAGCACCTCAGAAGGCAGGGTTAGCATGGCCGAAATGTGGAAAAGCTTTGTCAGCACGCCACAACAAACAGCAGCACCAGCAGCTCAGATGGAACGTCTTAGCAGGAGGCAGCATTTTACCAACATGGTGGAGCAGTATGTGTGCACACGCCTACATGTAGTGAATGACGGGTCTGCCCCCTTCAACTTCTGGGTCTCCAAATTGGGCACATGGCCTGAGCTTGCCCTTTACGCCTTGGAGGTGCTGGCGTGCCCTGCAGCCAGTGTATTATCTGAACGGGTATTTAGCACGGCTGGGGGCGTTATAACAGACAAGCGCAGCCGCCTGTCCAGAGACAATGTGGACAAGCTCACGTTCATTAAAATGAACCAGGCATGGATCCCACGGGACTTTTCCGTACCTTATGCAGAATAGCAATGGATACCGACCTTACCCACCCATTGTTCCATTTTTGCTCTTTCTCACTCTTTTGGGGTGTACCCTCATTTAAAATTTGTGAAAAGAAGCAGTGTTGGCTACCTCGTCCTCCTCCTCAGGGCCAGATTAATGTAGGGGCTATTGGAGCTGCAGCTCCAGGCCCCTACCTTTTATATAGGCCCCGGGTTGGCCATATTCACTGTTACCGCTCTTCTGTCACTTGTAAACACAGAAGTCTGGCTTCTATGCTCGCTTCCCCAGGCAGCACCCTCAGAACCTCCCCACACAGCGTGAAGGCCGGACAAGGAGGGACAGTTGGCGATGCATGGATGTGTTTATGGGCTTCAGAGACAGCATCCCATGTTGAATTAGGCATGCATGGCTGCACCCTTCCTCCTCTGGGTGCATGGCAAGGCACGGCCCTAAGGCCCTTCAAAATCCTCAGCACCAAGCCCATGATGCTGTTAATCCGGCCCTGGTCCTCCTCCACCGCCGCTTCCACCTACACCGCCCATAGGTGTGCGCAGCCTATTGCATTAAGGTGTGCACCCCAAAGTTGAAATACACATGCATGTGTTTGCCAGCAGGGAGAGTAATGTATCGGGGCCATGTACCTGTAGGCAAGGAGAAATAGAGCAGAGCAGGTCCCAGGGAGATCTTTCCCATCTCCTCACTGGCAATGCTATGTGCCCTAGGTGATTAGGGTGTGCCCAGGCACACCCAGCACACCCTGTGCGCACGCCTATGTCACCGCCACATCCACCACCACCTCAACCTCCCTCCTACTCCATATGGGCCTCGTCCTTCAGAGATGAAGAAGAACATTGTTTTATTTTTCTGTTTTTTTTTGTTGTTTTAAGTTATTTCCCTATCCACATTTGTTTGCAGAGCACTTGCCATGCTCTTAATTACGTTTTGCTGCCATTTGCAGCACTCTAGCCCTTTCCTTTGGTGTTTTAGAGCCATTTTAGTGCCTTAAAGTTCGGGTCCCCATTGACTTCAATGGGGTTCGGTGTCCGGGAAAAGTTCGGTAAAAGTCCGGGACACGGACCCGGACTTTTTTTTAAAGTTCGGCCGAACCCGTCGAACACGGACATCTAGGTGTCCGCTCAACCCTAATTATAAGTAGTGTTGAGCGAACACGGACTGTATTATTCGTGTTCGTACCGAATAATTGGATTTTTTGTACCCGAACACGGACACGGACACTTTACTGTATGTTCGGGTAAAAATCCGTGTTCGGTCGTTTTATTTCCGGGTTTTGCATGCTTTGGCGCTCTTTTCATGGCGGGCTTTCAACAGCCAATCAACAATCGTTTAACTGGTGTGCCTTAAGCCATCCCAGCCATGCCTGCAAATGTCTCAGTAGCTGTGATTGGCCGTCTGAAGCATGTGACCAAGTCTTTATAAGTTCGAGGCAGCCGCAGCGGCGTCATTATGCTGCTTAGATTCAGGGACAGAGCACACATCAACGTGCTGGCTGCTGATTAGGGAAAGATAGGCAGGAAAAAACCATTTGTGTCCGGATAGAATTGAGGGACAGGTCGGAGTGTTTAGGCAGGGCGAGTTGTAGGCATTTTAGGGATAGAGTCTGCTGAATTATATAGGGTCAGTGTCTTCTACAAACTACAATCGATATTGCTGTGTGGGGGGTGGGGTCTGCACTCAATCCTGATCTACGATCTCTTCTCAATCCTGTTAGGGACAGAGTCTGCTGAATTTTAGGGAAACTGTGTTCTACAAACTACAATCGATATTGCTGTGTGGTGTGGGATTGGAGATAGGCAGGTGTCAGTGATCCACATCCATTTTTCTGTGTGTGAGCTGCAGTGAACACAATCTTTTTGGGCTGCAGTGAACACAATCTTTTTGGGCTGCAGTGAACACAATCTTTTTGGGCTGCAGTGAACACAATCTTTTTGGGCTGCAGTGAACACAATCTTTTTGGGGTGCAGTGAACAAAATCTTTTTGGGGTGCAGTGAACACAATCCTTTTTGGTGTGCAGTGAACACAATCTTTGTGGGGTGCAGTGAACAAAATCCTTTGTGGGGTGCAGTGAACACAATCTTTTTGGGGTGCAGTGAACAAAATCCTTTTTGGGGTGCAGTGAACAACATCCTTTTTGGGGTGCAGTGAACACAATCTTTTTGGGGTGCAGTGAACAAAATCCTTTGTGGGGTGCAGTGAACACAATCTTTTTGGGGTGCAGTGAACACAATCTTTTTGGGGTGGAGTGAACAACATCCTTTTTGGGGTGCAGTGAACAAAATCCTTTTTGGGGTGCAGTGAACAAAATCATTTTTGGGGTGCAGTGAACACAATCTTTTTGGGGTGCAGTGAACACAATCTTTGTGGGGTGCAGTGAACACAATCTTTTTGGGGTGGAGTGAACAACATCCTTTTTGGGGTGCAGTGAACAACATCCTTTTTGGGGTGCAGTGAACACAATCTTTTTGGGGTGCAGTGAACACAATCTTTGTGGGGTACAGTGAACAGAATCTTTGTGGGGTGCAGTGAACACAATCTTTGGGGGGTACAGTGAACACAATCTTTGTGAGGTGCAGTGAACACAATCTTTGTGGGGTGCAGTGAACACAATCATTGTGGGGTGCAGTGAACTCAATCTTTGTGGGGTACAGTGAACACAATCTCATACTGAAGGTTTGAGGGTGCTGCCTGTTCCATACTCCCCCTACTCCTCATCTAGCCTTTTAGGGGTACAAACAATAGTAATTGGGGCCTAGTGTGGTTGTGTACGTGTGATATACATACACTTTTTTGGGATCATATTTTCTATTCCGCTATTTAATCAAAAACCTTTGGGGATCAGTTAAATTGGGGGATAGTCTGTGTTGGTACGTGTGAGAGAGATCCACCTTTCCAAGTTGTTGGGGTTCATCTCATACTTCTGAAGGTTTGAGGGTGCTGCCTGTTCCATACTCCCCCTACTCCTAGCCTTTTAGGGGTACAAACAATAGTAATTGGGGCCTAGTGTGGTTGTGTACGTGTGATATACATACACTTTTTTGGGATCATATTTTCTATTCCGCTATTTAATCAAAAACCTTTGGGGATCAGTTAAATTGGGGGATAGTCTGTGTTGGTACGTGTGAGAGAGATCCACCTTTCCAAGTTGTTGGGGTTCATCTCATACTTCTGAAGGTTTGAGGGTGCTGCCTGTTCCATACTCCCCCTACTCCTAGCCTTTTAGGGGTACAAACAATAGTAATTGGGGCCTAGTGTGGTTGTGTACGTGTGATATACATACACTTTTTTGGGATCATATTTTCTATTCCGCTATTTAATCAAAAACCTTTGGGGATCAGTTAAATTGGGGGATAGTCTGTGTTGGTACGTGTGAGAGAGATCCACCTTTCCAAGTTGTTGGGGTTCATCTCATACTTCTGAAGGTTTGAGGGTGCTGCCTGTTCCATACTCCCCCTACTCCTAGCCTTTTAGGGGTACAAACAATAGTAATTGGGGCCTAGTGTGGTTGTGTACGTGTGATATACATACACTTTTTTGGGATCATATTTTCTATTCCGCTATTTAATCAAAAACCTTTGGGGATCAGTTAAATTGGGGGATAGTCTGTGTTGGTACGTGTGAGAGAGATCCACCTTTCCAAGTTGTTGGGGTTCATCTCATACTTCTGAAGGTTTGAGGGTGCTGCCTGTTCCATACTCCCCCTACTCCTAGCCTTTTAGGGGTACAAACAATAGTAATTGGGGCCTAGTGTGGTTGTGTACGTGTGATATACATACACTTTTTTGGGATCATATTTTCTATTCCGCTATTTAATCAAAAACCTTTGGGGATCAGTTAAATTGGGGGATAGTCTGTGTTGGTACGTGTGAGAGAGATCCACCTTTCCAAGTTGTTGAGGTTCATCTCATACTTCTGAAGGTTTGAGGGTGCTGCCTGTTCCATACTCCCCCTACTCCTAGCCTTTTAGGGGTACAAACAATAGTAATTGGGGCCTAGTGTGGTTGTGTACGTGTGATATACATACACTTTTTTGGGATCATATTTTCTATTCCGCTATTTAATCAAAAACCTTTGGGGATCAGTTAAATTGGGGGATAGTCTGTGTTGGTACGTGTGAGAGAGATCCACCTTTCCAAGTTGTTGGGGTTCATCTCATACTTCTGAAGGTTTGAGGGTGCTGCCTGTTCCATACTCCCCCTACTCCTAGCCTTTTAGGGGTACAAACAATAGTAATTGGGGCCTAGTGTGGTTGTGTACGTGTGATATACATACACTTTTTTGGGATCATATTTTCTATTCCGCTATTTAATCAAAAACCTTTGGGGATCAGTTAAATTGGGGGATAGTCTGTGTTGGTACGTGTGAGAGAGATCCACCTTTCCAAGTTGTTGAGGTTCATCTCATACTTCTGAAGGTTTGAGGGTGCTGCCTGTTCCATACTCCCCCTACTCCTAGCCTTTTAGGGGTACAAACAATAGTAATTGGGGCCTAGTGTGGTTGTGTACGTGTGATATACATACACTTTTTTGGGATCATATTTTCTATTCCGCTATTTAATCAAAAACCTTTGGGGATCAGTTAAATTGGGGGATAGTCTGTGTTGGTACGTGTGAGAGAGATCCACCTTTCCAAGTTGTTGAGGTTCATCTCATACTTCTGAAGGTTTGAGGGTGCTGCCTGTTCCATACTCCCCCTACTCCTAGCCTTTTAGGGGTACAAACAATAGTAATTGGGGCCTAGTGTGGTTGTGTACGTGTGATATACATACACTTTTTTGGGATCATATTTTCTATTCCGCTATTTAATCAAAAACCTTTGGGGATCAGTTAAATTGGGGGATAGTCTGTGTTGGTACGTGTGAGAGAGATCCACCTTTCCAAGTTGTTGGGGTTCATCTCATACTTCTGAAGGTTTGAGGGTGCTGCCTGTTCCATACTCCCCCTACTCCTAGCCTTTTAGGGGTACAAACAATAGTAATTGGGGCCTAGTGTGGTTGTGTACGTGTGATATACATACACTTTTTTGGGATCATATTTTCTATTCCGCTATTTAATCAAAAACCTTTGGGGATCAGTTAAATTGGGGGATAGTCTGTGTTGGTACGTGTGAGAGAGATCCACCTTTCCAAGTTGTTGGGGTTCATCTCATACTTCTGAAGGTTTGAGGGTGCTGCCTGTTCCATACTCCCCCTACTCCTAGCCTTTTAGGGGTACAAACAATAGTAATTGGGGCCTAGTGTGGTTGTGTACGTGTGATATACATACACTTTTTTGGGATCATATTTTCTATTCCGCTATTTAATCAAAAACCTTTGGGGATCAGTTAAATTGGGGGATAGTCTGTGTTGGTACGTGTGAGAGAGATCCACCTTTCCAAGTTGTTGGGGTTCATCTCATACTTCTGAAGGTTTGAGGGTGCTGCATGTTCCATACTCCCCCTACTCCTAGCCTTTTAGGGGTACAAACAATAGTAATTGGGGCCTAGTGTGGTTGTGTACGTGTGATATACATACACTTTTTTGGGATCATATTTTCTATTCCGCTATTTAATCAAAAACCTTTGGGGATCAGTTAAATTGGGGGATAGTCTGTGTTGGTACGTGTGAGAGAGATCCACCTTTCCAAGTTGTTGGGGTTCATCTCATACTTCTGAAGGTTTGAGGGTGCTGCCTGTTCCATACTCCCCCTACTCCTAGCCTTTTAGGGGTACAAACAATAGTAATTGGGGCCTAGTGTGGTTGTGTACGTGTGATATACATACACTTTTTTGGGATCATATTTTCTATTCCGCTATTTAATCAAAAACCTTTGGGGATCAGTTAAATTGGGGGATAGTCTGTGTTGGTACGTGTGAGAGAGATCCACCTTTCCAAGTTGTTGGGGTTCATCTCATACTTCTGAAGGTTTGAGGGTGCTGCCTGTTCCATACTCCCCCTACTCCTAGCCTTTTAGGGGTACAAACAATAGTAATTGGGGCCTAGTGTGGTTGTGTACGTGTGATATACATACACTTTTTTGGGATCATATTTTCTATTCCGCTATTTAATCAAAAACCTTTGGGGATCAGTTAAATTGGGGGATAGTCTGTGTTGGTACGTGTGAGAGAGATCCACCTTTCCAAGTTGTTGAGGTTCATCTCATACTTCTGAAGGTTTGAGGGTGCTGCCTGTTCCATACTCCCCCTACTCCTAGCCTTTTAGGGGTACAAACAATAGTAATTGGGGCCTAGTGTGGTTGTGTACGTGTGATATACATACACTTTTTTGGGATCATATTTTCTATTCCGCTATTTAATCAAAAACCTTTGGGGATCAGTTAAATTGGGGGATAGTCTGTGTTGGTACGTGTGAGAGAGATCCACCTTTCCAAGTTGTTGAGGTTCATCTCATACTTCTGAAGGTTTGAGGGTGCTGCCTGTTCCATACTCCCCCTACTCCTAGCCTTTTAGGGGTACAAACAATAGTAATTGGGGCCTAGTGTGGTTGTGTACGTGTGATATACATACACTTTTTTGGGATCATATTTTCTATTCCGCTATTTAATCAAAAACCTTTGGGGATCAGTTAAATTGGGGGATAGTCTGTGTTGGTACGTGTGAGAGAGATCCACCTTTCCAAGTTGTTGGGGTTCATCTCATACTTCTGAAGGTTTGAGGGTGCTGCCTGTTCCATACTCCCCCTACTCCTAGCCTTTTAGGGGTACAAACAATAGTAATTGGGGCCTAGTGTGGTTGTGTACGTGTGATATACATACACTTTTTTGGGATCATATTTTCTATTCCGCTATTTAATCAAAAACCTTTGGGGATCAGTTAAATTGGGGGATAGTCTGTGTTGGTACGTGTGAGAGAGATCCACCTTTCCAAGTTGTTGGGGTTCATCTCATACTTCTGAAGGTTTGAGGGTGCTGCCTGTTCCATACTCCCCCTACTCCTAGCCTTTTAGGGGTACAAACAATAGTAATTGGGGCCTAGTGTGGTTGTGTACGTGTGATATACATACACTTTTTTGGGATCATATTTTCTATTCCGCTATTTAATCAAAAACCTTTGGGGATCAGTTAAATTGGGGGATAGTCTGTGTTGGTACGTGTGAGAGAGATCCACCTTTCCAAGTTGTTGGGGTTCATCTCATACTTCTGAAGGTTTGAGGGTGCTGCGTGTTCCATACTCCCCCTACTCCTAGCCTTTTAGGGGTACAAACAATAGTAATTGGGGCCTAGTGTGGTTGTGTACGTGTGATATACATACACTTTTTTGGGATCATATTTTCTATTCCGCTATTTAATCAAAAACCTTTGGGGATCAGTTAAATTGGGGGATAGTCTGTGTTGGTACGTGTGAGAGAGATCCACCTTTCCAAGTTGTTGGGGTTCATCTCATACTTCTGAAGGTTTGAGGGTGCTGCCTGTTCCATACTCCCCCTACTCCTAGCCTTTTAGGGGTACAAACAATAGTAATTGGGGCCTAGTGTGGTTGTGTACGTGTGATATACATACACTTTTTTGGGATCATATTTTCTATTCCGCTATTTAATCAAAAACCTTTGGGGATCAGTTAAATTGGGGGATAGTCTGTGTTGGTACGTGTGAGAGAGATCCACCTTTCCAAGTTGTTGGGGTTCATCTCATACTTCTGAAGGTTTGAGGGTGCTGCCTGTTCCATACTCCCCCTACTCCTAGCCTTTTAGGGGTACAAACAATAGTAATTGGGGCCTAGTGTGGTTGTGTACGTGTGATATACATACACTTTTTTGGGATCATATTTTCTATTCCGCTATTTAATCAAAAACCTTTGGGGATCAGTTAAATTGGGGGATAGTCTGTGTTGGTACGTGTGAGAGAGATCCACCTTTCCAAGTTGTTGAGGTTCATCTCATACTTCTGAAGGTTTGAGGGTGCTGCCTGTTCCATACTCCCCCTACTCCTAGCCTTTTAGGGGTACAAACAATAGTAATTGGGGCCTAGTGTGGTTGTGTACGTGTGATATACATACACTTTTTTGGGATCATATTTTCTATTCCGCTATTTAATCAAAAACCTTTGGGGATCAGTTAAATTGGGGGATAGTCTGTGTTGGTACGTGTGAGAGAGATCCACCTTTCCAAGTTGTTGGGGTTCATCTCATACTTCTGAAGGTTTGAGGGTGCTGCCTGTTCCATACTCCCCCTACTCCTAGCCTTTTAGGGGTACAAACAATAGTAATTGGGGCCTAGTGTGGTTGTGTACGTGTGATATACATACACTTTTTTGGGATCATATTTTCTATTCCGCTATTTAATCAAAAACCTTTGGGGATCAGTTAAATTGGGGGATAGTCTGTGTTGGTACGTGTGAGAGAGATCCACCTTTCCAAGTTGTTGGGGTTCATCTCATACTTCTGAAGGTTTGAGGGTGCTGCCTGTTCCATACCCCCCCTACTCCTCATCTAGCCTTTTAGGGGTACAAACAATAGTAATTGGGGCCTAGTGTGGTTGTGTACGTGCGAGATACATACACTTTTTTTGATCATATTTCCTATTCCGCTATTCAATAAAAACCTTTGAGGATCAATTGAATTGCGGGATAGTCTGTGTCGGTACGTGTGAGAGAGATCCACCTTTCCAAGTTGTTGGGGTTCATCTCATACTTCTGAAGGTTTGAGGGTGCTGCCTGTTCCATACCCCCCCTACTCCTCATCTAGCCTTTTAGGGGTACAAACAATAGTAATTGGGGCCTAGTGTGGTTGTGTACGTGCGAGATACATACACTTTTTTTGATCATATTTCCTATTCCGCTATTCAATAAAAACCTTTGAGGATCAATTGAATTGCGGGATAGTCTGTGTCGGTACGTGTGAGAGAGATCCACCTTTCCAAGTTGTTGGGGTTCATCTCATACTTCTGAAGGTTTGAGGGTGCTGCCTGTTCCATACCCCCCCTACTCCTCATCTAGCCTTTTAGGGGTACAAACAATAGTAATTGGGGCCTAGTGTGGTTGTGTACGTGCGAGATACATACACTTTTTTTGATCATATTTCCTATTCCGCTATTCAATAAAAACCTTTGAGGATCAATTGAATTGCGGGATAGTCTGTGTCGGTACGTGTGAGAGAGATCCACCTTTCCAAGTTGTTGGGGTTCATCTCATACTTCTGAAGGTTTGAGGGTGCTGCCTGTTCCATACCCCCCCTACTCCTCATCTAGCCTTTTAGGGGTACAAACAATAGTAATTGGGGCCTAGTGTGGTTGTGTACGTGCGAGATACATACACTTTTTTTGATCATATTTCCTATTCCGCTATTCAATAAAAACCTTTGAGGATCAATTGAATTGCGGGATAGTCTGTGTCGGTACGTGTGAGAGAGATCCACCTTTCCAAGTTGTTGGGGTTCATCTCATACTTCTGAAGGTTTGAGGGTGCTGCCTGTTCCATACCCCCCCTACTCCTCATCTAGCCTTTTAGGGGTACAAACAATAGTAATTGGGGCCTAGTGTGGTTGTGTACGTGCGAGATACATACACTTTTTTTGATCATATTTCCTATTCCGCTATTCAATAAAAACCTTTGAGGATCAATTGAATTGCGGGATAGTCTGTGTCGGTACGTGTGAGAGAGATCCACCTTTCCAAGTTGTTGGGGTTCATCTCATACTTCTGAAGGTTTGAGGGTGCTGCCTGTTCCATACTCCCCCTACTCCTCATCTAGCCTTTTAGGGGTACAAACAATAGTAATTGGGGCCTAGTGTGGTTGTGTACGTGTGATATACATACACTTTTTTTGGATCATATTTTCTATTCCGCTATTCAATAAAAACCTTTCTAGGGCAAGATCTTAAATTACAGAAATATGAGGAGACCGTCAAATAAGGGCCGTGGCCTGGGTCGTGGTGCTGCTGGTAGAGCTCCTGTTGCAAGGAGAGGACATGGTCGATCTGTGCCAGCTACACGCACAAGTGAAACACCTTCCTCAAGTGTGAGTAGGCGACAGAACCTGCATCAGTATTTGGTAGGGCATCAAACGCCCCTAGAAGTGATGAGGCCAGAACAAGTTGAGGCGATAGTAGATTGGTTTGCTGCTGACAGTGCCTCCAGTTCCTTCACATTGTCTCCCACCCAGTCTACTGCAGAAAGGTCAGAGTTGGCACCTGCAGCCAATGTCCAACCGTCTTTCACCTCACCCCCTTGCAAATCAGGCCAGCAGTCTGAGCCCCAAGCCATACAGCAGTCTCTTATTCTTTTTGAGGACTCTGTCAGCAGGGTTTCCCAGGGCCATCCACCTAGCCCTGCCCCAGAAGTGGAAGAGATTGAGTGCAGCGATGCCCAACCACTTATTTCTCAAGATGAGTACATGCAAGGATCATCGCAGCACGTCTCCGATGATGACGAAACGCAGGTGCCAACTGCTGCGGCGTTCAGCATTGTGGAGACCGACAAGGAGGGCAGGGGTGAAGACTGGGTGGAAGATGATGTGGAGGACGATGAGGTCCTCGACCCCACATGGAATGAACGTCATGCAGGTGAACTGAGTAGTTTGGAGGAAGAGGCGGTGGTCGCACAGAGCCACCAGCACAGCAGAAGAGGGAGCAGGGTGCAGAAGCGGAGCGGCCGTGCCCTAGACACTACGCCCGCTACTGCCCAACGCAGCAAGGGAACGAGCGCACCAAAGTCAGCTCAAAGGAGTTCTCTAGCGTGGAAGTTCTTTAGAAAATGTGCTGATGACAGGACACGAGTGGTTTGCACCCTGTGCAATCAGAGCTTGAAGCGAGGCATGAACCTTCTCAACCTGAGCACAACCTGCATGATCAGGCATCTAAGTGCAAAGCACGAGCTGCAGTGGAGTACACACCTTCAAAACCAAGAAACGTCTCTGGCTCATCCTGCTTCCTCTTCTGCTGCAGTCTCGGCCGCTCCAGCCACATCTGTAGTGATACCGGCACCTGCCACCCCGCAAACAGACGATCTGTCAGCAACACCACCACCTGGGTCACCAACAACCATCTCCACAATGTCCCGTGGAAGCGTTCAGCTTTCCATCTCCCAAACACTTGAGAGGAAGAGGAAGTACCCCCCTACCCACCCGCGATCCCTGGCCCTGAATGCCAGCATTTCAAAATTATTGGCCTTTGAAATGCTGTCATTCCGTCTGGTGGAGACGCACAGTTTTAAAAACCTTATGTCGGTGGCTGTCCCACAGTACGTCGTGCCCAGCCGCCACTACTTTTCCAGGCAAGCCATCCCTTCCCTGCACAACCAAGTGGGGGAAAAAATCAGGTGTGCACTGCGCAACGCCATCTGTGCCAAGGTCCACCTAACTACGGATACGTGGACCAGTAAGCACGGTCAGGGGCGTTATATCTCCCTAACGGCACACTGGGTAAATGCAGTGGCGGATGGGCCTGAGGCGGATAGCAATTTGGCGCATGTCCTTCCACCACCGAGGATTGCAGGGCGCTTCAGTTTGCCTCCTGTTCCTAACTCCTCCTACTCCGCTTCCTCATCCTCTACCGCCTCCTCATCCGGACAGCGTAACACCTTCACCACCAACTTCAGCACGGCCAGGGGTAAACGACAGCAGGCAGTTTTACAACTTGCCTGTTTGGGGGACAAACCACACACCGCGCAGGAGTTGTGGAGGAGCATGGAACAGCAGACAAATGAGTGGTTGCTGCCAGCGAGCCTCAAGCCCGGCCTGGTGGTGTGCGATAACGGGCGAAATCTCATAGCAGCTCTGGGCCTAGCCGGTTTGACGCACATCCCTTGCCTGGCGCATGTGCTGAATTTGGTGGTGCAGAGGTTCCTTAAAAACTACCCCGATATGTCAGAGCTGCTGCAGAAAGTGCGGGCCGTTTGTGCGCACTTTCGGCGTTCTCACCCTGCTGCTGCTCGCCTGGCAGCGCTGCAGCGTAACTTCGGCCTTCCCGCTCACCGCCTCATATGTGACGTGCCCACAAGGTGGAACTCCACCTTGCACATGCTGGAAAGACTGTGCGAGCAGCAGCAGGCCATAGTGGAGTTTCAGCTGCAGCACGCACGCGTGAGTCGCTCTGCGGAACAGCACCACTTCACCACCAATAACTGGGCCTCCATGCGAGACCTGTGTGCCTTGTTGCGCTGTTTTGAGTACTCCACCAACATGGCCAGTGGCAATGACGCCGTTCTCAGCTTAACTATCCCACTTCTATGCCTCCTTGAAAAAACAATTCGGGCGATGATGGAAGAGGATGTGGCACAGGATGAGGAGGAGGAGGATGAAGAGGTAACATTTCCAAGGCTTTCAGGGCAGTCATTCGCAAGGGGCTCCGAGGGTGGGTTCCTGCACACGCAAACGCCAGGGACGCAATTGTCCAGCAGGGGCACAGTTCTGGAGGATGAGGAGGATGAGGAGGAGGAGGAGCTGGAGGAGGAGATGGAACCATGTTCACAGCAGGGTGGCACCCAGGCCAGCTCATGGCCATCACTGGTGCGTGGCTGGGGGGATACAGAGGACACGGACCATACACCTCCCACAGAGGACAGCCTTTCGTTGCCTCTGGGCAGCCTGGCACACATGAGCGATTACATGCTGCAGTGTCTCCACAACGACCGCCGAGTTGCCCACATTCTAACTTGTGCTGATTACTGGGTGGCCACGCTGCTGGATCCCCGTTACAAGGACAACGTACCGTCCTTAATTCACTCACTGGAGCGCGATCGCAAGATGCGCGAGTACAAGCGCACGCTGGTAGACGCCATGCTGCTGGCATTCCCATCTGACAGCGGGGCCACAGTGGAAGCACAAGGCAGAGGAGGAGGAGGAGGAGGTCGCCAACGCAACCAGGGCACCGCCAGCACCTCAGAAGGCAGGGTTAGCATGGCCGAAATGTGGAAAAGCTTTGTCAGCACGCCACAACAAACAGCAGCACCAGCAGCTCAGATGGAACGTCTTAGCAGGAGGCAGCATTTTACCAACATGGTGGAGCAGTATGTGTGCACACGCCTACATGTAGTGAATGACGGGTCTGCCCCCTTCAACTTCTGGGTCTCCAAATTGGGCACATGGCCTGAGCTTGCCCTTTACGCCTTGGAGGTGCTGGCGTGCCCTGCAGCCAGTGTATTATCTGAACGGGTATTTAGCACGGCTGGGGGCGTTATAACAGACAAGCGCAGCCGCCTGTCCAGAGACAATGTGGACAAGCTCACGTTCATTAAAATGAACCAGGCATGGATCCCACGGGACTTTTCCGTACCTTATGCAGAATAGCAATGGATACCGACCTTACCCACCCATTGTTCCATTTTTGCTCTTTCTCACTCTTTTGGGGTGTACCCTCATTTAAAATTTGTGAAAAGAAGCAGTGTTGGCTACCTCGTCCTCCTCCTCAGGGCCAGATTAATGTAGGGGCTATTGGAGCTGCAGCTCCAGGCCCCTACCTTTTATATAGGCCCCGGGTTGGCCATATTCACTGTTACCGCTCTTCTGTCACTTGTAAACACAGAAGTCTGGCTTCTATGCTCGCTTCCCCAGGCAGCACCCTCAGAACCTCCCCACACAGCGTGAAGGCCGGACAAGGAGGGACAGTTGGCGATGCATGGATGTGTTTATGGGCTTCAGAGACAGCATCCCATGTTGAATTAGGCATGCATGGCTGCACCCTTCCTCCTCTGGGTGCATGGCAAGGCACGGCCCTAAGGCCCTTCAAAATCCTCAGCACCAAGCCCATGATGCTGTTAATCCGGCCCTGGTCCTCCTCCACCGCCGCTTCCACCTACACCGCCCATAGGTGTGCGCAGCCTATTGCATTAAGGTGTGCACCCCAAAGTTGAAATACACATGCATGTGTTTGCCAGCAGGGAGAGTAATGTATCGGGGCCATGTACCTGTAGGCAAGGAGAAATAGAGCAGAGCAGGTCCCAGGGAGATCTTTCCCATCTCCTCACTGGCAATGCTATGTGCCCTAGGTGATTAGGGTGTGCCCAGGCACACCCAGCACACCCTGTGCGCACGCCTATGTCACCGCCACATCCACCACCACCTCAACCTCCCTCCTACTCCATATGGGCCTCGTCCTTCAGAGATGAAGAAGAACATTGTTTTATTTTTCTGTTTTTTTTTGTTGTTTTAAGTTATTTCCCTATCCACATTTGTTTGCAGAGCACTTGCCATGCTCTTAATTACGTTTTGCTGCCATTTGCAGCACTCTAGCCCTTTCCTTTGGTGTTTTAGAGCCATTTTAGTGCCTTAAAGTTCGGGTCCCCATTGACTTCAATGGGGTTCGGTGTCCGGGAAAAGTTCGGTAAAAGTCCGGGACACGGACCCGGACTTTTTTTTAAAGTTCGGCCGAACCCGTCGAACACGGACATCTAGGTGTCCGCTCAACCCTAATTATAAGGACATAAGCAAAGCTTTACCTTATACCAAAGGAATGTCATTGTTATCTGACCAAGTCATTGAATGGTCATACTGCAAAGGAAGTTGGCTTGGGGGTTCTCTGTTCCTTATACACAAGTCTAAATACCACAACCCAAACTGGAATAAGTTAGTCACACACCAGAGCTTGCAACCAAATATCTGATCTGATTACCTGGCCATGCTGTATGAAAAGCAGTGGGACTCCATGGCGAAACAGCATCTTTAGTTAAATATTCTTGTTATATTTTCTTTCTCTTTATCAGTATCTGCCCTTACTTTTAATACATTTTATACTTTTAAGTATTTGTGTGATCTCTCTTTGCACATATCGAACAGAGCCCCAAAAATGCAGCAAAACATAAGTCCTTGTACTTTTGGGAGATTTTCATTAACTTACCGTTGTGTCTTTGGGGAAGGAAGTGATCGGAAATCCTAAAATTTACAATTTTCTCCAGACCACAAGGTAATGGTAAATCTTCCAAATAGGAACAGGGACAACTGTCTAAGAAGGGAAATCCCGGTAAATTTCTTCTAACATCCTGCTGTGTCTCCGGAAGAGAGAGTGAAGGGAATTTTCCCCAATGGTACACAGACAGCAAAAAAAAAACAACCAGCATGGGTTTTATTTCTTCCATACTCTATCCAAAACCTAAAAAAAAAAATTTAAGCCATACATACATTTTAATTTCTCCATGTTGGACCGTTTCACTATGGGTTCCTGGAGACAGGTGGTAATGCTTACCAACCATGTTGACTTGATTTTCAGAGGGAGGCATAGAAGTGGGTGGCAGGCGTCGTTATTACAATGCTGATGTTATGTTAAAATGAAAGTGTGTGCTGTGACCATAGAACTCCTTTAAAGACATCTTTTTTTTTTTTAGTTTTTTTAGGTTTTTTTTTTTAGTACATACACGTACACAAACATAAGCATTCATACTGCAAAACTGTGCTCACAACTAGGGTTGAGCGGACACCTAGATGTCCGTGTTCGACGGGTTCGGCCGAACTTTAAAAAAAAGTCCGGGTCCGTGTCCCGGACTTTTACCGAACTTTTCCCGGACACCGAACCCCATTGAAGTCAATGGGGACCCGAACTTTAAGGCACTAAAATGGCTCTAAAACACCAAAGGAAAGGGCTAGAGTGCTGCAAATGGCAGCAAAACGTAATTAAGAGCATGGCAAGTGCTCTGCAAACAAATGTGGATAGGGAAATAACTTAAAACAACAAAAAAAAACAGAAAAATAAAACAATGTTCTTCTTCATCTCTGAAGGACGAGGCCCATATGGAGTAGGAGGGAGGTTGAGGTGGTGGTGGATGTGGCGGTGACATAGGCGTGCGCACAGGGTGTGCTGGGTGTGCCTGGGCACACCCTAATCACCTAGGGCACATAGCATTGCCAGTGAGGAGATGGGAAAGATCTCCCTGGGACCTGCTCTGCTCTATTTCTCCTTGCCTACAGGTACATGGCCCCGATACATTACTCTCCCTGCTGGCAAACACATGCATGTGTATTTCAACTTTGGGGTGCACACCTTAATGCAATAGGCTGCGCACACCTATGGGCGGTGTAGGTGGAAGCGGCGGTGGAGGAGGACCAGGGCCGGATTAACAGCATCATGGGCTTGGTGCTGAGGATTTTGAAGGGCCTTAAGGGCCGTGCCTTGCCATGCACCCAGAGGAGGAAGGGTGCAGCCATGCATGCCTAATTCAACATGGGATGCTGTCTCTGAAGCCCATAAACACATCCATGCATCGCCAACTGTCCCTCCTTGTCCGGCCTTCACGCTGTGTGGGGAGGTTCTGAGGGTGCTGCCTGGGGAAGCGAGCATAGAAGCCAGACTTCTGTGTTTACAAGTGACAGAAGAGCGGTAACAGTGAATATGGCCAACCCGGGGCCTATATAAAAGGTAGGGGCCTGGAGCTGCAGCTCCAATAGCCCCTACATTAATCTGGCCCTGAGGAGGAGGACGAGGTAGCCAACACTGCTTCTTTTCAAAAATTTTAAATGAGGGTACACCCCAAAAGAGTGAGAAAGAGCAAAAATGGAACAATGGGTGGGTAAGGTCGGTATCCATTGCTATTCTGCATAAGGTACGGAAAAGTCCCGTGGGATCCATGCCTGGTTCATTTTAATGAACGTGAGCTTGTCCACATTGTCTCTGGACAGGCGGCTGCGCTTGTCTGTTATAACGCCCCCAGCCGTGCTAAATACCCGTTCAGATAATACACTGGCTGCAGGGCACGCCAGCACCTCCAAGGCGTAAAGGGCAAGCTCAGGCCATGTGCCCAATTTGGAGACCCAGAAGTTGAAGGGGGCAGACCCGTCATTCACTACATGTAGGCGTGTGCACACATACTGCTCCACCATGTTGGTAAAATGCTGCCTCCTGCTAAGACGTTCCATCTGAGCTGCTGGTGCTGCTGTTTGTTGTGGCGTGCTGACAAAGCTTTTCCACATTTCGGCCATGCTAACCCTGCCTTCTGAGGTGCTGGCGGTGCCCTGGTTGCGTTGGCGACCTCCTCCTCCTCCTCCTCTGCCTTGTGCTTCCACTGTGGCCCCGCTGTCAGATGGGAATGCCAGCAGCATGGCGTCTACCAGCGTGCGCTTGTACTCGCGCATCTTGCGATCGCGCTCCAGTGAGTGAATTAAGGACGGTACGTTGTCCTTGTAACGGGGATCCAGCAGCGTGGCCACCCAGTAATCAGCACAAGTTAGAATGTGGGCAACTCGGCGGTCGTTGTGGAGACACTGCAGCATGTAATCGCTCATGTGTGCCAGGCTGCCCAGAGGCGACGAAAGGCTGTCCTCTGTGGGAGGTGTATCGTCCGTGTCCTCTGTATCCCCCCAGCCACGCACCAGTGATGGCCATGAGCTGGCCTGGGTGCCACCCTGCTGTGAACATGGTTCCATCTCCTCCTCCAGCTCCTCCTCCTCCTCATCCTCCTCATCCTCCAGAACTGTGCCCCTGCTGGACAATTGCGTCCCTGGCGTTTGCGTGTGCAGGAACCCACCCTCGGAGCCCCTTGCGAATGACTGCCCTGAAAGCCTTGGAAATGTTACCTCTTCATCCTCCTCCTCCTCCTCATCCTGTGCCACATCCTCTTCCATCATCGCCCGAATTGTTTTTTCAAGGAGGCATAGAAGTGGGATAGTTAAGCTGAGAACGGCGTCATTGCCACTGGCCATGTTGGTGGAGTACTCAAAACAGCGCAACAAGGCACACAGGTCTCGCATGGAGGCCCAGTTATTGGTGGTGAAGTGGTGCTGTTCCGCAGAGCGACTCACGCGTGCGTGCTGCAGCTGAAACTCCACTATGGCCTGCTGCTGCTCGCACAGTCTTTCCAGCATGTGCAAGGTGGAGTTCCACCTTGTGGGCACGTCACATATGAGGCGGTGAGCGGGAAGGCCGAAGTTACGCTGCAGCGCTGCCAGGCGAGCAGCAGCAGGGTGAGAACGCCGAAAGTGCGCACAAACGGCCCGCACTTTCTGCAGCAGCTCTGACATATCGGGGTAGTTTTTAAGGAACCTCTGCACCACCAAATTCAGCACATGCGCCAGGCAAGGGATGTGCGTCAAACCGGCTAGGCCCAGAGCTGCTATGAGATTTCGCCCGTTATCGCACACCACCAGGCCGGGCTTGAGGCTCGCTGGCAGCAACCACTCATTTGTCTGCTGTTCCATGCTCCTCCACAACTCCTGCGCGGTGTGTGGTTTGTCCCCCAAACAGGCAAGTTGTAAAACTGCCTGCTGTCGTTTACCCCTGGCCGTGCTGAAGTTGGTGGTGAAGGTGTTACGCTGTCCGGATGAGGAGGCGGTAGAGGATGAGGAAGCGGAGTAGGAGGAGTTAGGAACAGGAGGCAAACTGAAGCGCCCTGCAATCCTCGGTGGTGGAAGGACATGCGCCAAATTGCTATCCGCCTCAGGCCCATCCGCCACTGCATTTACCCAGTGTGCCGTTAGGGAGATATAACGCCCCTGACCGTGCTTACTGGTCCACGTATCCGTAGTTAGGTGGACCTTGGCACAGATGGCGTTGCGCAGTGCACACCTGATTTTTTCCCCCACTTGGTTGTGCAGGGAAGGGATGGCTTGCCTGGAAAAGTAGTGGCGGCTGGGCACGACGTACTGTGGGACAGCCACCGACATAAGGTTTTTAAAACTGTGCGTCTCCACCAGACGGAATGACAGCATTTCAAAGGCCAATAATTTTGAAATGCTGGCATTCAGGGCCAGGGATCGCGGGTGGGTAGGGGGGTACTTCCTCTTCCTCTCAAGTGTTTGGGAGATGGAAAGCTGAACGCTTCCACGGGACATTGTGGAGATGGTTGTTGGTGACCCAGGTGGTGGTGTTGCTGACAGATCGTCTGTTTGCGGGGTGGCAGGTGCCGGTATCACTACAGATGTGGCTGGAGCGGCCGAGACTGCAGCAGAAGAGGAAGCAGGATGAGCCAGAGACGTTTCTTGGTTTTGAAGGTGTGTACTCCACTGCAGCTCGTGCTTTGCACTTAGATGCCTGATCATGCAGGTTGTGCTCAGGTTGAGAAGGTTTATGCCTCGCTTCAAGCTCTGATTGCACAGGGTGCAAACCACTCGTGTCCTGTCATCAGCACATTTTCTAAAGAACTTCCACGCTAGAGAACTCCTTTGAGCTGACTTTGGTGCGCTCGTTCCCTTGCTGCGTTGGGCAGTAGCGGGCGTAGTGTCTAGGGCACGGCCGCTCCGCTTCTGCACCCTGCTCCCTCTTCTGCTGTGCTGGTGGCTCTGTGCGACCACCGCCTCTTCCTCCAAACTACTCAGGTCACCTGCATGACGTTCATTCCATGTGGGGTCGAGGACCTCATCGTCCTCCACATCATCTTCCACCCAGTCTTCACCCCTGCCCTCCTTGTCGGTCTCCACAATGCTGAACGCCGCAGCAGTTGGCACCTGCGTTTCGTCATCATCGGAGACGTGCTGCGATGATCCTTGCATGTACTCATCTTGAGAAATAAGTGGTTGGGCATCGCTGCACTCAATCTCTTCCACTTCTGGGGCAGGGCTAGGTGGATGGCCCTGGGAAACCCTGCTGACAGAGTCCTCAAAAAGAATAAGAGACTGCTGTATGGCTTGGGGCTCAGACTGCTGGCCTGATTTGCAAGGGGGTGAGGTGAAAGACGGTTGGACATTGGCTGCAGGTGCCAACTCTGACCTTTCTGCAGTAGACTGGGTGGGAGACAATGTGAAGGAACTGGAGGCACTGTCAGCAGCAAACCAATCTACTATCGCCTCAACTTGTTCTGGCCTCATCACTTCTAGGGGCGTTTGATGCCCTACCAAATACTGATGCAGGTTCTGTCGCCTACTCACACTTGAGGAAGGTGTTTCACTTGTGCGTGTAGCTGGCACAGATCGACCACGTCCTCTCCTTGCAACAGGAGCTCTACCAGCAGCACCACGACCCAGGCCACGGCCCTTATTTGACGGTCTCCTCATATTTCTGTAATTTAAGATCTTGCCCTAGAAAGGTTTTTATTGAATAGCGGAATAGGAAATATGATCCAAAAAAGTGTATGTATCTCGCACGTACAAAACCACACTAGGCCCCAATTACTATTGTTTCTACCCCTAAAAGGATGGATGAGGAGTAGGAGGAGTATGGAACAGACAGCACCCTCAAATCTTCAGAAGTATGAGATGAACCCCAAAAACTTGGAAAGGTGGATCTCACACGTACCGACACAGACTATCCCGCAATTCAATTGATCCTCAAAGGTTTTTATTGAATAGCGGAATAGGAAATATGATCAAAAAAGTGTATGTATCTCGCACGTACACAACCACACTAGGCCCCAATTACTATTGTTTGTACCCCTAAAAGGATGGATGAGGAGTAGGAGGAGGAGTATGGAACAGGCAGCACCCTCAAATCTTCAGAAGTATGAGATGAACCCCAAAAACTTGGAAAGGTGGATCTCACACGTACCGACACAGACTATCCCGCAATTCAATTGATCCTCAAAGGTTTTTATTGAATAGCGGAATAGGAAATATGATCAAAAAAAGTGTATGTATCTCGCACGTACACAACCACACTAGGCCCCAATTACTATTGTTTGTACCCCTAAAAGGATGGATGAGGAGTAGGAGGAGGAGTATGGAACAGGCAGCACCCTCAAATCTTCAGAAGTATGAGATGAACCCCAAAAACTTGGAAAGGTGGATCTCACACGTACCGACACAGACTATCCCGCAATTCAATTGATCCTCAAAGGTTTTTATTGAATAGCGGAATAGGAAATATGATCAGAAAAAGTGTATGTATCTCGCACGTACACAACCACACTAGGCCCCAATTACTATTGTTTGTACCCCTAAAAGGATGGTTGAGCAGTAGGAGCAGGAGTATGGAACAGGCAGCACCCTCAAATCTTCAGAAGTATGAGATGAACCCCAACAACTTGGAAAGGTGGATCTCACACGTACCGACACAGACTATCTCGCAATTGAATTGATCCCCAAAGGTTTTAATTGAATAGCGGAATAGAAAATATGATCAAAAAGAAAGTGTATGTATCTCGCACGTACACCACCACACTAGGCCCCAACTACTATTGTTTGTACCCCTAAAAGGATGGTTGAGCAGTAGGAGGAGGAGTATGGAACAGGCAGCACCCTCAAATCTTCAGAAGTATGAGATGAACCCCAAAAACTTGGAAAGGTGGATCTCTCTCACACGTACCAACACAGACTATCGCCCAATTTAACTGATCCCCAAAGGTTTTTGATTAAATAGCGGAATAGAAAATATGATCCAAAAAAAGTGTATGTATATCACACGTACACAACCACACTAGGCCCCAATTACTATTGTTTGTACCCCTAAAAGGCTAGATGAGGAGTAGGGGGGGTATGGAACAGGCAGCACCCTCAAATCTTCAGAAGTATGAGATGAACCCCAAAAACTTGGAAAGGTGGATCTCTCTCACACGTACCAACACAGACTATCCCCCAATTTAACTGATCCCCAAAGGTTTTTGATTAAATAGCGGAATAGAAAATATGATCCAAAAAAAGTGTATGTATATCACACGTACACAACCACACTAGGCCCCAATTACTATTGTTTGTACCCCTAAAAGGCTAGATGAGGAGTAGGGGGGGTATGGAACAGGCAGCACCCTCAAATCTTCAGAAGTATGAGATGAACCCCAAAAACTTGGAAAGGTGGATCTCTCTCACACGTACCAACACAGACTATCCCCCAATTTAACTGATCCCCAAAGGTTTTTGATTAAATAGCGGAATAGAAAATATGATCCAAAAAAAGTGTATGTATATCACACGTACACAACCACACTAGGCCCCAATTACTATTGTTTTTACCCCTAAAAGGCTAGATGAGGAGTAGGGGGGGTATGGAACAGGCAGCACCCTCAAACCTTCAGAAGTATGAGATGAACCCCAACAACTTGGAAAGGTGGATCTCTCTCACACGTACCAACACAGACTATCCCCCAATTTAACTGATCCCCAAAGGTTTTTGATTAAATAGCGGAATAGAAAATATGATCCAAAAAAAGTGTATGTATATCACACGTACACAACCACACTAGGCCCCAATTACTATTGTTTGTACCCCTAAAAGGCTAGATGAGGAGTAGGGGGAGTATGGAACAGGCAGCACCCTCAAACCTTCAGAAGTATGAGATGAACCCCAACAACTTGGAAAGGTGGATCTCTCTCACACGTACCAACACAGACTATCCCCCAATTTAACTGATCCCCAAAGGTTTTTGATTAAATAGCGGAATAGAAAATATGATCCAAAAAAAGTGTATGTATATCACACGTACACAACCACACTAGGCCCCAATTACTATTGTTTGTACCCCTAAAAGGCTAGATGAGGAGTAGGGGGGGTATGGAACAGGCAGCACCCTCAAACCTTCAGAAGTATGAGATGAACCCCAACAACTTGGAAAGGTGGATCTCTCTCACACGTACCAACACAGACTATCCCCCAATTTAACTGATCCCCAAAGGTTTTTGATTAAATAGCGGAATAGAAAATATGATCCAAAAAAAGTGTATGTATATCACACGTACACAACCACACTGGGCCCCAATTACTATTGTTTGTACCCCTAAAAGGCTAGATGAGGAGTAGGGGGAGTATGGAACAGGCAGCACCCTCAAACCTTCAGAAGTATGAGATGAACCCCAACAACTTGGAAAGGTGGATCTCTCTCACACGTACCAACACAGACTATCCCCCAATTTAACTGATCCCCAAAGGTTTTTGATTAAATAGCGGAATAGAAAATATGATCCAAAAAAAGTGTATGTATATCACACGTACACAACCACACTAGGCCCCAATTACTATTGTTTGTACCCCTAAAAGGCTAGGAGTAGGGGGGGTATGGAACAGGCAGCACCCTCAAACCTTCAGAAGTATGAGATGAACCCCAACAACTTGGAAAGGTGGATCTCTCTCACACGTACCAACACAGACTATCCCCCAATTTAACTGATCCCCAAAGGTTTTTGATTAAATAGCGGAATAGAAAATATGATCCAAAAAAAGTGTATGTATATCACACGTACACAACCACACTAGGCCCCAATTACTATTGTTTGTACCCCTAAAAGGCTAGGAGTAGGGGGAGTATGGAACAGGCAGCACCCTCAAACCTTCAGAAGTATGAGATGAACCCCAACAACTTGGAAAGGTGGATCTCTCTCACACGTACCAACACAGACTATCCCCCAATTTAACTGATCCCCAAAGGTTTTTGATTAAATAGCGGAATAGAAAATATGATCCAAAAAAAGTGTATGTATATCACACGTACACAACCACACTAGGCCCCAATTACTATTGTTTGTACCCCTAAAAGGCTAGATGAGGAGTAGGGGGAGTATGGAACAGGCAGCACCCTCAAACCTTCAGAAGTATGAGATGAACCCCAACAACTTGGAAAGGTGGATCTCTCTCACACGTACCAACACAGACTATCCCCCAATTTAACTGATCCCCAAAGGTTTTTGATTAAATAGCGGAATAGAAAATATGATCCAAAAAAAGTGTATGTATATCACACGTACACAACCACACTAGGCCCCAATTACTATTGTTTGTACCCCTAAAAGGCTAGATGAGGAGTAGGGGGGGTATGGAACAGGCAGCACCCTCAAACCTTCAGAAGTATGAGATGAACCCCAACAACTTGGAAAGGTGGATCTCTCTCACACGTACCAACACAGACTATCCCCCAATTTAACTGATCCCCAAAGGTTTTTGATTAAATAGCGGAATAGAAAATATGATCCAAAAAAAGTGTATGTATATCACACGTACACAACCACACTGGGCCCCAATTACTATTGTTTTTACCCCTAAAAGGCTAGATGAGGAGTAGGGGGGGTATGGAACAGGCAGCACCCTCAAACCTTCAGAAGTATGAGATGAACCCCAACAACTTGGAAAGGTGGATCTCTCTCACACGTACCAACACAGACTATCCCCCAATTTAACTGATCCCCAAAGGTTTTTGATTAAATAGCGGAATAGAAAATATGATCCAAAAAAAGTGTATGTATATCACACGTACACAACCACACTAGGCCCCAATTACTATTGTTTGTACCCCTAAAAGGCTAGATGAGGAGTAGGGGGAGTATGGAACAGGCAGCACCCTCAAACCTTCAGAAGTATGAGATGAACCCCAACAACTTGGAAAGGTGGATCTCTCTCACACGTACCAACACAGACTATCCCCCAATTTAACTGATCCCCAAAGGTTTTTGATTAAATAGCGGAATAGAAAATATGATCCAAAAAAAGTGTATGTATATCACACGTACACAACCACACTAGGCCCCAATTACTATTGTTTGTACCCCTAAAAGGCTAGATGAGGAGTAGGGGGGGTATGGAACAGGCAGCACCCTCAAACCTTCAGAAGTATGAGATGAACCCCAACAACTTGGAAAGGTGGATCTCTCTCACACGTACCAACACAGACTATCCCCCAATTTAACTGATCCCCAAAGGTTTTTGATTAAATAGCGGAATAGAAAATATGATCCAAAAAAAGTGTATGTATATCACACGTACACAACCACACTGGGCCCCAATTACTATTGTTTGTACCCCTAAAAGGCTAGATGAGGAGTAGGGGGAGTATGGAACAGGCAGCACCCTCAAACCTTCAGAAGTATGAGATGAACCCCAACAACTTGGAAAGGTGGATCTCTCTCACACGTACCAACACAGACTATCCCCCAATTTAACTGATCCCCAAAGGTTTTTGATTAAATAGCGGAATAGAAAATATGATCCAAAAAAAGTGTATGTATATCACACGTACACAACCACACTAGGCCCCAATTACTATTGTTTGTACCCCTAAAAGGCTAGGAGTAGGGGGGGTATGGAACAGGCAGCACCCTCAAACCTTCAGAAGTATGAGATGAACCCCAACAACTTGGAAAGGTGGATCTCTCTCACACGTACCAACACAGACTATCCCCCAATTTAACTGATCCCCAAAGGTTTTTGATTAAATAGCGGAATAGAAAATATGATCCAAAAAAAGTGTATGTATATCACACGTACACAACCACACTAGGCCCCAATTACTATTGTTTGTACCCCTAAAAGGCTAGGAGTAGGGGGAGTATGGAACAGGCAGCACCCTCAAACCTTCAGAAGTATGAGATGAACCCCAACAACTTGGAAAGGTGGATCTCTCTCACACGTACCAACACAGACTATCCCCCAATTTAACTGATCCCCAAAGGTTTTTGATTAAATAGCGGAATAGAAAATATGATCCAAAAAAAGTGTATGTATATCACACGTACACAACCACACTAGGCCCCAATTACTATTGTTTGTACCCCTAAAAGGCTAGATGAGGAGTAGGGGGAGTATGGAACAGGCAGCACCCTCAAACCTTCAGAAGTATGAGATGAACCCCAACAACTTGGAAAGGTGGATCTCTCTCACACGTACCAACACAGACTATCCCCCAATTTAACTGATCCCCAAAGGTTTTTGATTAAATAGCGGAATAGAAAATATGATCCAAAAAAAGTGTATGTATATCACACGTACACAACCACACTAGGCCCCAATTACTATTGTTTGTACCCCTAAAAGGCTAGATGAGGAGTAGGGGGGGTATGGAACAGGCAGCACCCTCAAACCTTCAGAAGTATGAGATGAACCCCAACAACTTGGAAAGGTGGATCTCTCTCACACGTACCAACACAGACTATCCCCCAATTTAACTGATCCCCAAAGGTTTTTGATTAAATAGCGGAATAGAAAATATGATCCAAAAAAAGTGTATGTATATCACACGTACACAACCACACTGGGCCCCAATTACTATTGTTTGTACCCCTAAAAGGCTAGATGAGGAGTAGGGGGAGTATGGAACAGGCAGCACCCTCAAACCTTCAGAAGTATGAGATGAACCCCAACAACTTGGAAAGGTGGATCTCTCTCACACGTACCAACACAGACTATCCCCCAATTTAACTGATCCCCAAAGGTTTTTGATTAAATAGCGGAATAGAAAATATGATCCAAAAAAAGTGTATGTATATCACACGTACACAACCACACTGGGCCCCAATTACTATTGTTTGTACCCCTAAAAGGCTAGATGAGGAGTAGGGGGAGTATGGAACAGGCAGCACCCTCAAACCTTCAGAAGTATGAGATGAACCCCAACAACTTGGAAAGGTGGATCTCTCTCACACGTACCAACACAGACTATCCCCCAATTTAACTGATCCCCAAAGGTTTTTGATTAAATAGCGGAATAGAAAATATGATCCAAAAAAAGTGTATGTATATCACACGTACACAACCACACTAGGCCCCAATTACTATTGTTTGTACCCCTAAAAGGCTAGGAGTAGGGGGGGTATGGAACAGGCAGCACCCTCAAACCTTCAGAAGTATGAGATGAACCCCAACAACTTGGAAAGGTGGATCTCTCTCACACGTACCAACACAGACTATCCCCCAATTTAACTGATCCCCAAAGGTTTTTGATTAAATAGCGGAATAGAAAATATGATCCAAAAAAAGTGTATGTATATCACACGTACACAACCACACTGGGCCCCAATTACTATTGTTTGTACCCCTAAAAGGCTAGATGAGGAGTAGGGGGAGTATGGAACAGGCAGCACCCTCAAACCTTCAGAAGTATGAGATGAACCCCAACAACTTGGAAAGGTGGATCTCTCTCACACGTACCAACACAGACTATCCCCCAATTTAACTGATCCCCAAAGGTTTTTGATTAAATAGCGGAATAGAAAATATGATCCAAAAAAAGTGTATGTATATCACACGTACACAACCACACTAGGCCCCAATTACTATTGTTTGTACCCCTAAAAGGCTAGATGAGGAGTAGGGGGGGTATGGAACAGGCAGCACCCTCAAACCTTCAGAAGTATGAGATGAACCCCAACAACTTGGAAAGGTGGATCTCTCTCACACGTACCAACACAGACTATCCCCCAATTTAACTGATCCCCAAAGGTTTTTGATTAAATAGCGGAATAGAAAATATGATCCAAAAAAAGTGTATGTATATCACACGTACACAACCACACTGGGCCCCAATTACTATTGTTTGTACCCCTAAAAGGCTAGATGAGGAGTAGGGGGAGTATGGAACAGGCAGCACCCTCAAACCTTCAGAAGTATGAGATGAACCCCAACAACTTGGAAAGGTGGATCTCTCTCACACGTACCAACACAGACTATCCCCCAATTTAACTGATCCCCAAAGGTTTTTGATTAAATAGCGGAATAGAAAATATGATCCAAAAAAAGTGTATGTATATCACACGTACACAACCACACTAGGCCCCAATTACTATTGTTTGTACCCCTAAAAGGCTAGGAGTAGGGGGGGTATGGAACAGGCAGCACCCTCAAACCTTCAGAAGTATGAGATGAACCCCAACAACTTGGAAAGGTGGATCTCTCTCACACGTACCAACACAGACTATCCCCCAATTTAACTGATCCCCAAAGGTTTTTGATTAAATAGCGGAATAGAAAATATGATCCAAAAAAAGTGTATGTATATCACACGTACACAACCACACTAGGCCCCAATTACTATTGTTTGTACCCCTAAAAGGCTAGGAGTAGGGGGAGTATGGAACAGGCAGCACCCTCAAACCTTCAGAAGTATGAGATGAACCCCAACAACTTGGAAAGGTGGATCTCTCTCACACGTACCAACACAGACTATCCCCCAATTTAACTGATCCCCAAAGGTTTTTGATTAAATAGCGGAATAGAAAATATGATCCAAAAAAAGTGTATGTATATCACACGTACACAACCACACTAGGCCCCAATTACTATTGTTTGTACCCCTAAAAGGCTAGATGAGGAGTAGGGGGAGTATGGAACAGGCAGCACCCTCAAACCTTCAGAAGTATGAGATGAACCCCAACAACTTGGAAAGGTGGATCTCTCTCACACGTACCAACACAGACTATCCCCCAATTTAACTGATCCCCAAAGGTTTTTGATTAAATAGCGGAATAGAAAATATGATCCAAAAAAAGTGTATGTATATCACACGTACACAACCACACTAGGCCCCAATTACTATTGTTTGTACCCCTAAAAGGCTAGATGAGGAGTAGGGGGGGTATGGAACAGGCAGCACCCTCAAACCTTCAGAAGTATGAGATGAACCCCAACAACTTGGAAAGGTGGATCTCTCTCACACGTACCAACACAGACTATCCCCCAATTTAACTGATCCCCAAAGGTTTTTGATTAAATAGCGGAATAGAAAATATGATCCAAAAAAAGTGTATGTATATCACACGTACACAACCACACTAGGCCCCAATTACTATTGTTTGTACCCCTAAAAGGCTAGATGAGGAGTAGGGGGGGTATGGAACAGGCAGCACCCTCAAACCTTCAGAAGTATGAGATGAACCCCAACAACTTGGAAAGGTGGATCTCTCTCACACGTACCAACACAGACTATCCCCCAATTTAACTGATCCCCAAAGGTTTTTGATTAAATAGCGGAATAGAAAATATGATCCAAAAAAAGTGTATGTATATCACACGTACACAACCACA
This sequence comes from Pelophylax lessonae, assembly GCF_965119305.1. Classification (NCBI taxonomy): domain Eukaryota; kingdom Metazoa; phylum Chordata; class Amphibia; order Anura; family Ranidae; genus Pelophylax; species Pelophylax lessonae. The sequence goes on from NC_138772.1 coordinate 525,756,895, forward strand.
CTAGGCCCCAATTACTATTGTTTGTACCCCTAAAAGGCTAGGAGTAGGGGGAGTATGGAACAGGCAGCACCCTCAAACCTTCAGAAGTATGAGATGAACCCCAACAACTTGGAAAGGTGGATCTCTCTCACACGTACCAACACAGACTATCCCCCAATTTAACTGATCCCCAAAGGTTTTTGATTAAATAGCGGAATAGAAAATATGATCCAAAAAAAGTGTATGTATATCACACGTACACAACCACACTAGGCCCCAATTACTATTGTTTGTACCCCTAAAAGGCTAGATGAGGAGTAGGGGGAGTATGGAACAGGCAGCACCCTCAAATCTTCAGAAGTATGAGATTGTGTTCACTGTACCCCACAAAGATTGAGTTCACTGCACCCCACAATGATTGTGTTCACTGCACCCCACAAAGATTGTGTTCACTGCACCTCACAAAGATTGTGTTCACTGTACCCCCCAAAGATTGTGTTCACTGCACCCCACAAAGATTCTGTTCACTGTACCCCACAAAGATTGTGTTCACTGCACCCTAAAAGGATGTTGTTCACTGCACCCCACAAAGATTGTGTTCACTGCACCCTAAAAGGATGTTGTTCACTGCACCCCAAAAAGATTGTGTTCACTGTACCCCCCCAAAGATTGTGTTCACTGCACCCCACAAAGATTGTGTTCACTGCACCCCAAAAAGATTGTGTTCACTGTACCCCCCAAAGATTGTGTTCACTGCACCCCAAAAAGATTGTGTTCACTGTACCCCCCAAATATTGTGTTCACTGCACCCCACAAAGATTCTGTTCACTGTACCCCACAAAGATTGTGTTCACTGCACCCCAAAAAGATTGTGTTCACTGTACCCCCCCAAAGATTGTGTTCACTGCACCCCACAAAGATTCTGTTCACTGCACCCCACAAAGGATTTTGTTCACTGCACCCCAAAAAGATTGTGTTCACTGCACCCCAAAAAGGATTTTGATCACTGCACCCCAAAAAGGATGTTGTTCACTGCACCCCAAAAATGATTTTGTTCACTCCACCCCAAAAAGATTGTGTTCACTGCACCCCACAAAGATTGTGTTCACTGCACCCCAAAAAGATTGTGTTCACTGTACCCCCCAAAGATTGTGTTCACTGCACCCCACAAAGATTCTGTTCACTGTACCCCACAAAGATTGTGTTCACTGCACCCCAAAAAGATTGTGTTCACTGCACCCCAAAAAGGATGTTGTTCACTGCACCCCAAAAAGGATGTTGTTCACTCCACCCCAAAAAGATTGTGTTCACTGCACCCCACAAAGATTGTGTTCACTGCACCCCAAAAAGATTGTGTTCACTGCACCCCAAAAATGATTTTGTTCACTGCACCCCAAAAAGGATTTTGTTCACTGCACCCCAAAAAGGATGTTGTTCACTCCACCCCAAAAAGATTGTGTTCACTGCACCCCAAAAAGATTGTGTTCACTGCACCCCACAAAGGATTTTGTTCACTGCACCCCAAAAAGATTGTGTTCACTGCACCCCAAAAAGGATGTTGTTCACTGCACCCCAAAAAGGATTTTGTTCACTGCACCCCAAAAAGATTGTGTTCACTGCACCCCACAAAGGATTTTGTTCACTGCACCCCACAAAGATTGTGTTCACTGCACACCAAAAAGGATTGTGTTCACTGCACCCCAAAAAGATTTTGTTCACTGCACCCCAAAAAGATTGTGTTCACTGCAGCCCAAAAAGATTGTGTTCACTGCAGCCCAAAAAGATTGTGTTCACTGCAGCCCAAAAAGATTGTGTTCACTGCAGCTCACACACAGAAAAATGGATGTGGATCACTGACACCTGCCTATCTCCAATCCCACACCACACAGCAATATCGATTGTAGTTTGTAGAACACAGTTTCCCTAAAATTCAGCAGACTCTGTCCCTAACAGGATTGAGAAGAGATCGTAGATCAGGATTGAGTGCAGATTCACCCCACCCCCCACACAGCAATATCGATTGTAGTTTGTAGAAGACACTGACCCTATAATTCAGCAGACTCTATCCCTAAAATGCCTACAACTCGCCCTGCCTAAACACTCCGACCTGTCCCTCAATTCTATCCGGACACAAATGGTTTTTTCCTGCCTATCTTTCCCTAATCAGCAGCCAGCACGTTGATGTGTGCTCTGTCCCTGATATAAGCAGCATAATGACGCCGCTGCGGCTGCCTCGAACTTATAAAGACTTGGTCACATGCTTCAGACGGCCAATCACAGCTACTAAGACATTTGCAGGCATGGCTGGGATGGCTTAAGGCACACCAGTTAAACGATTGTTGATTGGCTGTTGAAAGCCCGCCATGAAAAGAGCGCCAAAGCATGCAAAACCCGGAAATAAAACGACCGAACACGGATTTTTACCCGAACATACAGTAAAGTGTCCGTGTCCGTGTTCGGGTACAAAAAATCCAATTATTCGGTACGAACACGAATAATACAGTCCGTGTTCGCTCAACACTACTCACAACGTACATAATGATATTTTCTGAGATCCTACACTTGTATAACCTCCATTGCCTTGTTCAGGAAAATCAAATATTGTTCCACTACACTCTAAGAAAAAAAGGGAATTACTCTACTTCAGTTTTGCTCAAAAGAGTAATTCTGTAATAAATAAAATACAATTGCCTGGGGAGGGAAAGCACATTTGATTGTTGTGCCTCAACTGCCACTCACAAAATACTTAGGGTTCCATTTATAAAACATTAGTTGGCCAAATGTCAGAAGCATTCTTGCAAACTGAGCAAAATGTTCCCTTTTTAAAAAAAATAGAATTATTCCTGTATCATTGGCTCCAACTAGTGGCCAAGATGCTGTATTTTTTCTCAATAAGGTTTTTCAGAAATATGTTCCAGATTTTGGACACTAGATAGAGCTGACAATACAGGAATAATCTATTAGAAAAAAATATAGGAAGATTCATACTGTTTGCATGAATTTTTCTGACATGTGTGCAATGATTGTTTGTTTTAATAACCACTTCAGCTCCGGAAAATTTACCCCCCTTCGTGACCAGGCCATTTATTGCAATAAGACACAGTTACATTAAGTGACAATTGAGCAGCCATGCGACACTGTACCCAAATAAAATTTTTGTCTTTATCCCCCACAAACAGAGCTTTCTTTTGGTGGTATTTGATCACCTCTGCATTTTTTATTTTTTGCGCTATAAACAAAAAAATTATGAAAAAAACCCCCAAAAAACAAAACAATATTCTTCACTTTCTGCTATATAACATTCCCCAAAAAAATTAAAAATCAAATTTTTTCATCATTTTATACTAATTTGTATTCTGCTACATATTTTTGGTAAATCCCAATAAGTGTATTTTGATTACTTTGCGCAAAAGTTATCGTGTCTACAAACTAGGGGAAAGATTTATATAATTTTTATTTACTTATTTTTACTAGTAATGGCGGCGATCTGCGATTTTTAGCGGGACTGTGACAATGCGGCGAACAGATCAGACCTCTAACTGACATTTTTGACACTTTTGGGGGGACCAGTGACATCACTACAATCAATGCTAAAAATATGCACTGTTACTGTAATAATGACACTGGCAGGGCAAGGGGTTAACACAGGGGTGATCAAAAGGTTAAGTGTGAGCCTAGGGGATGTTTTCTAACTGTGTGGAGGAGGGACTTGTGAAATGAACACAGAGACCTGCCTGTGATAATTTCAGAGAGAAGAATGGTCAGCTGCATCTACAACAGCTAGGAAAACAACAGGAAAGCGCTCTAAGTGCAGACTGCTTTATTAACCATATATAACAACAAAAAGCAGCAACTCACAAAACCAGATGTAATTAGGCTGTTATAGTATGGGATGAAGGATTCCTCTGGATGGTGCCATCTTTCGACGTGTCATGCAGTGTCGGTGAAGAACCGTCGGTAGAGCTGTCCGGGTCCTCCGACAGAGCTGCACGGTGGGAGTGGGATGGAAGCCACGGCAGTGTTACCCGGAAGCGGATGGGTGCACGACGCGTTTCTGAGCATGCGCCAAGTCCAGGTCGGACATGCGCGCTCTTTCCTCAGGTGGGACTTTTTTATACTCATTGGACCCCTTTCACTTTTGGACTGTTATGGACAATATTATGTGGATGGACTGTAGCGCTTACATGTCTGTTTTTTTGTGTTTACAACAGCTGACCGTCCTTCTCTCTCAGCGGGGAGCGATCGGCTGGTGCCTGGCAGCAATTAGTGCCGCTGCCCCCAGGAGTGCTCCCACAAACCGACGTACCCATATGTCGGTTCGTGCAGCCAAGCCAGCCTGCTGCAGTATATATGCGGCGGGCGGTCGGCAAGTGGTTAAACCCTAATTTAGCACTTTCAGCAGCCGTTTTAATCACTTACTAAGTAGAGTGGGTATGGAAAGTATTCAGACCCCCTTAAATTTTTCACTCTTTGTTATAGTGCAGCCATTTGCTAAAATCATTTAAGTTCATTCTTCTTCCTCATGAATGTACACATAGCACCCCATACTGACAGAAAAACACAGAATTGTTGACATTGTTGCAGATTTATTAAAAAAGAAAAACTGAAATATCACATGGTCCTAAGTATTCAGACCCTTTGCTGTGACACTCATATATTTAACTCAGGTGCTTTCCATGTCTTCTGATTATCCTTGAGATGGTTCTACACCTTCATTTGAGTCCAGCTGTGTTTGATTATACTGATTGGACTTGATTAGGAAAGCCACACACCTGTCTATATAAGACCTTCCAGATCACAATGCATGTCAGAGCAAATGAGAATCATGAGGTCAAAGGAACTGCCTGAAGTGCTCAGAGACAGAATTGTGGCAAGGCACAGATCTGGCCAAGGTTACAAAAAGATTTCTGCTGCACTTAAGGTTCCTAAGAGCACAGTGGCCTCCATAATCCTTAAATGGAAGACGTTTGGGAGGACCAGAACCCTTCCTAGAGCTGGCCGTCCGGCCAAACTGAGCTATCGGGGGAGAAAAGCCTTGTTGAGAGAGGTAAAGAAGAACCCAAAGATCACTGTGGCTGAGCTCCAGAGATGCAGTCAGGAGATGGGAGAAAGTTGTAGAAAGTCAACCATCACTGCAGCCCTCCACCAGTCGGGGCTTTATGGCAGAGTGGCCCGACGGAAGCCTCTTCTCAGTGTAAGACACATGAAAGCCCGCATGGAGTTTGCAAAAACACCTGAAGGACTCCAAGATTGTAGAAATAAGATTCTCTGGTCTGATGAGACCAAAATAGAACTTTTTGGCCTTAATTCTAAGCGGTATGTGTGGAGAAAACTAGGCACTGCTCATCACCTGTCCAATACAGTCCCAACAGTGAAGCATGGTGGTGGCAGCATCATGCTGTGGGGGTGTTTTTCAGCTGCAGGGACAGGACGACTGGTTGCAATCGAGGGAAAGATGAATGCGGCCAAGTGCAGGGATATCCTGGACAAAAACCTTCTCCAGAGTGCTCTGGACCTTAGACTGGGTCGAAGGTTTACCTTCCAACAAGACAATGACCCTAAGCACACAGCTAAAATAACGAAGGAGTGGCTTCACAACAACTGCATGACTGTTCTTGAATGGCCCAGCCAGAGCCCTGACTTAAACCCAATTGAGCATCTCTGGAGAGACCTAAAAATGGCTGTCCACCAACGTTTACCATCCAACCTGACAGAACTGGAGAGGATCTGCAAGGAGGAATGGCAGAGGATCCCCAAATCCAGGTGTGAAAGACTTGTTGCATCTTTCCCAAAAAGACTCCTGACTGTATTAGATCAAAAGGGGGCTTCTACTAAATACTGAGCAAAGGGTCTGAATACTTAGGACCATGTGATATTTCAGTTTTTCTTTTTTAATAAATCTGCAACAATGTCAACAATTCTGTGTTTTTCTGTCAGTATGGGGTGCTATGTGTACATTCATGAGGAAGAAGAATGAACTTAAATGATTTTAGCAAATGGCTGCAATATAACAAAGAGTGAAAAATTTAAGGGGGTCTGAATACTTTCCGTACCCACTGTATGCAGCTTCTTTTTCCTTTAAACCTTGTCTATGTTTCTGGTGGCATAATCACTGCCCCAGGTTTCCTGTTTCAGGGTGGCTTCTTTCTCTTTTAGAATCCTTTGCAGCCACTCTTGCATGCAGGGACTAGAGTTGTATCTCCCTATACTATGTGTATCAATAGAAACACACAGCTACCATAGCCTAGGATTCATAGGTGTGCACAACTTATTGCATTAGGGTGTGCACCCCAAAGCTCAAACATATATGTGTGTGTGCATGTGTATATACTGACAGTGTCAGCAGAGCAATGGACAGTGTCATTAGGGCAGAGATTGGTATCAGTAGGGCAGTGGACAGTGTCATTAGGGCAGAGATTGGTGTCAGTAGGGCAGTGGACGGTGTCAGTAGTTTTTATTTTTATTATTTTATTTTTTACAATTGTATTTTTTTAAATTATTATTATTTTTTGGAGCCCTATTAGGGGGCTTTGGTAAAGTATCAGTGGTCTAAACAGGGGGGATTTACGGCACACAGGGTGATTAGGGTGTGCCCATGCACACTTGGCACACCCTGTGCTCACAAATAAGTTGTATTCAACTCTTTTTTTTACAGAAATGGAGCCCATACAGGCGTTATCAATATACCCTTTTCTTCCGAGATTCTATATATGCGCCCAGATTCCTGGTGGGTCCCCGACACCACAGTTCCCGGAGTAGACATTTCAGTTCACAATCTCATAGCCTCCAGACCCAACCGATATGTGAGTATCCCCCCCCCCCTCTCTATGTACTATTTCCCCAATTTATGGGTACAACATTAGACCATATTAGTTTATTTTTGTCGTTTTGCAGATTTGGATGCATCCGCCCCTGAGGAGTGGTTGATTACCATGAAACGTGTCAGTCACATTTGGATGCACTTTTATACTTTTAGACGGTTCAATACATTTCATCCATTCTGATTTTTTTTTACTATCCTGCTTTGTTACGACATGAAGGATTTACATTCCTTTTACCCCATAATGCAATGTGCTATGTTGCCATGTATATTTTTTCATGCATATGATTGGTAACATGCTATCTGTATGTTCACAGACTCATACATGTATCAATGCGATTATGCTATACCATTTATTGTCTAAAACAATCCAATAGTTATATTGTTAAAAGTGATAATGCTATGCCATTTTTTGTCCATGGGTGCATCCGTGCCCATTCGCCACAGGGGAAGCTGATCTGCGGGTTCGGTACTGTGATTGCAGCCAGGCACCCACAATCGCTCCCCGTGGAGACAGAATGGCGGTCTGCCATTGTAAACACGGCAGATCGCTGTTCTGTCAGCAATGAACACAGGGCTCCTGTGTTCTTCCGCTCCACAAGGGTGCCCCAGTTGAAAGTGGCTCCCAGTGGGGGCACCCAATGAAGAGGAGGAGCCAGGAGCACCGCCAAGGCACCCCACAGGGCTGCTCTTTGCAAAACCCTTGCACAGAACAGGTAAGTAAAAAACGTGTTTGTTAGTTAAGGTGCTATTCCAGTTTGGCTTCAAAAGTAGTATTTGGGTACTTTCACATAGCGCGGTCTGTTCTCTGCTCAGTGGGGGATCAATCCGCCGATCCCCACTGAGCTGTCAGATTCCCCGCTGTCCTCCATGGGGGGATTGGATGAGAACGGACCGCCTGTCTGTTCTCATCCGATCCGATTCGCCAGACGGATGGAAAATAGGGTTTCCATCCTTCCGGATTTCACAGACAGGATCGGAATCGGATAGCAGCGGGTGTCAGCGGAGATGTCTCTGCTGACATTCCCTGCCCCATAGGGATGCATGGAGCATCCGATCAGGTCTGCCTGAAAAACTGAAAGGCGGATCAGATCGCCCGTGTGAAAGGACCCTTACACTTGTGATCATGTCTTCCATGTCTTGTGCTGGGCCGCTGCTCTGCTGCATCTAAATGGACAAAGTTGAGAGGCGGGTAGGATTATCACAATCTCCACCTTAACTTATCAAACAATGTATTGTAGTAAATGAGAAAATACAAGACATTCTGTAAATGGTGCCCATGCCAAGTGGGCAACCCCCTATGGGTATTGTGCATTAGTGCAGCACACTCAGAAGACAGAGAGGATCACTGTAGTAGCGAAGGCAAGGGATCAGCCAGGTATGGAATATGTATACTTTCATTGGTCCAAGCGATAAAATGTATTAAAAAATGCGAGGACGGAAAAAAAATAACCCCTTTTTGGAAAATAGTCACTCCAAGATCTAATTTTTTGCCACATTTTTTTAGAGATGAAGAAACAAGCTGGTACTGAGGGGGGTTAAAACAGGGAGCTTGGCAATAGTGAAATAGATTCAGCACATACAGGTCATATATAGAAGGAGGAGGAGGTGAAGGGGTTATTACACAGGTCACATACAGTGGGAGAATGGAGACGAAGGGCTATTGTTCAGACATGCAGGATAAGAGAGGTGAAGGGTTAATATACCGCTCACATAGAGAGTAGGGATGAGCTTCGAGTCGAGGCTAAGTTCCACTCGAACATCGGTCGTTCGCTCGTTCGTCGAATGACGAACAAATGTGCTTCTTCACGGAAAATTCGAGTTTGCCATAATGCACTGCATGCGCGCTGCGCGTCCAGCACATTATGTGGTTGGCCAAAGCATGCACCCTGACCTCATGCTTTGGCCAATCATATGATCTCTGCCATGATTGGACTAAAGGCAGGCTGCCTTTATCCAATCATGGCTCAGGGGCCAAGTACACGCCCCACACTACATAAAGGGCTGCTCGCGCAGCCGCAGCGTGTATTATCATTGTGTGGCGATCAGACAGGGACAGGTATGCGATTCAGGCAGGGACAGAGTCGTTTTTTTGGAGTCAGACAGTGCAGAGAGACATTTGTAGCAGTGTAGGGAGGGCGAGGTTCCTGTGGTAGGTAGGGATAGATTGATTTCTTTACATCATATCAGAAAGTGTAGGGAGGGCCAAGGTTCCTGTGTTTTGTAGGGATAGATTGATTTCTTTACATCATATCAGACAGTGTAGGGAGGGCCAAGATTCCTGCGTGAGGGATAGATTCATTTCTTTTCATCAGATACCAGTACCAGTATTGTTCATCGGTCAGTTTCTGCAACATTCTAAAATCTTTATAGACATCACTGCAAATATCAGCCACAGTAACCTTTGCGCTCAGTTGTGTTTTTTTCTATAGGGGTCACATACATACCTGTGTGACTAGAGATCACTACAGATATCAGCCACAGTAACCTTTGCTCAGTTGTGGATTTATCTATAGGGGTCACATACCTGTGGGAATAAAGATCACTGCAGATATCAGCCACAGTAAACTTTGTGCTCTGTTGTGGATTTATCTATAGGGATCACAGATCATCCATCTATAGGATTATAGATTACATCAGATATCAGTGAGAGTATTGATAATCGGTCAGTTGAGTACATCTATAACCACCACAGCTCATCTATAGGGCTATCAATTACATCATATTCGGTCATTGAGTATCTATTAGTCAGTTGCGTATACCCTATATTGATCTGTATCAACATAATGTCCGAAAGGCCGACAAGGAGAGGCCGACGCTCACAGGCCACGAAAAGAGGGCAAGCAGCCTCTGTGTCGATTGTGAAAAGTGGTGGTCACAATCGACAGCAATTTGAATGCTGTGATGTTGTTTCCCAGGTTGATGAAGGGAATAACATGAGCCTAGAGAGAGGGGGTGGCAACGACAGACAAGAGACCAGCAGTCCTGTTGCCACAGCTGAAGCATATTGGCAAGTTTGCTCCAGTGACAAGGAGGGAGGGGTTGATGAGGTCACTGACCGTACTTGGGTGCCTGATAGGATAAAGGAGGAGGAGGAGGGGGAGGATGAGGAGGATGCACAACTGCAACGAGGCAGGATGTGCTCCATGGGCCGGCCTAGCAGTAGCCCACCTATTGCCTCACAGCACAGAGCTCCACAGGTGCAGGGTGCTGCAAAATCCCTGTGGACTCCAAAAAGTTCATTAGTGTGGGCTTTTTTTCAGCACCTGTGCAGTAGACCGCAGCGTTGCTGTTTATAGCATCTGTCTAAAGTGGATCAAGCGTGGCCAGAACACCAGCCGCTTGGGCACCACATGCTTGACAAGGCATATGACTTCCTGCCATGCAGTCCATTGGCAACAGCACCAGAAAGAGGCACCAGATCAAAACAAGCATACATCACCTTGCTCCCCATCTTACATTACATAGTAGGTGAGGTTGAATAAAGACAATAGTCCATCCAGTTCAACCTGTGTAGGTGTGTGTGGCTGTAATCATCTCACATAGCCCTTAATGTCCTGATCCTTGAGATGTAAGTCTAAGAGTCTTTTGAAAGCCACCATACTTCCCACAGAAACCACCTCTTGTGGTAGAGAATTCCACAATCTTGTAGCCCTAACAGTAAAGAACCCCCCTCGTTGCCTGAGGTTAAAATGCTTCTCCTCTAATCGCAGTGTATGTCCTCGAATCCTCATGCAATCCCTTCGAATGAACAGCTTTTTTTCTAAGCTGAGATCCCTATTAAGATATTTATAAATTGCTATCATGTCCCCCCTCAGACGCTTCTTCTCCAGGGAGAATAAATCGAGCGATTGCAGACGCTCTTCGTAGTTAAGGTCCTCCAATCCCCTAATCAGTTTAGTTGCCCTTCTCTGGACTCTCTCCAGCTCCAACACATCCCTCCTGAGGACTGGCGACCAGAACTGGACAGAATACTCCAGATGCGGTCGGACCAGAGTTTTATAAAGTGGAAGGATTATAGTCTTATCTCTGGAATACATCCCTTTTTTTATGCATGCTAATAATCTGCTGGCTTTGGCAGCTGCCGCTTGACATTGCATGCTGTTGCCTAATCTATCATCAACCAAGACTCCCAGATCCTTCTCCATTTTTGATTCCCCCAAGGGTTCCCCTCCTAACATGTATTGTGTTTTTATGTTTTTAGTCCCCAAGTGCAAAACCTTACACTTCTCCACATTAAACCTCATTTGCCATGTCGTTGCCCACTCCGTTATTTTGTCCAGGTCATTCTGTAGGATATCTGCTTCATGCTGTGTGGTTATTGCCCTGGCCAATTTTGTGTCATCTGCAAAAACTGATAACGAACTACTGATCCCGTCCTCAATGTTGTTTATGAATAAATTGAACAAGGTTGGTCCCAGGACTGAGCCCTGGGGCACCCCGCTTACTACCTCAGACCAGTCTGAGTATGCGCTGTTTATTACCACCCTTTGGACACAGCCTTTTAACCAGTTTCGTATCCAAGAGCAAACCCTGCTGTCGATACCTGCAGACCTTATTTTATAAATTAAGCGCTTGTGGGGAACTGTATCAAATGCCTTAGCGATCTCTAACCCTACTATACCTCATGCCTTCTCAAATACCAGCATTGAGAGTGATGATGGTATAGCAATGAGTGGCACAGAGAGTTGCACCCAATCTGCTAGCAGTACACCAGCGCTTGATTTGAGCAGCAGGCAGATTTCACTACCCCAGTATTTGAACAGTAGAAAGAAATACTGTCCTAGCCATCCACATGCTCAGCGTCTTAATGCTAACTTGGTCAAATTGCTATCATTACAGTTGCTGCAGTTTCAGCTGGTAGACTCCCTTTTTTCAAATTTGTGGAATGTGCTGCACCACAGTGGCAGGTCCCAAAAAGGCATTAATTTTCACGTAAGGCCATTACGACTCTCTACCATCATGCGGAAGGTAGTGTTTTGGCCTTGTTGGACAAAGCGGTCAGCAGGAAGGTGCACATTACTGCTTACTCTTGGTCCAGCAGGCATGGACAGGGACATTACATTTCTTTCACGGCGCACTGGGTATCTCTGCTGGCAGCTGGAAAGGATCCAGGACAGAGTTCGGTATTGCAGCTTGTTTTCCCACCATGCCTCCAAAAAGCAGGTGCTGGTTCTGGCACATCAGGATACTCCACCACCACCTCCTCCTCCTCTTCCTCCATGTACTCTTCTGCGCAATTCTCCTCTGCAGCAGAAGTGCTCCCTAAACGTTCAAGGGACTACGCAAGCAGTCAGGCTAAAAGATGCCATGCTGTGCTTCAGTTGGTCTGTCTAGGGGATAGGAGTCACACCGGTGTAGAGATTCTGTCAGCTCTGCAAGGGCAGGCTCAGAGATGGTTGATGCCATGACAGCTTGAGCCAGGAATGGTTGTATGCGATAATGGCACCAACATTCTCTCCGCCCTCCGACAGGGACACTTGACACATGTTCCATGCTTGGCACATGTTCTGAATCTGGTGGCGCAGCATTTCTTGAGCAGATACCCGGGCTTCCAAGATCTCCTGAGGCAGGCCAGGAGTCTGTGGCCATTTCTGCTGTTCGTTTAATGCCAGTGCTCGCTTATCTGACATTCAACGGGAATTCAGCCTGCCCACCAACCGCCTCATTTGTAACATTCCCACCAGGTGGAACTCAATGTTGGCAATGCTGTAGCAGCTGCACACGCAGCAGAGGGCCATCAATGATTACCTGTGTGAGTATGGCACATGGACAGGGTCAGGGGAGCTTGGCTTTTTTCGCCACGCCAGTGGCTTTTGATTAAGGATGCATGCATCGTCCTGTCACCATTTGAGGAGGCCACTCGGATGGTGAGCCGGGACGATGTATGCATCAGTGACACTATCCCACTAGTCTACCTGCTGGAGCACACACTGCGTGGAATCATGGACAGGGCACTTGAGGCAGAACAGCGGCAGGAAGAGGAGGACTTCCTTTCCTCACAAGGCCCCCTTTATGCAGATATCATTCCTGCAGGGGCACAAAACACACAGGAGGAAGAGGAGGAGGAGGAGGAGGATGATGATTTTGGCAGCATGCATGTAGAGGAAGAGGTTAGGATACAGCAGTCTTCAAGGGATGGTTTGGATTCCCCAGAAACCCCAGGAGCTGTACGTGGTTGGGGAGAGGTAGCTCCTGCTGACAATGTCATCCTTAGTGACCCAGAGGACTCAGAAGCTCATGCCTCCTCCAACTTACGTTGCATGTGCTCCCTGATTCTGCAAAGCCTGCAAAAGGACCCGAGGATTCGTGCTAGCAAGGAGAGGGATAATTACTGGTTGGCAACCCTTCTTGATCCACGTTACAAGGGTAAAGTTGCAGAGCACATCCTGCCTTCGCAGAGGGAGCAGAGGATGAAACATCTTGAGGAGGCCTTGAAAAAAAAATTGTGTACCGCTTTTCCAGACACTAGGAGGTCAGCATTCTCCGGACGTGTTTCTGAGACATTGTTCAGCCAAAGGAGGAGTGGTGGAGAAGGGGGACGGCTGACTGATGCCTTTAAACAGTTGTTTTGTCCTCAGCAGCACCCAGGGCTGTTAGGTTTAAGCAACCATCGCCATCGTCTCCATCATAAGGTGCATGATTATCTAGGCGCAAGAGCAGACTTGGAGACCTTTCTAGCTGCCCATACACTGGCTTACTGGGTCTTGAGGATGGACCACTGGCCATAACTTGCTCAATATGCAATGGAGCTACTGGCCTGTCCTGCTTCCAGCGTGCTTTCCGAATGGACGTTCAGTGCCGCTGGAGGTTTTGTGACGGACAAAAGAGTGCGTCTGTCTACAGACTCTGTTGATCAGCTTAATTTCATCAAAATGAACCAGTCCTGGATCAACAGCAGCTATCAGGCCCCTGATGCTGATGTAACAGATTGAATTTGCTAGGGGTCTGCCATCCCTTGAAGACTGCATATGCTGCCTATCCCAGGGGCGTAACTACAGGGGTTGCAGGGGTTGCAATTGCTACCGGGCCCCATGCTCCAGGGGGCCCGGTAGCAAACCAGTGGGTGAACTTCCAGGATCTCAAAGGTCACACTTGCGACCGGGCCCTGGCATTGCACCACTGTGTCGAGGTCCCAAGATTGCAGGAAGGGGGCCCACTGCAGAACTTGTGAAAGGATCCTGCTGCGGGACCATAATAAAAGGCCATGCAACGAGAGTAAAGAGCCCCAGGATCAGTGGGAAGAGCCCCGGGCTTGAAGGGAAGGGCCCCGGCCAGGGGTCTGGGGGGCCCTTCATGGTTTCTTGCATCGGGGCCCTGAAGGTTCTAGTTACGCCTCTGGCCTATCCTATTCCTCTATCTTGATTCTGCTAGCTTCCAACAATGTTTTTGGTTTAAGTTACTACCAACCCCCAAGGCCTAATTTTTCAGCACTGGTATGACAGGTGCATACAATTTAAATGTCGTATGTCACTTTTAACAGCGGGCCCTGTCCCTGTGCCCTGCTAACTGTGAGGGGTTATGGTGTTCAGGCACCACCTTCCACAAAGGCCCAATTTTAGGCACTTGTATAGCACATGCGATTTCAAATTTGCATGGAATTCTTACCAACAGGTCCCATTCCTGCACCAAGCAAGAGTAACTACAAGGCCTTGGTTACGGTGTTCAGGCACCACATACGGCAAAGGCCCAATTTTTGGCACTTGTATAACACATGCGATTTCAAATTTGCATGGCATTCTTACCAGCAGGTCCCATTCCTGCACCAAGCAACAGTAACTATGAGCTTTGGTTACGGTGTTCAGGCACAACATACGGCAAAGGCCCAATTTTTGGCACTTGTATAGCACATGCGATTTCAAATTTGCATGGCATTCTTACCAGCGGGTCCCATTCCTGCACCAAGCAAGAGTAACTGCGAGGCCTTTGTTACGGTGTTCAGGCACCACCTTCCACAAAGGCCCAATTTTTGGCACTTGTATAGCACATGCGATTTCAAATTTGCATGGAACTCTTACCAGCAGGTCCCATTCCTGCACCAAGCAAGAGTAACTACAAGGCCTTGGTTACGGTGTTCAGGCACCACATACGGCAAAGGCCCAATTTTTGGCACTTGTATAGCACATGCAATTTCAAATTTGCATGGAATTCTTATCAGCAGGTCCCGTTCCTGCCCCCAGCAAGAGTATCTGCGAGGGCTTGGTTACGGTGTTTAGGCACCAGCAACACCAAAGGCCCAATTTTTGGCACCTGCATGACAAGTACATGCGATTTCATATTTGTATGAATTTTTAGCAGAAGGGCCTGTTCCTGCACCCAGCAAGAGTAACTGCGAGGGGTTACGGTGTTCAGGCACCATCAACAAGCAAGGTCCAATTTTTCTGCACCCGTATGACAAGTACATGCGATTTGAAATTTGTATGTACAGTATATTTGTATATGACATTTTTTGCTTTAGAAATGTCAGTATAGCTGCAGCAGGTACATACATCGTAGAAATGCACTATTTTACAGGCACATTCAAGGGACTCCCCAGGCACGATATTTGAAGGAATTTTTCATTTTTATAGTTTCACTTTAAGCCTCGTTAAAATCAGTAAATCAGTGCTCCTTTAAAAACAATTGTTTTTAAAAACTTTTTTTTCATTGTTACATGTTCCCCAGGTCAGGACCCGGACCCCCATACACTTTTTTGGGGCAATAACTTGCATTTAAGCCTTCAAAATGAGGCCGTTTGATTTTCGAGGTTCGAGTCCCATAGACTTCAATGGGGTTTGTTTGTTCGAACAAACTTTTCCTCTGTTCACGGTGTTCTGGTGCGAACTGAACCGGGGGGTGTTCGGCTCATCACTAATAGAGAGACAGGCTGGAGATCAGATGCATGAGGGGGTGTGAAAGGGTTAAAATTGTTCCTTGATCCGCTGCTGTGGCCTGGAACAAATAAATTATTATTTTGTTTATTAGGTCCTTCTACAAGAAAAGAAGGGGAGGGCTTTCCAATGTAGTTAACACCACATGGTTTACAATTGGGATCACTGTGACTTACAGTGACCACAGAGTCTGCTTGGATCGGCTCTGTACACAGTGTCTGTAAACTGAGCTGTCTGATAACAGCTCGGTTCATAGCACTGGCACCTGAGGGCAATTTCTGCAGTTGTGTTTATAAACAGATTGCAATAAAAAAAAAAGTGCTGGGCGGGAGCCATGCAGGTTTTGGAGTTGTGGGTGTCTACATCAGAACCGTGAGACTGAGCCACAGAAAGGTCTTTTTTGCTTAGCTGGGACCAGAGCTAGAGTGACCTGTTGCTTACATCAGTGAGTAACTGAGCTTTTGGAGGACCTGATCGTGAGGACTGAGACTTCTGGGATAACTGACTGCCAAACATACTGGATTTGATTCATTGAATACAGGGAGTAATGCATGAAACTACTGAGTTTAAACCTTTGTTGTCCACAGCTACTGCTTACTGAGACTGCCTGCCCTATTTAACAGCCTATCAGCCATCCTTTGTGTACAGTCTTAAAGGGATAGTTACATGTGCACCACCAACAGAAGGGCCCCAACAAAAGCCAGCCAACATTGATGATTAGGCGCCAGATACTTTACAGCCACCTCCAGGGGTTCCCCTTCGCCACATGTATACATGTATAGAGTGCACTAAGGGACACATTGTTTGAGTATCTATTGATATGGAATATAGTGATGCATCTGTTAAGCCAATCATGCTTACACGGTTGATGTTATTCTTTCTGATACTATGTGGTCTAGTGTAATGAGCCTTATTGTGACGTTCGTTAATGGCCATAGGTGAGGCTAACCTGCCCATCTGTTAATCTAACGTATTCTGTTGTCCTGTTTATGAGTTCTACACATTGTACTTGCTTGTCCTTCAATAATATATTTTCCTTATTAATCCTCAAGTTTCTCGTGGCTTATTTTATGCGTACTGTTAATTAATTAACAAATAATGAACAAAGTGGTTTAAACCGTTAAGTGCTAACATTCTACCAATCTATAATTTTGAGAAATATTGCTAGAGATTTAAGACAATAGAAAGCACCACATCCCTGAAACAAATAGTAGCTACAATAGAGGGGGCAAGGTGGGACTTTGAAGGTGCAAATGATGGAGAAAAATCTGAATTCTCAAAAAATACACATTTTATTCAACATATAGGATTAGGACAAGACATAACATTAGTTAAAATGTTAAAAGCAAGAAAATGCACTCGATAATATCAACTCTACATGTTTCGCCATCTTCATAATAGCTTCTTCAGGAGTTTTGATAGATATTTCTCGAGAGTGAACATTTCTAAATTGCAAAGGGAAAAGACATGAAAAGTAGGACAAATATAGTATAGTCATATTGTTATATGCCCTGTTGTGACTATATTTGTCCTACTTTTCATGTGTTTTCCCTTTGCAATTTAGAAATGTTCACTCTCGAGAAATATCTATCAAAACTCCTGAAGAAGCTATTATGAAGATGGCGAAACATGTAGAGTTGATATTATCGAGTGCATTTTCTTGCTTTTAACATTTTAACCAATGTTATGTCTTGTCCTAATCCTATATGTTGAATAAAATGTGTATTTTTTGAGAAATCAGATTTTTCTCCATCATTTGCACCTTCAAAGTCCCACCTTGCCCCCTCTATTGTAGATTCTACCAATCTATAGGCTACACGGTGCCAAAATAAGAAGGGATAGGCTGGCCCCCACACATGTCACCCAGCCTGGTTATAATGCAAAAGCAGCTTAAGCTCGATTTATACAGGCCACGTCCCAAACATGTTTCGCCACCCACCCCCCGGAGCATAATCATGGTGTTTAAGCAACACAGGTTTGAGTAACCAGGTGTGTCGGTGGGGACCGAGCCGGTTAATAGATCATAGCAGCGAACAGAAGACCCATCATACTAAGGGGCTTCTGCAGGGGTAGCACTACAACAGGAAGTTAGAATCTTCTGGGGCAGATATAATAAAACACTTTCATAATGGTATTTGAAATATTTAACAGACCAAAAGGAAGCCATTTCAAGAAGTTCATGGTTAGGGTTTACATACACTGGTCACCCCTCATCCTCTGGGTGACGTAGACTCTGTAAGGAATGGAAGTGTATCACATAAAAAGTCTCCTAAATAATGCACATTTTATGCACGCCATTAATCTTTTATCTCCTAACATTTTGATACAGATAGATACGGGTACTGACTCAGACTCCTACTACTATTCCTTCAATAGTGTACTACAGACTCTATTGAGAACATCAGTGATTTATCTGTTAGCATCAGTGATTGTTGGCTTTGACTCCGTGCTTGTCAAGGAATTCAAAAACAATAACATTCATGGTGACTAAAGTGATCAGGAACACAGCGCAACATTCATCGCATAGTTGTAGGAAGCTTTCACAGTGCCCCCGAGCAACAGTGATTTCACCCCATTGTTCAGAAATGTTGTTCCCTTGAAGCCGATGAAAGAAAAGACTCCATTGTAATCGAGGTGACAGCCAATAAAAGGATGCTGGAATTTACAGCCCATTTAGGGGTGATTGTTACCAAGTCTTTTATCACTACCAACATGGAAATGCAGTCAGGGAAGAAGAATGCACAGGGCAGTGGTTGTCAATGTATGAGGTATTGGGCCCTCAGCTGCAGGCCCCTGAAAGCACAAAAGGGACAAACGTGATGTTAAGTATACAGTATGTAACGCTACAGAGAACTGTCTGAGACTGCTGGCATATTAGAGGAGATGGTCAGAGACTGCAGGCATTCTAGAGGAGTCGGTCAGAGACTGCAGACATGCTAAAGGAGATGGTTAAAGACTGCAGAGATGCTAGAGGAGATGGTCATAGATTGGAGACATGCTAGAAGAAATGGTCAAAGACTGCAGACATACTAAAGGAGATGGTCAGAAATTGCAGACATATTAGAGGAGATGGTCAGAGATTGGAGACATGCTAGAGGAAATGGTCAAAGACTGCAGATATACTAAAGGAGATAGTCAGAGATTGCAGACATATTAGAGGAGACGGTCAGAGACTGTAGACATACAAACAGAGATGGTCAGAGACTTCAGACATGCAAGGGATATGGTCAGAGATTGCAGACATACTGTATTTAGAGAAGATAGTCACAGACTGCAGACATGCTGGAAGAAAATGGTCAGAAACTGCAGACAAATTAGAGGAGACAGTCTGAGACTGCAGACATTAAATGGGATGGTTAGAGATGGCAGACATATTAAAGGAGATGGTTAGAGACTGCAGACTTAAAGTAGATGTTTAGAAACTGAAGATATACAATAAAAGATAGTCGGAGACTGCAGATTTATTAGAGGAGATGGACTGATACGGCAGATATGTTATAGGTTTTGTTGCAGATTGGAAAGCTGCAGAAAGCAGTCAGAGACTTGGGTCATCATGGTTCTGGGTTATGAGAGAACGTATAAGAAATAATTTACCTGTTACTCGTCTCGCACATCCAGATATCATCCAGACAGAGCTGAGGAACAGAATGTAAGGGCTGCTTGGAGAACTCATTAGACTCTCCATAGGACTTTAACAAGACCTTCATTTTCCACATTATGTAAGCCACCTGCACTCACCCCCTCCCTTGTAAAGTAAAAGTTTTTTCTGTGTGTTAAACTTTTTTTTTTTTTTTTTTGCTACAGCCCTACCACTTGTCACTCTTTTTGCCTGGACACAAATTACCTGTCCCTGTTGTCTCATAACCTGTCCCTGTTGCCATAACCCCAACAAGTCATAAATAGAGACTTTGACAAATTTCCATGTTAGCGGGGATCATGAAGGCCTCCAATCATGAGTATTCTGTGAGCTTCAGCACGTTTCGCAGGAAAACTTACTACTTCAATGGGGAGGGGAGGATTAAAAACTACAAACAAAAACATATACATACATCAGTAACATAATACAACAATTTACATTAGATTGATCATGCTCTTTGATGCATTATCATTCACCAAAACAATCCAAGGGTCTGCACAATCCAAACAGGGAAGATGTCCTGCAACACCTCCTCCGGGCAGATGTGAAGGCTAAAGAGTAACTGGCTGCGAGGGAGAGATACAGTATCTCACAAAAGTGAGTACACCCCTCACATTTTTGTAAATGTTTTATTATATCTTTTCATGTGACAACACTGAAGAAATGACACTTTGCTACAATGTAAAGTAGTGAGTGTACAGCTTGTATAACAGTGTAAATTTTCTGTCCCCTCAAAATAACTCAACACACAGCCATTAATGTCTAAACTGTTGGCAACAAAAGTGAGTACACCTCTAAGTCAAAATATCCAAATTGGGCCCAATTAGCCATTTCCCCTTCCCGGTGTCATGTGACTCGTTAGTGTTACAAGGTCTCAAGTGTGAATGGGGAGCAGGTGTGTTAAATTTGGTGTTTTCGCTCTCACTCTCTGAGGATCTGGAAAAAAGAGTTGTTGCTCTACATAAAGATGGCCTAGGCTATAAGAAGATTGCCAAGACCCTGAAACTGAGTTGCAGCATGGTGGCCAAGACCATGCAGCGGTTTAATAGGACAGGTTCCACTCAGAACAGGCCTCACTATGGTTGACCAAAGATGTTGAGTGCACGTGCTCAGCGTCAAGTCCAGAGGTTGGCTTTGGGAAATAGACATATGAGCATTGCCGCAGAGGTTGAAGGGGTGGGGGGTCAACCTGTCAGTGCACAGACCATACGCCACACACCACATCAAATTTGTCATCTCAGAAGGAAGCCTCTTCTAAAGATGATGCACAAGAAAGCCCACAAACAGTTCGCTAAAGACAAGCAGACTAAGAACATGGATTACTGGAACCATGTCCTGTGGTCTTATGAGCACTGCAAGCACTGAGGAGCTACTGTTCATTGAGGGAACAATGAATACCAACATACTGAAGCAGAGCATGATCCCCTCCCTTTAGAGACTGTGCCGCAGGGCAGTATTCCAACATAACGACCCCAAACACACCTCCAAGATGACCTCTGCCTTGCTAAAGAAGCTGAGGGTAAAGATCATGGACTGGCCAAACATGTCTCCAGACCTAAACCCTATTGAGCATCTGAGGGGCATCCTCAAATGGAAGGCGGAGGAGCGCAAGGTCTCTAACATCTACCAGCTCCGTGATGTCATCATGGAGGAGTGGAAGAGGACTTCAGTGGAAACCTGTGAAGCTCTGGTGAACTCCATGCCCAAGAGGGTTAAGGCAGTGCTGGAAAATAAAGGTGGCCACACAAAATATTGAAACTTTGGGCCCAATTTGGACATTTTAACTTAGAGGTGTACTCACTTTTGTTGCTAGCGGTTTAGACATTATTGGCTGTGTGTTGAGTTATTTTGAGGGGACAGAAAATTTACACTGTTATACAAACTGTACACTCACTACTTTACATTGTAGCAAAGTGTCATTTCTTCAGTGTTGTCACATGAAAAGATATCATAAAATATTTACAAAAATGTGAGGGGTGTACTCACTTTTGTGAGATACTGTATATGTCTCCCCTGTGAGGAGATGCCATTGATTGGCTCTTCTCAGCTCACACTCTGTCAGTGTGAGGCAAGGAGAGCCGGTAAACAACATCTCCTTCTTTACATGTGATCGGCAGTGATTGGACACAGCCAATCACATGGGTAAAGAGCTGCAGCAGGGCCATGTCCCAGGGACACACCGGGCCTGCGATCGCCCTGGGGTTGAGCGATCGTGGCAAGACTGGGGGGCATCATATGACCTTGGCCCAGAATGAGAGCTGTCATTTTACTACACAGCTGACGGGAGGCGGTTAAAAAGAGTCCGGCGCGGTTTTGAAATTGCACCTGAACTGGACTGAAAAAACGTACAGCAGCCATCCCGGACATGTGTAAGCCGGCTCCATTGAAAGCGGGTTCGATGTCATGCGAATCGGATGTTGTTCAAAACATATACTGTATGTGAACCAAGGCTAATAAGGGGTATTGCTCTTGCTTTGGCATGAGTATTTTAGATTTTTTTTTGTTTATTTAAAACACTATGAATTTGTGAATAAAGTTTTAAATATTTTAACACTGGTTTGAGTCTGTTCTGGCACCTCAAAATTCCATCTGTCCCTCTTAACACATTGCAGGGCACAATCATAGTTTTGTGCTTACAGGATGGCTATGTGTGTGTATCTGGGGACTGGCAGATTTAAACATTTTTTTTCTCATTTATTTTTTTAAACCTTTCTTTTTACTTTACTGTATTGCTATCATGTGGGCACTTACAAGCCCCCCATGTGATAGCATAGTGCAGGTGATGAGGGTTCTTAAAGAGCCAGACCATTATTCTTGATCTTTATGGATAGTCTACAGAGGGGTATGGTGCCAGCTGATTAGAAAAAAGCCAACGTGGTACCAATAGTTTAAAAAGGGCCGAGATATATCCCGGGTAACTATAGGCCGGTCAGCCTAACATCTGTAGTATTCAAGATTTTGGAGGGGATGTAAAGGGACTATATTCAAGATTTTAGTAATGAAAACTGTATTATTAGTAGTAATCAGCATGGATTCATGAAAAATCATGTTTAATTTATTCATACGACCTAGAGGATGGGATAACCAGCACAATATCGCAGACAATACTAAGCTAAGCAGGCCAATAACTTACTATACAGGACGTGGAAACCTTACAAGCAGACCTGAACAAAATAATGGGGTGGGCAACTACATGGCAGATAAGGTTTAATGTTGGAAAATGTAAGGTAATGCACTTGGGTAACAGAAACACGAACGCAAGCTACTCACTAGGGGGAAACCTCTGGGTGAGTCTAGGATGGAAAAGGACCTGGGGGTACTGGTAGACAACAGGCTTGGCAGTGGCATGCAATGCCAAGCCGCTGCAAGCAAAGCCAACAGAATACTGGCATGTATAAAAAAAAGGATTCACTCCAGAAATAAAGAGATTATTCTCCCACTCTACAAGACTCTGGTCCGGCCACATCTGGAGTATTCCGTCCAGTTCTGGGCACCGGTCATCAGGAAGGATGTGCTGGAACTGGAGAGAGTCCAGAGAAGGGCAACAAAAATAATTAGGGGAATGGAGGACATCAGCTATGAGGAAAGACTACAAGCACTGAACCTATTCTCTCTGGAGAAGAGACGCTTGAGAGGGGATATGATATCAATGTATAAATACTGTATTGCTAACCGTAGCATAAGGAACAAACTTTTCAGAGAAATGGAATACAATAGGACACGTGGCCACTCACTAAAACAAGCAGAAAAGCGGTTTAACCTTAAACTACGTAAGGGGTTCTTTAATGTCAGAGCAGTAAGGATGTGGAATTCTCTTCCACAAGCAGTCGTATCAGCAGGGAGCATTGACAGCTTCAAAAAACGATTAGATGGGTACCTTAACCACTTTACCACCGGAGGATTTTGCTGTCTTACGTCTGAGCCACTTTTTGCGATTCGGCGCTGTGCGACTTTAACTGACAATTGCGCGGTCGTGCGACGCCGTACCCAAACGAAATTTACGTCCTTTTTTCCCCACAAACAGAGCTTTCTTTTGGTGGTATTTGATCACCTGTGCGCTTTTTACTTTTTGCGCTATAAACAAAAAAATAGCGTTTATTTTGAAAAAATAACAATATTTTTAACATTTTTTTTATATGAAATTCCCCCCAAAAAAATGTAAAAATCAAATTTTTTTAAAATTTTTGGCCAATTTGTTTTCTGCTACCTATGTTTGGTAAAAAAAAATCACGATAAGCGTATTTTGATTGGTTTGCGCAAAAGTTATTGCGTTTACTAACTACGGGAAAGATTTCTGTCATTTTTGGTGTTTTTTTATTTAACGCGTAATGGCGGTGATCTGCGATTTTTTTTGCGGGACTGCGACATTGCGGTGGACAGACCGGACCCTTGACTGACATTTTTGACACTTTTGGGGGTACCAGTGACATTACTGCAGTAATCAGTGCTATATATATGCACTGTTACTGTAAAAATGACACTGGCAGTGAAGGGGTTAATTTTATTGGAGAGGGAGGGGTTAATGTATGCCTGGTGCTTACTGACGTGTGGGGGGGGAGGTGACTGAGTGACAGAAGGACAGATCGGATGTTCAGCTATGCTGAACACTCCGATCTGTCAGTCCCTGTCACTTAGGAGATCCGCCCGCTCTGTTTACACAGGCGGGCGGATCTCCTCACTCGATTCCCCGACGATCGGGGAAGAGCGGCGGCGATCGCCGCTGCTCCTCCCCTGGCCCGACTCCCGCCGTGACTGAAAACAGCGGGAGCGCGCCTCCGGCGGCGCGCGAGCGCCGCCTACAGGGGGAGGAGTCCAGCGACGTAGGTCTACGTCGCTGGACGGGAACGAGCCACTGTGTCGCAGTAGCAGCACAGTGGCTGGGGGTAAAGTGGTTAAAGACCACAACATACAGGGGTATACAATGTATGATACACAGTGGGATTGATTTACTAAACCTGTTGCACTCAGAATCTGGTGTAGCTGTGCATGGTAGCCAATCAGCTTCTAACTTCAACTTGTTCAATTAAGCTTTGACAATAAAACATGGAAACTGATTGGTTTCGATGCTGAGATGCACCAGTTTTGCACGCTCCAGTTTTTAGTAAATAATCCCCACGGTGCTTTTACAAAGTAAATGGCAATCAGTTAGGGTTTACATCTACTTTAAAGGTATTTTACCTATTAACTTATGGAAATCTCTATACTTTAGACCAGCCTTTTTCAACCAGGGTGCCCAGGCACTCTGAGGTGCCTTGAGGTTTCTTCAGGGGTGCTTTGGCAAAATGCCTACAAATTGCCCCACAATTGTATACAAACCAGGTGGTGGATAAAACCTGCCTTTTAGTTAAACAAAGCCACAGGTTTTCATTAGACACCATTACAACCTTCTAGATGCCAACCACTTAATGACCGCTGACATCATCAGTTGATAAGGAGAATGTCAGTTGCCTGCATATCATCTTTGTTTGACCCTCCCTTGCCTCTCTGCAGCAGCTTTGGGGTCTCATTAGCTAAGTCATGGAGAAAAACTGAGGGAGAAGAGAAACATTGGAATACTGGTCAGTACCAGTTTGCAAAAGTGTATTTGCTTTGGAAGAATAAATCACCGCTAACGTTGGGTGTCCCACATGTGTGGATGTTGCTGCAATATGTAAAACTATTAGAATCATTTTTACATTTTAAAATGGGGTGCCCAATAATTTTGGAGGGTGCCTCAAGATTGTCCATAATTTAAAAGGGTGCCTTGACTGAAAAAAGGTTGAGAAACACTGCTTTAGAACAGTGATTCTCAATCAGGGTTCCATCTGGATTCCTCCAGGGTGCCACAAGCACTGGATCCAGTTTGTAATGGATCAGTGTCATGAGTTTCCATGGTGCAGGTGGGCTGGCCACCAGCACCATAACAACCAGTGACGCTCTAGATGCGTCATTCATTGCTATAGTGATGGCTGCTGGCTTTCCCGCACTGTGGCAGCTTACGACTCTGATTCAGGACAGGCGGCATGCAGGGCCACCCCTAACCTGCAGGAGAAGATAGAAGTCCTCCTCCTCCAGACCCCCCCCCCCCCCGCTGTGCTGCTGGAGCCAAAAGGTAGGGTTCTGATGTACAGGGAGGCTTTGTGATGGGGCGACTGTCTTATTAGCAAAACCCATGCTGATGGAGGGACTGTGATGTGGGGGGGGGGGTTCAGACATGATGGAAGGGGGGCTCTGACATGATGGAAGGTCTCTAATGTGATGAGAGGCCCCTGATGTGATGGGGGGCCTCTGATTTGATGGAGGAACCACTGATGTGATGGGGGTCTAATGTGATGGGGGAACCTGTAATGTGAAGGGAGGGCTCTGGTGTGATTGGGGGGGGGGTCTAATGTGATGGGGGAAACTCTGATGTGAAGGGGAGCTTCTGACGTAATGGGGGGACTCTGATGTGATGGGGGGCATCTCATATGATAGGGGAACCTCTGATGTGAAGGGGGGCTCTGATGTGATGGGCAAGCCTCTGATATGAAGGGGGCTTCTAAAATGATAGGGGAACCTCTGATGTGATGGGGGTGCCTCGTATTTGATAGCGGAACCTCTGATGTTGGGGGGGGGGCTCTGATATGGAGGGGGGCTGTAAATTTATTAAAGGCAACTGGCAGTTGTGTGTATTGTTACAGGCTCAGGTTTCCCACTGATAAGTGGCATTTACATTTTTTACAGTTTAGACTGGAAAAACTTGAGATGTTGCATACTTTTAAAGTGACTGAAAAAAGAAGAAACAGTGCTTTAGAAAGTAATGGAGACTCTGATCCCACAGGTTGAGGGATTTTCAAGCAGTCAACAACCCCCTTCTGTTAAAAAAAACAAAACTGTTTAGAAACCTAAAGTAGTGCCATACATAAAGAAGAGTTTACCTGGCTTTGTTGTAATATTTCCACCAATTTTTTTTTTTACACATTTTTAATGAGTTTATAATAAAAATAGGAAAAAAACACAAACTTTTTGTAAAAAAATTATAAGTCTTTATTTGTGTATTTATATATAAAAGAAATACAAAAAATGAACTCAAAGAAAAAAAAAAAGATGGTGTTTTATGGCAATTCGGGTTTATCGGCTCCATCTGTTTGCGTAACAGCCTCCGAACCACTGGAGGCCAATAATGTCCGCCGGTTATAATGTCCCTTCATAATGGCGGAATTGTTATTCTCATTAAGGATCTGTTTCTGTTTCTGCCGGTTAAGAGACTGGACAAGTCCTAGTACGACAGCAGCTAGAGAGTATTGTCCGGTGATTATTTTTGGCTGTGATATTAACGGATTTGGCTGTACTCTTCCTAGAAGAAAATAAGTTTTGATTTTTCCTTCTTGCTCGCTTATGCCTTTCACATAGATCTCTCCCCGGTACTCGAACGCAAAGCCGCGGTCCTTCAAGACGTGATAGGTTTCTTCAGGCACTTGTATTCTGCCGCTAACGCCCGTGCTGTCCATCCTGCTGGCCAGGTTGACGGTTTTCCCCCAGATGTCGTACTGGGGCTTTTTTGCTCCGATGACGCCAGCAACAACCGATCCATGACTTATTCCTGAAATTAAAAAAAAGGCAAAAGAAATCAAATTTTGGCAAATAATAAAACTCTTACAATTAAGGATAAGCAAAATCAAATTTTATGCAAAAGTAACAATTTAGGCAAATTTACTTCTAATTGTATCAAGCACGATGATTGGGTGAAATTTGCTTGGAAAAAAATAATTTTACACTGCATTTACACCCTTTAAGTTAACTAAACTATAAATTTTATGTCGCTGTCAAGAGGAGAAGCAAAAAAGGAATACTTTACAGCAGCCTTTCTCAACTTTTGTACCTTAGAGCGGTGGTCTCCAAACTGCGGCCTGGGGGATGGGGCTCTTTTCTGGCCTTTATCCAGCCGCTGGGCACCAACAATGGGGCACCATTTCTTCCACTAAACACCAATGATGGGGCACTATTCTTTCCCTTGATATCAACAGTTTTCACTATTCCTCCTCCTAATACGAGGGACTATTCCTCAGACTGACATCAACAATGGAGCAGAGTGGCGGCTGGTGCTTCATGGGGGGGGGGGGGGTGCGGCAGACGGACCGCACCATACCCCCCCCCCCCCCCCCCGGACCACACCAGGCCACACACCATGCCATTCCTCCCACTAACACCAATGATAGTGCACTAATGTTTCCCTGGATACCAACAATTGGCTATATTCCTCCAACTAATACAAATGATGAAGCATTGAATGCTCCCATTGATGCCAAAGCATTTACTACTCCCACTGGCCCCATTCTGACCCCCAGAGAGGGGGGTAAACTGGCCCTTTTTTTAAAAAGTTTGGAGACCCCTGCCTTAGAGAACAGTCATGTATAAAAGTGGAAGTACTGCCCCCAGCCATCGATTCCCCTTTGTCATGTGCCCCTGCTTCTCACTTGGAGTCCTCAGGAAAAACCTGGTGTTCCCCGATATGGTGAAACATGTGACCTTCTTCCAGAATGCAGTGTTCGGACTAGTGATCGACCGATATAGTTTTTTTAATGCCGATACCAATATTTTGGTCATCGGATATCGGGAAGGGACACGGGACGGGAGACCCGGGCGAGCCACGGGAGGCGACGGGAGGACGTCCCCTCCAGCTCCTTGTAATGACAGCCGAGCGGCTTCTCAGCCGCATCGGTTGTCATTACAAGACAGCCGACTGTCAGCTATGGACGCCGGTACTGGGGTGATGCCTCTAGCTGCAGACATCACTCCGGCACAGCACTTTCCCGAAATATCGGCAATATCGGTAACCTCAGGGGCCGATTCCGATATATCGGGGAAAGTGCATATTGGCCCTGGATATATCGGTAGTGCCCATAATCGGTCGATCCCTAGTTTGGACCTGAGGTTCTAATCCCCAGACGTGAACACTGTACAATAGGGAGAGAAGTCATCTAAGTGGTAGTACATTTCTGGAAAAAAAAAACAAACCCAAGCCCTCCAACGGTGCACTGTCACCGTTGATGGGGATCTATCTTCACCTGGTCTTTCTTCCAAGTTCGCGGGCTCACCGAGCCACAATGATATCAATCACATGCATGCGCACCGGAGTAACCGCCACAGCACAGAGCTCTGAAGGAACGGCCTAAGTAAGCCATTCCTTCAGAGAGTGTATGTGCCTGTGAAGTCACCGTCTGCCAGGCAAAAGCGAATATCTCCTAAACGGTGCACGTTTAGGAGATATTCATTTTACCTACAGGTAGGCTTTATCATACGCTTACCACATAGCAGGTTTTACTACCGCTTTAGTCTTGAGTAAGCTCCTAAGCCTTCTGACACAAGACTCCCAACGCCAATGGAGAAATAGAGCATCAGGGGACAACAGGAAAGGTGACTATCAATGGTTAAGGGGGTTGTTTTTTTCAAAAGAACCTGCAACTTTCCAATTAAAGATTGAAAGAGGAGCAAAGCTTGCTGACTTAGTTCTGAAAATGCTATTTGCAATGGCAGCTTCAATTTCTCCTTTAAAGGGTGCAATCAATAGCTGCAGAGATTGTTCCTATTTAGCCAGGCCAAGACTTGCAATCTTGCTTTATGTATCTAGTGTAGAACAGAGACTCTTACAAGGCGGCTGTGTGATGCATTTTGCTGACTCCAGTATGAGTCACAATGTAAAGGTCCTGATCACAACACACTGAACACTTGCTACATTTGTATATAAACCTCATTAATTCAGACTTATGACCTTCCCGGAAATTCACTGATAGTTCAGTTGGTATGCGCGCCGCATCTCTGCAAGTCTCTGGAAGACCAATAGGCCCATAACATCTAAATTTGTCCTTTTTATTTTCCAATCATGAAGCTGTATTTGCTAAAGCATGAATCAACCATCTGGCAAAAAAAGCTTCATTTAATCACCTAGCAAAGGCTGAATTTCTGGGATTAACAGCAGATAATATGTATGGAACCAGGGATATATGGTACCGCTTCAGCATACTAAATGGGCTCGTAGAGGCTTGGCTGTAAACCTCAGACATGAAATATGAACAAAGCAAATTTCTCTATAGTGTGTACTTGTCTCAGTCCAGAGCACTTAGGGTCCTTTCACACGAACGATTCGATCAGATCCGCCTGTCAGTTTTTTTAGGCAGACCTGATCGGATCCTCCATGCATCCCTATGGAGCAGCAGATGTCAGGGGTGACATGTCCCCATGTCCTGGGATCGGATGAGAACGGACAGGTGGTCCGTTCTCATCTGATTCCCCCATAGAGATGCATGGGGCTCTGACGCCTCCACACAGTGCGGAGACGGAGCTGTCATCCGCCTGCTAAGCAGGGATCGGCGGATGAATCCCCGCTGAGCAGAGAACGGTCCGCACCGGACAGCGGACCGTGTGAAAGGAGCCTAAAGCCCCATACACACACGCAGATCGTCGTCATACAAACGTCGGCGGACGAAAGATCTGCCGATTGTATGCGTGTTAGTATGGTGCCTCCGACAGATGTCTGCACACAATCCGCGGACAAGAGTCTTTCTTGCAAACATGAAAATTTTTGTCTGCGGACACCAGAACGGACAATTGTTTGCCTGTCAGTACAGAAATCAGCCGACAGACCGCAGATTTGCAAGACTGGGCATGCTCAGAAAATAAAAAACACAGGGAAAGTTAACCATTACATGACATCACTTCTGCAGTCAGCTGAAGTCTGCGGACAAAATTCTTGTGCTGTCCTTGTGCTGTCTTTGCACTTTTCAACAGACACCGACATCCCGGGGAGAAAGGACGAACATTTGTATGACGACGATCTGCATGTGTGTACGGGGCTTAAGTGTCATTTCTGTCTGCTGCCTCCTTCGTCTTCTATCAGCATGAATCACTTCTGATTAATTTTCCTGACACCAAGAGAAAAATGGTGACAGGGGAGGGACCTCCAGCTAATTGACGGCCTCAGCTCTGTTCCTGTGTTAGTGTGAAGGGGGTGTGTCTCTTCCCTCCAATCAGCTCTCAGAGCGCTCCTCACTGATGTCACGTCAAGTAGAACTACAGGCAAACCATTTTTTTAATTTTGGATAGAGTACGAAAGGGTTATAACCCCTGTCAGATTTTCTTCACCATCTGTTTTCCATTGTTGGGATTTGCCTTCACTTCCTGTCCCATAGCCAAACAGGAAATTAAAGGAATTCCTTAGGGACCCCCAGCTCACCAGAACTAGTGTCCCCATTGGAAGATGTCCCCTCTATTACTTTTCTGGGCACCACCCAAAATTTGGGATTTTCTTTTACTTTCACTTTCAATAATAATGGTAACCAGGACAAATAGAGAGGGTGAATCTCCTGAATGGGGGCATCTCCACTCTATCCAATAAAAAAAAGGGTTTTCCTTTAGTTGTATTTAAAGCTCTCTGCGCCCTTCTTTTTAGAGCTGAGAGATCCTGTGTAAATTCTGTACTTAGAATGGATGTAGGGGGAAGACAGCTGTAGATAAACAGGTACAATTTATGTAGGAGTATTTTTTTTCATCTTTGTGTATCACCTGAGGCCAGTCACTTCACTGAGTATATGTCAGGGTTTACAACCACTTTAAAGAAAAACTCCACTAAGGACTCCGGACAATATTATATAAATATTGCTTATTGTTTTTTTTTGATAACTGACTTAATTTTTCAGAAGAATCCAGAACAATAGAAAATGTCAAGCATATAAGTAGTGGATCATAAAGCAGAACTAAAGGCAAAACTTTTTTTCCTGGCACCAACATGGCAGCATATCTGTGATAGAGCTCTGCCCCTAACCACTCCCTTAACCACTTGCCGACCGCTGCACGACTATTTACTGCGGCGGTCAGCCCCTCACAGGCAAAGCGACGTAGGACTAAGCCGCTAGCCTGTGAGGCTCTAGGGAGCAAGCGCGCGCCACCGGAAGCACGCTCCCGCTCGCTCACGGACCCCCCACGCGTGTGCCCGGTGGACCTGATGTCCGCCGGGCACTCGCAATCATCCGTTACAGCGGGAGAAAGGCAGGTGGCTAATGTAAACAAAGCCGCCTGTCATTCTCCCCTGTGTAAGAATGGAGATCAAACGGTTCTGCTATGTAGGACCGTTGATCTCTGTTCTTACACCTCAAGCCACATCCAATCACAGTTAGAAGCACGCCCCTAGGGACACACTTAACCCCTCCCTCTCAAAAAAGTTAACCCCTTCACTGCCAGTGTCATTTTTACAGTAACAGTGCATATGTATAGCACTGATTACTGTAGTAATGTCACTGGTAACCCCAAAAGTGTCAGTCAAGAGTCCGATCTGTCCGCCGCAATGTTGCAGTCCCGCATAAAAAAAATCGCAGATCGCCGCCATTACTCGTTAAAAAAAAAAAACAACAAAAATTACATAAATCTTTCCCTTAGTTAGTAAACGCAATAACTGTTGCGCAAACCAATCAAA
This sequence comes from Pelophylax lessonae, assembly GCF_965119305.1. Lineage (NCBI taxonomy): Eukaryota > Metazoa > Chordata > Amphibia > Anura > Ranidae > Pelophylax > Pelophylax lessonae. Next base: position 525,788,628 of record NC_138772.1, read on the forward strand.
ATACGCTTTTTGCAATTTTTTTTACCAAAGATATGTAGCATAAAACAAATTGGCCTAAAATGTTAAAAAATTTTGATTTTTACATTTTTTTGGGGAATTTCATATAAAAAAATGTGAAAAATATTGCTATTTTTGCAAAATTGACGCTCTTTTTATGTTTATAGCGCATGATAAAAAAATCGCACAGGTGATCAAATACCACCAAAAGAAAGCTCTGTTTGTGGGAAAAAAAGGACGTCAATTTCATTTGGGTACAGCATCGCAATTGTCTGTTAAAGTCACGCAGTGCCGAATCGCAAAATAGGCCCTGGTCAGGAAGGGGGTAAAATCTTCCGGGGCTTAAGTGGTTAAGACCAGTCAATAGCATAAAAGAAAGACGGTTAATGCCCCCCCAGTATACAGCCTAAAGCAGTTTCCATCTCGGTTCAGCCTCTCCCAGATGCAGTCTCAGGTCTTGGGCTGCTATATGCGCTAAACAGCCTGGGAGCCCCTTCTGATGGTCCTTTGGGGCACTGCAGGGTTTCCTCACTTGGAACAAAATCTTCTTACATGAGAAGTGTCTGCAAAGTTTCAGGGCCTGGGGTGGCCAGATTTCCTAATCTATGTAGCTTTCTGTGCACAGAAGCTCTTTAAGCCTGGGCTCACATACAGTATGTGCAGGGCCAGTTTGCAGAGGGATTTTAAGCCCCCGTCCGATGTGACTTCATTCAGCGGTTCAGTTGTGATTCGGGTGCGAATTGTTAAAGTTTATGACGTTGAAAATCGCACCTGAACCGGGCTGAAAATTGTACCGGACTCTTTTTGAAATCGCACTGTGGTCAGCCCGCACATATGTGAACCAGCTCCATAGAAAAGCCATTTGGTTTACATGTCATGCAAATTGGATGTGGTTCAAAACGCTTTCACTCCAGTCCTGGTATTTATTATTCTAAATTTGCTGGTTTCTTTTCGGCAGTGAGCTGTGTTGCTGCCCTTCCTCTTTCTTTTTTGCCCTTCTTTACCTCTGGTGCTAGTCTTGGCCTGGCTTGGTATCCTAGCATTGCTGCTGCCTTCTGGGGTTCACGCATGCACCTGGTTGTTGCCATACACGCTCTAAAAGGTCTAAGGGATCTAAAAAGTGTTATATGCATCCGGATAAGGCCAGCCCTTCCTCTGAAGCTTCTAGGCATTCCTCCAGCCACCTTTAATGCATGAGAGGACAAAAGTCCAGGAAGAGGCATAGCTCTTCTTCATCGGAAAAAAGTCCAGGAAGAGGCATAGCTCTTCTTCATCGGAAAAAAGTCCAGGAAGAAGTGTAGCTCTTCCTCATCTCCCGAGCATGCCTTTTGGTTGAGGGGTAAGTTTGCTGGGCCCGTGGAACAGCCCCTATGCCCAATGAATTAGTTTGTGTAGACTGGCCAAAATTTTTAATTGACATGGAGCAGGAGAGTCTCCAGGTAGCATCCCTCCTCAAACAGGTAGTGAAAGGCTCCATTTCAGATTTCGCTGCAGCTCTCCCGAAGAAGGATCCCTCTCAAGCTCTTTGCCAAGAGCTACAACAGGCGGAGGAGGGAGTAGGCAGCATAGTGGCTCAGTGGTTAGCACTTCTCTGCTATAAAGCACTTGGGTCATTGGTTTGAATCCTGGCCAGGGCATTGTCTGTATGGAGTTTGCATGTTCTCCCTGAAGGTCAGCCGGGCCTATCACTTTCTCCATTGCTTGTCTGGTAGCTTGATGCCTCTGCCCAGTGAAACACCAGCAAGAGCCACTCAGCGCTCTTTATCAGATGATGTTGCATAGGAGCAGTTAGAACTCATTTTCATGCTTGTGTAGCCCTATATTCCGGCAGTTAAACAAGCTAGCAGTTTGGAGAATGAGTGTTTAAAAAAAACAAGTTTTCCCTTTTCTCTAAAAGCAAGTAATTTTTTTCCTGGGGAAGTAAATGATTTACCTACTCAGAACTTTGAGGACTCAGAAGCAGCTTCCCAAGACATGTCACTGGGGGTCAATGCAGCAGTGATGTGCATTTTAAAAATGTCACCATCCTGATGGAGGTTTCAGCTGCCTTTAAATATATATTGGATAGTAGGATTGACCTAGACCTCAGAAAGGTCTACTAGTCAGCAGGAGCAGCTTGTAAGTCAGCAGTAGCTCCTGCATCAGTAGTAACTGCAATCAAGGTGTGGACCCAAAACATTGAGGCTGCACAAGAAGATATATATTACAGGTTTTAGAGGAATTAAAAGATGTTCACAGACTTCATCGATAGGTCGACCTTCAACATCATCAGATATTCAGTAAGAGCAATGCTCCAGTCCGTGACAGCCCTAAGAGCCCTATGGCTAAAACCTGGGGCTGCAGATGTGTTGTCAAAGCAGAGTTGGTGTAAGATTCCTTTTGATGGAAAATCTCTTTTCAGAAATAAATTAGAGGCGACAATTTCAAGCATGACACGTGGGAAATCGGGTCTCCTTTCCCACAGGAAGACAGGAAGTCAAGACGCACAAGGTCCTTTCGTAGTAAGGCCAACAAGGTCTAGAGATCCCAGGGTGTTCTGCCAGGCCAGAGACACTAGAGGGAGCTCGAGAGGCACCCCGGCAAACTCTCTATCACAGAAGCTTGACTGTTCCTTTCGCAAGATCCCTCAAAATCGTTTCAGAGCATGCAGGCACTTGTCCCACTTTTCAAGGTCTGGGTACAGTATTGAGAAGACAAGTAGGTATTTTATACAATCATGCACGGTCACTTTTGGACATATGTACTTTTCCGACTGCCAATGTGCAAGTATGCTGTGCGTTCCTACACAGTATAGAAAAAGCTCACTCGTACACAGCAGATTTCAGTCCTTCTTTAGGTGCAGCACCTCAAATATCTCCTCGGCATGCAATGGCTTAAAGATTCTGAACTGAATTCTAAAAAAACATTGTAAGGAATATTTCCTTGCCTCTCTCTATTGATCCAGCCAGGACCTTCTTTAATATTGACTGGACACTGGGAAAATTTTTTCTTGGGCCCCCCCCTCCCTTAATGCAATTTCGCTCTCCACCACAACATCATAAAAAACAAACGCACACGTAGACGTATATCACAAAAACTTTGATAGTGTAAACATAAAGAACTGGTCCATACTCACTGATTAGTTGCTAAAGGGTAATTGCACATGCTTACTGCTCAATGATTGGTTGTTATAGGTTACATCACATCATTACCACTCAATGATTGGTTGCTAGAGGTTACTGTACATCATTACCACTCACTGATTGGTTGCTAGAAGTTACTGCACATCATTATTGCTCATTGATTGATTGCTAGAGGTTACTGCACATCATTCCCAAAGGTTAGTAGTATGTAGGGCAGTGTACAAAGGTCAGTAGGATGTAGGGCAATGTACAGAGGTGAGTAGTATGTAGGGCAGTGTGCAGAGGTCAGTAGTAGGAAGGGCAGTGTACAGAGGTCATTAGTAGGCAGGGCAGTGTACAGAGGTCATTAGTTTGTAGGGCAGTGTACAGAGGTCAGTAGTAGGTAGGGCAGTGTACAGAGGTCAGTAGTAAGGCAGAGGACAGAAGTCATTAAAATGTAGGAAAGTACACAGGGGTCACCTGGGCAGAGTATTGGGTGTCATTTGGGCAGAGGACTGGGTGTCACCAGGGCAAAGTATTGGGCATTACAAGGACAGAGGACCGGAGAGTCAACAAGACACAGTGTGGGGGGTCACCATGGCACTATAAAGGGGGTCAGAAAGGCACAGTATGGTGGGTGGGAAGGCACACACTAGGTGGGTCAGAAGGGCACAGTACAGGGCCAGGAGGGCACACACCAGGTGCGGTCAGGAGGACACACACCGGGGGGGGGGGGTCAGGAGGACACACACCAGGGGGGTCAGGAGGGCATAGTATGGGGGCTGGGAGGGCACACACCAGCGAGGGTCAGGAGGGCACGCACCAGGGGGGTCAGAAGGGCATAGTATGCGGTCTGGGAGGGCACACACCAAGGAGGGTCAGGATTGCATACACCAAGTGACAATCATTAAGTCAAATTTCTCAAAGTGCTTCCCATTTGTCTGCTAACAGGCAGCCCTTCTATGCTTAACTGCAGTAACCCAGCAGACACAGCATTGAGGTGCCTGCAAGCTAATACACAAGGTATGACAAGACGATTTTACCTCCACATGCACTGGCTTGTCTCCCTCTGCTCACTGTCATACCAACCCCTTCCAGATGGGTGCGATCTCGGATGTCAGGCACAACCCCTATCCCGCCCACTAAAATAGCAGAGGCCAGCGGGCTCCACCTCGGGGATGTCCCTTTTTTCCTCCAGGACACTAGCTGTAACTGAAAAACTGCTGGAGGAGTGAGGTAGTGGGAGGTACAGGGGTGTAGTTTAAAGTCCCCATGTGGGCAGCAATCCCTAATACTGAGATACAGCGATGCGATGAGCAGGCACAGCAATGAAAGTAATGTCTGTAAGCTGTCCTGACCGTGACTCTTATTTCCAGAGCAGGAACACGGGAACAGGCAGACATCAATGAAAGTTGGCAAGCATGGACAGCGCGGGCTCAAGGGGCAGCTGTTTTGGGCCCCATAACAATGACAGGGCCCTGGGCAGCTGCTCCTTTTGCCCCGCGTTAAAGACGGCCCTGGAGCCATCCTGTTTGTTTGTTTGGTTTATCTGTCTATTACTCTTACCGATGCGTAGCTCAAAGTTGTTGAATGAATGCTTGTTGATCTCTTGGATGCTTTCATTCAGCGCGATGGAGAAATCAGCCACAGCACACAAATGACCCCATTTGTCTTCACATTGCTGCATAATACAAAATTACAAACATTAGTCATGCTCGGCTGGAGTTTCTTTCATTTGTGTTTTTTTTTGGTAGCCTTCAATAACATTCTGTATTATAGCATGCAACCTATCTGCCAAATAGGTGGTATAGACATCCTTTTCATGCTGACATTTATTGTCTTCTGTTGCTAGATAAAACCTTATAGTCGCTGAAACCCTCATTCTTTTTCTGAGCCAGGTAATATTCACTCAACTCATTGGAACATTGTCCTTTTCTAGTGACCTCTACAGTGTTACATTAAGTAGATGTAAACCCTAAATAGATGTCCACTTTGCCAGGGCACTTTATACCATAAACCAGTGGTGCTCAACCTGTGGACTGCAGGCCACATATGGCCCTCGGAGCCCTCTAATGTGGCCCTCGACCTCCAACCAGAGAAGCTTATGCCCATGCTCTGGGATGGTGGCAAGGCTGCTGATATCAATTGCGGGGCCCCGTACAGACTACCTGACAGGGCACCCCTCCCCCTAAAAAAATATTAAAGCTATATTTTGCTAGAAAAACAATAAAATCATTATTAGCAGACACAAATACAACAAAACTCACAGAATTCCTGCGAAATCTAAAAGACAAAACTGAGTTAAAGCGGAGTTCCAGCCGAAAATACTTTTTTAAACTAAAAATACCCCTTTAATCCTAACATATCGCCAATTACATTAACACTATTCACAAATTACAGTACAGTACAGTATTTTATTATAGATAATTTCTTACCTTTTAAAATTGATTGCAGAGCTCGGCCATCTCCGGTGTGGGAGTCTGAAGCCGCTGTGTCCCCTCTTCCACGTTTCTGGCTACCCAGAAAGTGCCGATCGCAATCTCGCGCATGCGCTGTAGATTGCGATTGGCAATCAGAGGAGCGGCCGGCCATGCCCATTGCCTCCTGGGATTGATGACTCACATCTCCCAGGACACAATGCGAAACCGGAAGTGACGTCCAGGGCCGCAGCCGCAGAAGAATGAAGTAGGACAAAGAATCCTCTAAAATAAGGTAAGTGACCCCAAAAAAGAAAAATATTGCCCAATTCATTTTTAAAAAGCATATGACTACTCAAATCCATTAAGTTGAAAATGTGGGTGGAACTCCGCTTTAATAAAAATATACAGGCTGGGGAGTTGGAACTCTGGGTTCAGAGAGACATAGGGAGAGAAACAAAGTTACAGAGATAAACTTAAGTGCAGAGCTAACATTAGGGCCAGGGCTGGGTGGGGGTGGGGGGGCACACAGGGAGGGGATTAGTGAGGGACAACTGTGTCTTTCTCAGTAGATAAAAAGCTGGCAGCAGGGACAGGGGGAGAGACCAGCTGCTGGAGGAAGAGTTCTGCAATTGTGGTACATCACTTATTCCCCTTCCTGTGTGGGTCCCCCTGTGTGCTTGGGCCCCCTACAAGAGGACCGGTGGGTCCCCCTTATCAGCGCCCTGGATGGTGGGTTGGCAAGCCCAGACCATGATCAACAGGTTGCCAAAGGAGTTTAGGTGCGCTTTCAGCGCAACACACCCGCAAGATAGGGCCTTCACTGTGGCCTTCAGTGACAGCTGCTTTATTCCATCACAAGTGCACTCTCATACCCTTGCCGGTGGCAAAGGCAGGGGCCCTGATTCACACTTAATCACTTCTGGCTTCCAGGCAACCCAGACTGTTATGCCTAGCACATGCCATCTTTGGGAGTGCAATTCTATCCATTTAATAAATGCTTTCTGCTTAATATACTACACCAGTGTTTTTCAACCTTTTTCAGTCAAAGCACCCTTTAGAATTGGGCACGCCAGTCTGCGGGGTTCGCTCACATGAGGAGGTGCATCCGAGCGTGAGCTTTTTTTTTTGCGTGTTCCCATGTGTTGCTTTATTAATTAGGCTGCTCTGTGCTAGTAAAACATGCCAAAAATTTGCTGGCATGATTTTGCCCCATCAAAATGCATGATACTGCGGTACAATGTGTTTTAGTGGGTAAAAACATGCATGCAATTGGTGGGTGTGTGGAGGTGCCATTAAACATCTGCAAAAGGCAATGCATTTTTGTGTGGTGCAGAAAAACACGCATTACCGCACTGCACCTAGTGTAAAAAAGACCTAAAATGTAGTTTTTAAGGCAGAGTTAACCAGTCAGTAGGTTGTAAATCCCCCTCATTTCCTTAGCTAGAACACATTCCCCCTCCTAGAACAAATCCCCCCTCATATCACAACCCCTCCCCCCTCCAAAATGCCCCCTCCTACCACAAATACCCCTTCAAAATTCTCCCTCTAGCACAATTCCTCCCCTCCTCTTAACCCTATCCCCCCCCCCCCCCATTGCCTTTGTCATAGCAAACTTACAGAAAACCCTGATACAGTCTGATGATTAAAGGTTTTCTGTGTTAACTTCGGTGTATAAGGAGCAGGGAGAGCACATCCCGCTCCTCCGGGTTCTCTGCCCCTCCCTGCTGCTACTGCCGGCAAAATTAAAAGCTGTGTGCACTTCCCGACCTTTCCTTAGCAACCGATGACGACATCGGTTGGTAGGACGCAGGCGACCAGCTTGTACAGCTTTCAGTTTTGCCGGCATTAGCATAGGTAGCAGCAGGGAGGTGGAGAGAACCCGGAGGAGGAGCGGGACGTGCTCTCCCTGCTCCGTATACACAGAAGTTAACACAGAAAATCTTTAATCATCAGACTGTAACAGGAATTTGTGTAATTTTGCTGCGGCACCCCTGGGGATTCTTTGCAGCACCCCAGAGTGCTGTGGCACCCCGGTTGAAAAACCATGTGCTACACTATGGGGTTCACTATGGGGTTTTGCACTCTTGTCTTTCTTTTTTTTTTAGTGATTCAAGAGAGCACCCATTCTGGTCCAAGAGCAGCACCCTCATAGTTAGATTCATTTTATGGGCTACTTACGTTCATTTCTTTCATGCTAGTGCCAGATCCTCACTTAATCACTTAATCTATTAGCCTCAGGATCGTATGCAACATATGACTGTTGTTTAATTATTTTATCATTCTTCTTCTTATTATTATTATTATTAATATTTACATTTTATTTTTATCTATTTTATGTTTGTTGGTTTGGTTACTTGCTGTGAACTTTTTCATGCATTAGGTAAATTAGGCTGGTGTTGAGTGCTATGGGATTTTTTGGGTCCTCCATAGCCCAATTAATTTAGTTAAATGCCTATATGTGTATAGACACATACGAATAACACAGAGGTGTGTTTACAGGGTGAAACAAATAAAGGCCAAAGGCCTGTAAAAGCAGCGTTTTTAAGGCTAGTGTGCATAAGGCCTCAACATTGGCAGAATCCTATGTAGCTGTGCCAACTCGGATGGGAACTTTTAGATTGTAAGCTCTAATGGGCAGGGCCCTCTGATTCCTGCTTGAACTGTATTGTTAGTCCCCATTCACACTATGTCGGATCTGACTTCGGGGCGACCTGTGAAGTCGCGTGCACCGCGACTTCGGCGCGACTTGCACGGACTTCATAAAATGAATGTCTATGCAAGTCGCTCCAGGTCGCCCCGAAGTAGTACAGGACCCTTTTCTAAGTCTGAGCGATTTGTGTCGCTCCTATTAGAACCGATCCTGTACTGCTCAATGGACCACAACGGTGCGCGACTTGCCAGGCTGACCAAGTCGCCTGACAAGTCGTATTTGTGTGAACCGGCACTAACTGTACTGTTTGTCCTAACGTTGTAAAGCGCTGCACAAACTGCTGGAGATATATAAATCCTGCATTATAATAATATTAATAATAATAATAACTATTTTGAAAGTGATCATTGTTGATTTTCCTTATTTTTTTAAATGGAAAGAGTACAGGCACAGTATTTTTTTTAATGTGTCAGACCTCGTACATAGCACTAAACTAAGGCCAGCTATAGACAGAGCAAATTTCTTTCCTGCAACTAAGGGTTGATTCCCCCATCAACGTAGACAGTGTTGATAGGGAAAACCCTTCCGCCGGGCCATTATGTTCTCCCGGTAGGGGGGCAGAGGAGGCCGTCCCCGCCAGGAGAACACAGTGATAACCACATGTGAAATCCAGCAGGCTGGTTGTACCCAAGTTGATCGACCAATCAACTTGGGTACATTCAGCCTGTATATATGTGGTTGGAATCTTGGCCAGTTCCTACTGAACTGGCCAAGATTCAAACTGTCTACGGCTGGCTTAACCCCTTCACGCCAACCATACACAAATATGCGGCCTCACTGGACTGGGCTTTTTCCATGGGGCCACATATATACATATCTCCCCTTTGTGCTGGGAGCGTGCCGCATGATGGGGTCTCAGCACAGATACCGGGGCTTTACAGAGAGCCCCAGGCCCCGTTTTAAGGATCGGGACCCAGAAGATCTGATTCCGGGTCATCTGATCGCTGTGATAGCTTCCAACTGGCTACCACAGTGATCAGTAACTGTTAGATCCCATTCACACTAGCGCGACTTGTCAGGCGACTTGGTCGCCTGACAAGTCGCGGTGGGTCGCTCGCCATTGATTAGCACAGGACCCGTTCTAATAGGAGCGACACAAGTTGCTCTGACTTAGAAAAAGGGTCCTGTACTACTTTGGGGCGACCTGGAGGCGACTTGCATAGACTTCAATGATATGAAGTCCGTGCAAGTCGCGCCTCCGTGTTTTCTATCTCTGTGAATGGATGAGAGAGATACAAAGTGTGTGTAGAAAAATAAATAATAATAATTAAAAAAAATAAAATAAAAATACCTAGAACAAAGTTTGATCTAGGTAGGTTCCAGGGTTAGTGTTTAGGTCAAGGTCAGGGTCAAGGTCAAACAGGGTTTTTTTAATTAGTATCAGTGTCAGTTAGCAATATTGTTTCTGGGCTGTACTACGGGTACAAACATACACATGTGGTATTGCTGCGATCGTCAGGAGCAGGAGAATTTATTTTAGGTTGTTCTTTGGTGGAAGGATATGGTAGTGTAGAAAATAAATAATAATAATTAAAAGATATAAATAAAAATACCTAGAACAAAGTTTGATCTAGGTCGGTTCCAGGGTTAATGTTTACGTCAAGGTCAGGGTCAAGGTCAAACAGGTTTTTTTTTTTTTTTAATAAATTAGTATCAGTGTCAGTTAGCAATATTGTTTCTGGGCTATACTACTGGTACAAACGTACACATGTGGTATTGCTGTGATCGTCAGGAGCAGGAGAATTTATTTTAGGTTGTTCTTTGGTGAAAGGTTACGGTAGTAGCAAGAAATATACAGTTACATTTTTAAAAAAAATATTTTTTTTTTACTATTTTGGGCCAGTTTTCATTAGATAATAAAAAAAATCAGGAAATATCCATTACCATTTATCACTAAATGAAAGCCCAATTTGTCCTGAAAAAAACAAGGTATATTCCATTTGGATGCACAAAGTAACGATATGTACAGTTTTACTAACACATGTCAAAGTTGCGAAATTGGGCTTAGGCATTAAGATTTGTTTTTCCCTTAGGTGCAAAGGGGTTAAGAAAAGGTGTACCTGATGATTTTTGTTGAAGAATAGATTATCCACTTGCCAACCTTATACTGTATATATACAGCGGGAAGGCGGCTCCTCAGCACAGGATCACATACCTGTACTAGATCCTGCACTTCTGGGTCACGCAGCGGGAGCCAATCCACAGGACCGGCTGGCAGACATTGTCAGACAGGCAGAACGGCAATTTGCCTATGTAAACAAGACAGATCGCCGTTCTGTGAGAAGGGAAGGCTGTGATCCTGTGTTTCTACAAAGCAGGAACACGGATCTCTGCCTTCCCACAGTTACATCACCTCCCCAACAGTTAGCAAACTTTCCCTAGGGACACATTTAACCCTTTAAGCTCCCCTAATGTTAACCCCTTCCCTGCCAGTGTCATTAGTACAGTGACTGTGCAAATTTTTAGCAATGATCGCTGTATTCAAGTCACTGATCCCAAAAAGTGTCACTTAGTATCCGATTTGTCTACCGCAATGTCACAGTCCCGCTCTAAGTCGCTGATTTCCTCCATTACTAGAAAAAAAAAAATAATAATTCCATAGATCTATCCCATAGTTTGAAGACACTATACCTATATGTAGCAGAATACATATTGGAATACATTTATAAAGAAATTAGATTTTTTGATTTTTTTATTGGATATGTTTCATAGCAAAGGTAAGAAATATTGTTTTTTTGTCAAAATTGTCAGTCTTTTTTTGTTTATAGCGCAAAAAATAAAAAACACAGAGGGGATCAAATACCACCAAAAGAAAGATCTTTTTGAGGGGAAAAAAGGGACATAGACTTTATTCGGGTACAGCGTCGCATGACTGCGCAATTGTCAGTTAAAGTAACACAGTGCTGTATCGCAAAAAATGGCCTGGTCATGAAGTGGGGCAAATCTTCCTGAGGTCAAGTGGTTATTCACTTGATTGTTACATTTCTTCAACTGGCTACAAAGGTGCAGGAATATGGCAGTTTTCCATTGTGGAATATGGCAGTTGTCCATTGTGGACAGCACTAAACTCAAAAGGAAGCTGACTATTGCATAGCTCCCAACTGTACCTGATTTTGAGATACTGTCCCTGATTTTGAGGGACTGTCCCCGATTTGGAACAAAGTCCCTCTTTCCTCCTCATTTGTCCCTCATTTTGGTCAGATCTCTATATTTGTATATAAAATCCACTTTTTTTTTTCCTTTCAAAAAGTATTTCCCAGTGCTAAACCTTTCATCCAATTTCTAAGTTGCTGCATTTGTAAATTTCAAAAGCCAGTATAAAGGAAAAGTAGTGGTTAAAAAAAAAAAAAAAAAAAAGCACTTGTGGGTTAAACTAATCATTTTTTTGTGTAATTCACCTTTAACCACTTGCCGACCGCCGCACGACTATTTACTGCGGCAGTCAGCCACTTCTGGGCAAACCGACGTAGTACTACGTTGCACGCCCAGGAGCCTGACATCCCCGCGCGAGTGAACGGCGGCTCCAATGTCCACCGGCCACTCGCGATCTCACTCAGGAGAGAGAGGGTGTTTAAATCAGCCGTCTGTCATTCTCCCTTAGATCATGACAGAGGCTATGCGATCCTGCTATGTAGGATCGTATGTCTCTGTTATGATCTAACAAGCCACGCCCCTTGACAGTTAGAATCATGCCCCTAGGGACACACTTAACCCACTGATAACCAATAAAGTTAACCCCTTCCCTGCCAGTGTCATTTTTTACAGTAACAGTGTATATTTATAGCACTGATTACTGTAGTAATGTCACTGGTACCCCCAAAAGTGTCAAAAATGTCAGTTAGGGGTCCGATCTGTCCGCCGCAATGTCGCAGTCCCGCAAAAAAAAAAAAAAATTGCAGATCGCCTCCATTACTAGTTAAAAAAAAACAATAAAAATGACATAAATCTTTCTCGTAGTTAGTAAACGCAATAACTTTTGCGCAAACCAATCAAAATACGCTTATTGCAATTTTTTTACCAAAAATATGTAGCAGAAAACAAATTGGCCTAAAATGTTAAAAAAATTTTTTTGAGAATTTCATATAAAAAAATATAGTTATTTTTTCAAAATTGTCGCTCTTTTTTTGTTTATAGCGCAAAAAGTAAAAATCGCACAGGTGATCAAATACCACCAAAAGAAAGCTCTGTTTGTGGGGAAAAAAAGACGTCAATTTCATTTGGGTACAGCATGGCACGAGCGTGCAAATGTCCGTTAAAGTCACGCAGTGCCGAATCGCAAAATAGGGCCTGGTCTTTGAGCAGCCAAATCCTCCGGGGCTCAAGTGGTTAAGGGGGCATGGCAGGGGGGTGTGTCTTATGCCTACATGCTTTTGGTGATAGGTGTCCCTCGTTCCCATCCTAAAAAGTTGGGAGGTATGCTATTGTACCTGTTGTTCCTTGGTGAACAGAGCAGCTTTTTGATTGTTACTTTTGCATTAACTACAGGCTACAAGAACACAGCATTATGGAAGTTGTTTATTTTGGAGAGAACAGAACTGACTCCTCTTTGTTTTTCAATAGCTGGAAAGCACCTGAGCCCGCCGAGATAGCGCATCCATTCCTGCACGCTGCAGATCATGCCGCTGCTACAACTGTGATATGATGAGACCGCGATTTTATCTGATGCTGCTGCCTGATTGCCCACAGTACAGGGACTATACGGGACTGGTTTGGATAAACACCAATTACTGGCTGAAATACCTGCAGTAGGAGATTTTGGAGCTTAATATGCTATAGAAAAAGTTGTCTTATTTAAAGCAGTAATAAACCACAAAACTAACAATGTATTATATTACAGCTTACAATCATTAGATATGATGACTGCATTCATTTTCTTTTGGCTTTTTCCCCTCTGCTTTCACCTAGTGATCTGGCCAGTAACACACCTCCTGTGTTAAGCCTCGTACACACGCAAGGAATTTCCGCCGACCGGTCGTCCGTCTTTTGTCCAGAGTGGTGTTTGTTGGTTGGAATGTAGGGTTGAGCGAACACCTAGATGTCCGTGTTCGACGGGTTCGGCCGAACTTTAAAAAAAAGTCCGGGTCCGTGTCCCGGACTTTTACCGAACTTTTCCCGGACACCGAACCCCATTGAAGTCAATGGGGACCCGAACTTTAAGGCACTAAAATGGCTCTAAAACACCAAAGGAAAGGGCTAGAGTGCTGCAAATGGCAGCAAAACGTAATTAAGAGCATGGCAAGTGCTCTGCAAACAAATGTGGATAGGGAAATAACTTAAAACAACAAAAAAAAAACAGAAAAATAAAACAATGTTCTTCTTCATCTCTGAAGGACGAGGCCCATATGGAGTAGGAGGGAGGTTGAGGTGGTGGTGGATGTGGCGGTGACATAGGCGTGCGCACAGGGTGTGCTGGGTGTGCCTGGGCACACCCTAATCACCTAGGGCACATAGCATTGCCAGTGAGGAGATGGGAAAGATCTCCCTGGGACCTGCTCTGCTCTATTTCTCCTTGCCTACAGGTACATGGCCCCGATACATTACTCTCCCTGCTGGCAAACACATGCATGTGTATTTCAACTTTGGGGTGCACACCTTAATGCAATAGGCTGCGCACACCTATGGGCGGTGTAGGTGGAAGCGGCGGTGGAGGAGGACCAGGGCCGGATTAACAGCATCATGGGCTTGGTGCTGAGGATTTTGAAGGGCCTTAAGGGCCGTGCCTTGCCATGCACCCAGAGGAGGAAGGGTGCAGCCATGCATGCCTAATTCAACATGGGATGCTGTCTCTGAAGCCCATAAACACATCCATGCATCGCCAACTGTCCCTCCTTGTCCGGCCTTCACGCTGTGTGGGGAGGTTCTGAGGGTGCTGCCTGGGGAAGCGAGCATAGAAGCCAGACTTCTGTGTTTACAAGTGACAGAAGAGCGGTAACAGTGAATATGGCCAACCCGGGGCCTATATAAAAGGTAGGGGCCTGGAGCTGCAGCTCCAATAGCCCCTACATTAATCTGGCCCTGAGGAGGAGGACGAGGTAGCCAACACTGCTTCTTTTCAAAAATTTTAAATGAGGGTACACCCCAAAAGAGTGAGAAAGAGCAAAAATGGAACAATGGGTGGGTAAGGTCGGTATCCATTGCTATTCTGCATAAGGTACGGAAAAGTCCCGTGGGATCCATGCCTGGTTCATTTTAATGAACGTGAGCTTGTCCACATTGTCTCTGGACAGGCGGCTGCGCTTGTCTGTTATAACGCCCCCAGCCGTGCTAAATACCCGTTCAGATAATACACTGGCTGCAGGGCACGCCAGCACCTCCAAGGCGTAAAGGGCAAGCTCAGGCCATGTGCCCAATTTGGAGACCCAGAAGTTGAAGGGGGCAGACCCGTCATTCACTACATGTAGGCGTGTGCACACATACTGCTCCACCATGTTGGTAAAATGCTGCCTCCTGCTAAGACGTTCCATCTGAGCTGCTGGTGCTGCTGTTTGTTGTGGCGTGCTGACAAAGCTTTTCCACATTTCGGCCATGCTAACCCTGCCTTCTGAGGTGCTGGCGGTGCCCTGGTTGCGTTGGCGACCTCCTCCTCCTCCTCCTCTGCCTTGTGCTTCCACTGTGGCCCCGCTGTCAGATGGGAATGCCAGCAGCATGGCGTCTACCAGCGTGCGCTTGTACTCGCGCATCTTGCGATCGCGCTCCAGTGAGTGAATTAAGGACGGTACGTTGTCCTTGTAACGGGGATCCAGCAGCGTGGCCACCCAGTAATCAGCACAAGTTAGAATGTGGGCAACTCGGCGGTCGTTGTGGAGACACTGCAGCATGTAATCGCTCATGTGTGCCAGGCTGCCCAGAGGCGACGAAAGGCTGTCCTCTGTGGGAGGTGTATCGTCCGTGTCCTCTGTATCCCCCCAGCCACGCACCAGTGATGGCCATGAGCTGGCCTGGGTGCCACCCTGCTGTGAACATGGTTCCATCTCCTCCTCCAGCTCCTCCTCCTCCTCATCCTCCTCATCCTCCAGAACTGTGCCCCTGCTGGACAATTGCGTCCCTGGCGTTTGCGTGTGCAGGAACCCACCCTCGGAGCCCCTTGCGAATGACTGCCCTGAAAGCCTTGGAAATGTTACCTCTTCATCCTCCTCCTCCTCCTCATCCTGTGCCACATCCTCTTCCATCATCGCCCGAATTGTTTTTTCAAGGAGGCATAGAAGTGGGATAGTTAAGCTGAGAACGGCGTCATTGCCACTGGCCATGTTGGTGGAGTACTCAAAACAGCGCAACAAGGCACACAGGTCTCGCATGGAGGCCCAGTTATTGGTGGTGAAGTGGTGCTGTTCCGCAGAGCGACTCACGCGTGCGTGCTGCAGCTGAAACTCCACTATGGCCTGCTGCTGCTCGCACAGTCTTTCCAGCATGTGCAAGGTGGAGTTCCACCTTGTGGGCACGTCACATATGAGGCGGTGAGCGGGAAGGCCGAAGTTACGCTGCAGCGCTGCCAGGCGAGCAGCAGCAGGGTGAGAACGCCGAAAGTGCGCACAAACGGCCCGCACTTTCTGCAGCAGCTCTGACATATCGGGGTAGTTTTTAAGGAACCTCTGCACCACCAAATTCAGCACATGCGCCAGGCAAGGGATGTGCGTCAAACCGGCTAGGCCCAGAGCTGCTATGAGATTTCGCCCGTTATCACACACCACCAGGCCGGGCTTGAGGCTCGCTGGCAGCAACCACTCATTTGTCTGCTGTTCCATGCTCCTCCACAACTCCTGCGCGGTGTGTGGTTTGTCCCCCAAACAGGCAAGTTGTAAAACTGCCTGCTGTCGTTTACCCCTGGCCGTGCTGAAGTTGGTGGTGAAGGTGTTACGCTGTCCGGATGAGGAGGCGGTAGAGGATGAGGAAGCGGAGTAGGAGGAGTTACGAACAGGAGGCAAACTGAAGCGCCCTGCAATCCTCGGTGGTGGAAGGACATGCGCCAAATTGCTATCCGCCTCAGGCCCATCCGCCACTGCATTTACCCAGTGTGCCGTTAGGGAGATATAACGCCCCTGACCGTGCTTACTGGTCCACGTATCCGTAGTTAGGTGGACCTTGGCACAGATGGCGTTGCGCAGTGCACACCTGATATTTTCCCCCACTTGGTTGTGCAGGGAAGGGATGGCTTGCCTGGAAAAGTAGTGGCGGCTGGGCACGACGTACTGTGGGACAGCCACCGACATAAGGTTTTTAAAACTGTGCGTCTCCACCAGACGGAATGACAGCATTTCAAAGGCCAATAATTTTGAAATGCTGGCATTCAGGGCCAGGGATCGCGGGTGGGTAGGGGGGTACTTCCTCTTCCTCTCAAGTGTTTGGGAGATGGAAAGCTGAACGCTTCCACGGGACATTGTGGAGATGGTTGTTGGTGACCCAGGTGGTGGTGTTGCTGACAGATCGTCTGTTTGCGGGGTGGCAGGTGCCGGTATCACTACAGATGTGGCTGGAGCGGCCGAGACTGCAGCAGAAGAGGAAGCAGGATGAGCCAGAGACGTTTCTTGGTTTTGAAGGTGTGTACTCCACTGCAGCTCGTGCTTTGCACTTAGATGCCTGATCATGCAGGTTGTGCTCAGGTTGAGAAGGTTCATGCCTCGCTTCAAGCTCTGATTGCACAGGGTGCAAACCACTCGTGTCCTGTCATCAGCACATTTTCTAAAGAACTTCCACGCAAGAGAACTCCTTTGAGCTGACTTTGGTGCGCTCGTTCCCTTGCTGCGTTGGGCAGTAGCGGGCGTAGTGTCTAGGGCACGGCCGCTCCGCTTCTGCACCCTGCTCCCTCTTCTGCTGTGCTGGTGGCTCTGTGCGACCACCGCCTCTTCCTCCAAACTACTCAGGTCACCTGCATGACGTTCATTCCATGTGGGGTCGAGGACCTCATCGTCCTCCACATCATCTTCCACCCAGTCTTCACCCCTGCCCTCCTTGTCGGTCTCCACAATGCTGAACGCCGCAGCAGTTGGCACCTGCGTTTCGTCATCATCGGAGACGTGCTGCGATGATCCTTGCATGTACTCATCTTGAGAAATAAGTGGTTGGGCATCGCTGCACTCAATCTCTTCCACTTCTGGGGCAGGGCTAGGTGGATGGCCCTGGGAAACCCTGCTGACAGAGTCCTCAAAAAGAATAAGAGACTGCTGTATGGCTTGGGGCTCAGACTGCTGGCCTGATTTGCAAGGGGGTGAGGTGAAAGACGGTTGGACATTGGCTGCAGGTGCCAACTCTGACCTTTCTGCAGTAGACTGGGTGGGAGACAATGTGAAGGAACTGGAGGCACTGTCAGCAGCAAACCAATCTACTATCGCCTCAACTTGTTCTGGCCTCATCACTTCTAGGGGCGTTTGATGCCCTACCAAATACTGATGCAGGTTCTGTCGCCTACTCACACTTGAGGAAGGTGTTTCACTTGTGCGTGTAGCTGGCACAGATCGACCATGTACTCTCCTTGCAACAGGAGCTCTGCCAGCAGCACCACGACCCAGGCCACGGCCCTTATTTGACGGTCTCCTCATATTTCTGTAATTTAAGATCTTGCCCTAGAAAGGTTTTTATTGAATAGCGGAATAGAAAATATGATCCAAAAAAAGTGTATGTATATCACACGTACACAACCACACTAGGCCCCAATTACTATTGTTTGTACCCCTAAAAGGCTAGATGAGGAGTAGGGGGAGTATGGAACAGGCAGCACCCTCAAACCTTCAGAAGTATGAGATGAACCCCAACAACTTGGAAAGGTGGATCTCTCTCACACGTACCGACACAGACTATCCCGCAATTCAATTGATCCTCAAAGGTTTTTATTGAATAGAGGAATAGGAAATATGATCAAAAAAAGTGTATGTATCTCGCACGTACACAACCACACTAGGCCCCAATTACTATTGTTTGTACCCCTAAAAGGCTAGATGAGGAGTAGGGGGGGTATGAAACAGGCAGCACCCTCAAACCTTCAGAAGTATGAGATGAACCCCAACAACTTGGAAAGGTGGATCTCTCTCACACGTACCGACACAGACTATCCCGCAATTCAATTGATCCTCAAAGGTTTTTATTGAATAGCGGAATAGGAAATATGATCAAAAAAAGTGTATGTATCTCGCACGTACACAACCACACTAGGCCCCAATTACTATTGTTTGTACCCCTAAAAGGCTAGGAGTAGGGGGAGTATGGAACAGGCAGCACCCTCAAACCTTCAGAAGTATGAGATGAACCCCAACAACTTGGAAAGGTGGATCTCTCTCACACGTACCAACACAGACTATCCCCCAATTTAACTGATCCCCAAAGGTTTTTGATTAAATAGCGGAATAGAAAATATGATCCCAAAAAAGTGTATGTATATCACACGTACACAACCACACTAGGCCCCAATTACTATTGTTTGTACCCCTAAAAGGCTAGGAGTAGGGGGAGTATGGAACAGGCAGCACCCTCAAACCTTCAGAAGTATGAGATGAACCCCAACAACTTGGAAAGGTGGATCTCTCTCACACGTACCAACACAGACTATCCCCCAATTTAACTGATCCCCAAAGGTTTTTGATTAAATAGCGGAATAGAAAATATGATCCCAAAAAAGTGTATGTATATCACACGTACACAACCACACTAGGCCCCAATTACTATTGTTTGTACCCCTAAAAGGCTAGGAGTAGGGGGAGTATGGAACAGGCAGCACCCTCAAACCTTCAGAAGTATGAGATGAACCCCAACAACTTGGAAAGGTGGATCTCTCTCACACGTACCAACACAGACTATCCCCCAATTTAACTGATCCCCAAAGGTTTTTGATTAAATAGCGGAATAGAAAATATGATCCCAAAAAAGTGTATGTATATCACACGTACACAACCACACTAGGCCCCAATTACTATTGTTTGTACCCCTAAAAGGCTAGGAGTAGGGGGAGTATGGAACAGGCAGCACCCTCAAACCTTCAGAAGTATGAGATGAACCCCAACAACTTGGAAAGGTGGATCTCTCTCACACGTACCAACACAGACTATCCCCCAATTTAACTGATCCCCAAAGGTTTTTGATTAAATAGCGGAATAGAAAATATGATCCCAAAAAAGTGTATGTATATCACACGTACACAACCACACTAGGCCCCAATTACTATTGTTTGTACCCCTAAAAGGCTAGGAGTAGGGGGAGTATGGAACAGGCAGCACCCTCAAACCTTCAGAAGTATGAGATGAACCCCAACAACTTGGAAAGGTGGATCTCTCTCACACGTACCAACACAGACTATCCCCCAATTTAACTGATCCCCAAAGGTTTTTGATTAAATAGCGGAATAGAAAATATGATCCCAAAAAAGTGTATGTATATCACACGTACACAACCACACTAGGCCCCAATTACTATTGTTTGTACCCCTAAAAGGCTAGGAGTAGGGGGAGTATGGAACAGGCAGCACCCTCAAACCTTCAGAAGTATGAGATGAACCCCAACAACTTGGAAAGGTGGATCTCTCTCACACGTACCAACACAGACTATCCCCCAATTTAACTGATCCCCAAAGGTTTTTGATTAAATAGCGGAATAGAAAATATGATCCCAAAAAAGTGTATGTATATCACACGTACACAACCACACTAGGCCCCAATTACTATTGTTTGTACCCCTAAAAGGCTAGGAGTAGGGGGAGTATGGAACAGGCAGCACCCTCAAACCTTCAGAAGTATGAGATGAACCCCAACAACTTGGAAAGGTGGATCTCTCTCACACGTACCAACACAGACTATCCCCCAATTTAACTGATCCCCAAAGGTTTTTGATTAAATAGCGGAATAGAAAATATGATCCCAAAAAAGTGTATGTATATCACACGTACACAACCACACTAGGCCCCAATTACTATTGTTTGTACCCCTAAAAGGCTAGGAGTAGGGGGAGTATGGAACAGGCAGCACCCTCAAACCTTCAGAAGTATGAGATGAACCCCAACAACTTGGAAAGGTGGATCTCTCTCACACGTACCAACACAGACTATCCCCCAATTTAACTGATCCCCAAAGGTTTTTGATTAAATAGCGGAATAGAAAATATGATCCCAAAAAAGTGTATGTATATCACACGTACACAACCACACTAGGCCCCAATTACTATTGTTTGTACCCCTAAAAGGCTAGGAGTAGGGGGAGTATGGAACAGGCAGCACCCTCAAACCTTCAGAAGTATGAGATGAACCCCAACAACTTGGAAAGGTGGATCTCTCTCACACGTACCAACACAGACTATCCCCCAATTTAACTGATCCCCAAAGGTTTTTGATTAAATAGCGGAATAGAAAATATGATCCCAAAAAAGTGTATGTATATCACACGTACACAACCACACTAGGCCCCAATTACTATTGTTTGTACCCCTAAAAGGCTAGGAGTAGGGGGAGTATGGAACAGGCAGCACCCTCAAACCTTCAGAAGTATGAGATGAACCCCAACAACTTGGAAAGGTGGATCTCTCTCACACGTACCAACACAGACTATCCCCCAATTTAACTGATCCCCAAAGGTTTTTGATTAAATAGCGGAATAGAAAATATGATCCCAAAAAAGTGTATGTATATCACACGTACACAACCACACTAGGCCCCAATTACTATTGTTTGTACCCCTAAAAGGCTAGGAGTAGGGGGAGTATGGAACAGGCAGCACCCTCAAACCTTCAGAAGTATGAGATGAACCCCAACAACTTGGAAAGGTGGATCTCTCTCACACGTACCAACACAGACTATCCCCCAATTTAACTGATCCCCAAAGGTTTTTGATTAAATAGCGGAATAGAAAATATGATCCCAAAAAAGTGTATGTATATCACACGTACACAACCACACTAGGCCCCAATTACTATTGTTTGTACCCCTAAAAGGCTAGGAGTAGGGGGAGTATGGAACAGGCAGCACCCTCAAACCTTCAGAAGTATGAGATGAACCCCAACAACTTGGAAAGGTGGATCTCTCTCACACGTACCAACACAGACTATCCCCCAATTTAACTGATCCCCAAAGGTTTTTGATTAAATAGCGGAATAGAAAATATGATCCCAAAAAAGTGTATGTATATCACACGTACACAACCACACTAGGCCCCAATTACTATTGTTTGTACCCCTAAAAGGCTAGGAGTAGGGGGAGTATGGAACAGGCAGCACCCTCAAACCTTCAGAAGTATGAGATGAACCCCAACAACTTGGAAAGGTGGATCTCTCTCACACGTACCAACACAGACTATCCCCCAATTTAACTGATCCCCAAAGGTTTTTGATTAAATAGCGGAATAGAAAATATGATCCCAAAAAAGTGTATGTATATCACACGTACACAACCACACTAGGCCCCAATTACTATTGTTTGTACCCCTAAAAGGCTAGATGAGGAGTAGGGGGAGTATGGAACAGGCAGCACCCTCAAACCTTCAGAAGTATGAGATTGTGTTCACTGTACCCCACAAAGATTGAGTTCACTGCACCCCACAATGATTGTGTTCACTGCACCCCACAAAGATTGTGTTCACTGCACCTCACAAAGATTGTGTTCACTGTACCCCCCAAAGATTGTGTTCACTGCACCCCACAAAGATTCTGTTCACTGTACCCCACAAAGATTGTGTTCACTGCACCCCAAAAAGATTGTGTTCACTGCACCCCAAAAAGGATGTTGTTCACTGCACCCCAAAAAGGATGTTGTTCACTCCACCCCAAAAAGATTGTGTTCACTGCACCCCACAAAGATTGTGTTCACTGCACCCCAAAAAGATTGTGTTCACTGCACCCCAAAAATGATTTTGTTCACTGCACCCCAAAAAGGATTTTGTTCACTGCACCCCAAAAAGGATGTTGTTCACTCCACCCCAAAAAGATTGTGTTCACTGCACCCCAAAAAGATTGTGTTCACTGCACCCCACAAAGGATTTTGTTCACTGCACCCCAAAAAGATTGTGTTCACTGCACCCCAAAAAGGATGTTGTTCACTGCACCCCAAAAAGGATTTTGTTCACTGCACCCCAAAAAGATTGTGTTCACTGCACCCCACAAAGGATTTTGTTCACTGCACCCCACAAAGATTGTGTTCACTGCACACCAAAAAGGATTGTGTTCACTGCACCCCAAAAAGATTTTGTTCACTGCACCCCAAAAAGATTGTGTTCACTGCAGCCCAAAAAGATTGTGTTCACTGCAGCCCAAAAAGATTGTGTTCACTGCAGCCCAAAAAGATTGTGTTCACTGCAGCCCAAAAAGATTGTGTTCACTGCAGCCCAAAAAGATTGTGTTCACTGCAGCTCACACACAGAAAAATGGATGTGGATCACTGACACCTGCCTATCTCCAATCCCACACCACACAGCAATATCGATTGTAGTTTGTAGAACACAGTTTCCCTAAAATTCAGCAGACTCTGTCCCTAACAGGATTGAGAAGAGATCGTAGATCAGGATTGAGTGCAGACCCCACCCCCCACACAGCAATATCGATTGTAGTTTGTAGAAGACACTGACCCTATAATTCAGCAGACTCTATCCCTAAAATGCCTACAACTCGCCCTGCCTAAACACTCCGACCTGTCCCTCAATTCTATCCGGACACAAATGGTTTTTTCCTGCCTATCTTTCCCTAATCAGCAGCCAGCACGTTGATGTGTGCTCTGTCCCTGAATCTAAGCAGCATAATGACGCCGCTGCGGCTGCCTCGAACTTATAAAGACTTGGTCACATGCTTCAGACGGCCAATCACAGCTACTGAGACATTTGCAGGCATGGCTGGGATGGCTTAAGGCACACCAGTTAAACGATTGTTGATTGGCTGTTGAAAGCCCGCCATGAAAAGAGCGCCAAAGCATGCAAAACCCGGAAATAAAACGACCGAACACGGATTTTTACCCGAACATACAGTAAAGTGTCCGTGTCCGTGTTCGGGTACAAAAAATCCAATTATTCGGTACGAACACGAATAATACAGTCCGTGTTCGCTCAACACTATTGGAATGTGCCTAGACTGCACACGAATTTTCCTGTACGACAGAATTCTACTTCAGAAGTGATGTCATGTGTTGGATTGCTTTGTATGTGTTCTTTCATCTCTGAGCATGCCTAGTCTTGCTCATAAGATTTTTCCCCATCGAAATCTGTACTAATGAGACGAAAATCGGACGTGTTTTGATGGAGGACAAAAATTTTAATGCCTGCACGCCAGGATTTTGTCAGCCGAAAAGTCGGAGTCGGCTGTCGAAAGCACCATACTAACAAGCCGAAAATCGGCAGATCGGTCGTCGGACGAAATTTCCCGACCAAATTTCTTATCGTGTGTACGGGGCTTTAGGCTGGCCATACATGAGTCGTATTTCGAAAGAACATTCTTTCAAAAATCAGAAATTTTGTGCGTTTTGTGATTCAATGGCGCCACCATTGATTTTGAAATTCGACCGACCAAGCATTCAATTTCACCTTATTTTGCTACAGAAAAAAAATTTCTTGGCCTGGGAATCTTCTTTTCTTTCCGGGAATTTTCTTTCCTTGCAATCATGCATATTTCTTTTTTGACTATATTTCTCACACGATTCTCCCATCATTGATTAGAAAATCGTTCGCTTTTCAAAAATTTTCCAACATGCCTGGTCACTCAAATTCGATGACCGCACGAAAATCGGCCGTTGCTGCGACCCATTAATGGTGCGAAATTCGAACAAAAAATGTTAGATAGCATTTTCGAAAGAAATTTCTTTCAAAATTCGACCCATGTATGGCCAGCCTTAGAGGGCCACAGAGAGCACCTTTGGACAGCAGCACTTTTAATCTGGGGGGGTGGGGAGTGTAAAGGGCCATACACACTATAAGATTTTCTGAAGACTTTTTCCTTTAGATTTACCTTTTCTATGTAGTACAAGGGCCTGCCAGATTGCATACAAATTGAAAGTGTTTAGGTTTGACCTCATATTATCTGGTTTTGGTAAATCTAAAGGAAAAAGTCTTCAGAAAATCTTATAGTGTGTATGGCCCATTAGATGGACTAGCAGTGTTAGATACGCACAGATGGCAGCCAATTGGAACCTGAAGTCGCACTAACCTGCGGCTTTGAAATTGTGAGACTTCAAGTGATTTCAAAGTGGGACTCAGTGTGAACGGGGGCAAAAAAAGAAAACTAAAGCAGCCATCACATCTAAGAATTGGTAAGCTGTAATATAATAAATGTTTTATTTTTGGATTTATTGCTGCTTTAATGCTTGCAATGCTTTGTGTAATAGGACCATGACATTTTTCATATTATTCCTAAATGAATTAATAAAGATGTTTGTAATGTTTATTTATCCCTGAGGTTCTATACACTTTTTCTATTTTTTTTTTTGTTTTGTTTATTATATACTTTTTGGTTTGGAGAAATAGCACCAATTTGGAGCCGGTATTATACACATACACCGGACTACCATGTTTGAATGTACAAGTTCAACTTTCGTTTTATGAAATCATCACCTTGCAGAGACTGGAAGACTGGAATTGTGGGAACTGTAGTCTTTTACAGGGTGTTGGTCATGTGGTTGGATTATTCAGGAAACTACCTTTCTCAGAAGGCAAGGAGACAGTGGAGCATCTCGGGAGGGGCTATAAAACTATCTGCCTAATGGACATGAACTTTCTTGCTCCTGGGACCCATCATGTGCACATCAGTCTGCTGTGTAGCGAGTGAGACAGCAGATTGCGGCCTACTGCACGTTGCCTGACCCGCTCGCAGACTCAGCCTCGGCAGAACTAATGTCCACCGCTGCAGTGCGGATATCCTAGCAGTATCGCTGATATAGTGGAGGTCGGCCGAATATCCTGAAGCAGCAGTGCGCGGCTATTTTTGGCCACAGAGCGTGGAGGACTGCATCGCCTGTTCCCCAGGGCCCTCACAGACGGACATCAGGATTTGGTGAGAGGGCACCTGCTCCAGATCCAGACTGAAAGTATCACAATTCCTCATTACACTGAACACAGACACTGAAGCAGATACTAGATCTTTTAGGATTACAATCCATCATCCTGTTTCCTTTGTTATATGTCGAGTTACATTGGGAATTGCTTTACATGAGCTCCAGCTGCCGGTGAAGAATATAGCAAGGCCTTCCAAGGAGGGGACATTGCTGCATGGTGACTCCTAAAGGGGACACATTCTGGTTTTCCTATTATCATATCTCTCATTAGGATACACATGGTATAGGTCAGTTCCTCTTTAGTTTGGGTGCTGTTTGACAATATAACTGAGAAGATTTACTTGCATATTGTAGAAGATTGTGTTTAGTGATACAATTTGATGTTATAACATTCTGTTTCCTTAATGTTTTGACGTCAGTCTTGCTGAACTTTGGTGGCTTATCCGGGGTTTAACTGACTGACATAATTTTGCACATCTATTCTTTAAGTATACGTTAAAACTCATTCATATTGTGTCAGTGCATCACTTAAAGGTGTATACAACATGTCTGAACCTAGAGTGTCAGGAGGGCTGGACGGTTCACGGGGTCAAGGCAGTTAATAAGAACATACATTAACAGCAACCCCCAAGGGGGTAGTGCTACACACATAAAACTGGACATTTGTTTACTGGTTTTAGCTAAAACTTTTTTTTTTGTGACAAAGCAGGAAAGCAGTTGGGAGACAGAAACAGTATTGTCACCCTACAACAGGGATGTCCAAAAATCACCAGGTATTATTTTAACGAAAGCTTTCCCTAATGCATGCTGCAGTGCACTGTGACATGTTGTAGTGTGTTGCACCATGTTAATGTAGCACCCTGCTGTATAGGTTGCTAGGGAAGGTAGGTATATTTTAGTTTTTTTTTGGCTCCACTGTAATCGGTAGATAAGCTTGTGATTGCTTTGGGCTGTTGTGGGCTCCCTTGTTTGCTGGTTTTATTGTTTCCCCCTGCCTTCTGTGGAGGATTCTAGAATATAGTGGGCTAGAAAGGCAAATCAGCAAATATTTATGTTGTTTCAGCTGCCTGGGGGAGGGTGCCCAGAAGGTGGCTGGGGGAGTGCATAAATAATCTGGTGTCTGGAGCTTCCCTGTTCTTGTCTAGGAGGGGAAGTCCTCAGCTTGAAGGGCTATTGCCCTTCCAGGCAGATAAATATACCTGTGCTCATCGAGGTCCTAGCTATGCTCTAACTGGAGGGGCCTGTTTGCTAAGAATCTTTAAAGCTAAGCAAGTGATTTCACTGAGGATCTGGTCTGAAGAATTCACTGGGGAAATGTCTGTCTGGTATTGGAAGAAGGCATCCAAGCATCCAGGGGCATTGTAAGTACAGCTCTGAGTGCAGGATCCTGGTGACTGTTGCTGCTGCCATCCCTTGCGTGTCAATGTTAGCCTCACCTGGAATATCTCTGACAGCGTTTCAGTGCCATTCCTGTTCTGGGCCATTACTAAAGAGGAACTGTCCTGAGAGGTAGTGAAGAGTGTTCTCGACTGACTGTTCAGCGCACATGGAGTATCCCATAGCTCCCTATGCCCTATCCAAGTTTATTGAGCAATAAATTTCAAAGAAAAGACAACCCCTAGACCAAGGTTTCTCAACCATCAAACTATGGGGTTCCTCCAGAGATTGCTAGGAGCTCCTTAAGCAATGAGCAATTTCTGCTTCTCAGATAAGTTCCCAATGACATCATTAATCCTTTTAGCTATCTGTAAGGGGGTAATTCTCCCCAATGCCACAAGTGTAAGGGACATTCTTCCCACTGACCATCACACCAATGTATCATGAGTTGTAGATATAATAATTTTTAGGAAGGGTTCCTTGAAAGTGAAAAGGTATTTCAAGGGTTCCTCTGTGTTTAAAAGGTTGGGAAAGACTGCCCCAGACTGTTCATTGAGCCAGAAGAGCGACTGTTGCTGTGTGTCTGGCTATTGAACTTATATGGAAAAAGGAATCTGTGGAAAAACAAGTGGCCCTTGCAGGGGTAAGCACTACATTGCAGTGGGTTAACAGGTACAGGTTTTATTACGTACCCTTTTCCCACCATCTCCGGTGCTGCCCTCTGGTCTATGTGTGGTCTCTTGTTGTCATCACATAGAATTCAGGGCTATTAACCTTGCATTGTACATAGTGAGTGTGAGCATGTGACTATGAGCGGCTTTGAGAGGAGACTGCCAGGACCAGTCTCACCATTGGAGGGACCCTGCTGGAGTGTTGCATATGGTAACGTACTGCAAGGGTATTTTTTGTTGTGCTCAAAATATAGTATGTTCCATTTTTACCCAACACTTTAGTGGAGTAAACTAGGCCTAGTGGAAACAACAGGCTTCAGCTCGTGTTGGGCATGCCTTGGGCAATTCAGTCCAATGGCCATGGTATAAATGGGCCCCTAAAGGCATTACAAATGAAAAGTCGTCACAATTGAGATGAAAAATGAAACAGAAAAAAGTGTAACTGGTGCCCATACCAACCAAAGTCCATCTTACATTGTTGTATTGGTTCCAAAGTCCTGTGCTGGTAAAAGACCGGTTCTATGGACAACAGCTCAGTTTTAAATGGATTGATGAATCAGACAAAATGTACTTCTGATCTGTGGAAAGCGGAGTTCATGAAGGTAACCATAACTAGCTTGTTACGGGCAACAGACTCCGCTGTGCCATTAGTTTTCAAACATCATAGTCTCAGGACTGCCTGATGAGCACAGGGAGAGACATTGTACAAAGTCGGAGAGAAAAACTCACAAAAGCATCTTCTTGAAAGCCGTGTGACATTTTCAAGACATTATGGTTTGTTTGCTAAGTGCTGCAAAATTGCATTAGCGGAGAAGTGCCTCTTGTGAGGGAATGACATCATTTCGCCTATTTGTAAGCACTCTGCTCAGAAAATGGCAGCCACTCAGGAGAAGATAATGCAACAATTGGCCATCTGGTTTTCATGGATACGACCAAGACATAACGTTTTTGTTCCCTTAAGCTTGGAATGCACCTAAAATGAAACTGTAAGCCAATTTGAATTTTTTGAAAAGTCCGATCTAAGAGCGGAGAATGCAACGTTTCTGCTGTAGTCTTTCAAAGCCAGCTAATTCTTATTTGCAAAATCAGTTTCAGAGGGGTGCACAGGGAATATGCTTTTGGCATGCGCTTTGTGCTGGTGACATTGATAGTTATTAGAAAGATTACTCCTTCATTGGTGGTCAGTGTGAAGAATGCTCCTTCGGTGGTGGTCAGTGGGAAGAATGTTAATTGTATTGGTGGTCAGTGGGAAGAATGTTAATTGTATTGGTGGTCAGTGGGAAGAATGCTCCTTTATTGGTGGTTAGTGGGAAGAATGCTCCTTCCTTGGTGGTCAGTGGGAAGAATGCTCCTTCCTTGGTGGTCAGTGGGAAGAATGCTCCTTCATTGGTGGTCAGTGGGAAGAATGCTCCTTCCTTGGTGGTCAGTGGGAAGAATGCTCCTTCCTTGGTGGTCAGTGGGAAGAATGCTCCTTCATTGGTGGTCAGTGGGAAGAATGCTCCTTCATTGGTGGTCAGTGGGAAGAATGCTCCTTCCTTGGTGGTCAGAATGCTCCTTCCTTGGTGGTCAGTGGGAAGAATGTTAATTGTATTGGTGGTCAGTGGGAAGAATGTTAATTGTATTGGTGGTCAGTGGGAAGAATGCTCCTTTATTGGTGGTCAGTGGGAAGAATGCTCCTTCCTTGGTGGTCAGTAGGAAGAATGTCCCTTCATTGGTGGTCAGTGGGAAGAATGCTCCTTCATTGGTGGTCAGTGGGAAGAATGCTCCTTCATTGGTGGTCAGTGGGAAGAATGCTCCTTCATTGGTGGTCAGTGGGAAGAATGCTCCTTCCTTGGTGGTCAGAATGCTCCTTCCTTGGTGGTCAGTGGGAAGAATGCTCCTTCCTTGGTGGTCAGTGGGAAGAATGCTCCTTCATTGGTGGTCAGTGGGAAGAATGCTGCTTACATTGGTGGTCAGTGGCAAGAATGCTGCTTACATTGGTGGCTATTAGGAAGAATGCTCCTTCCTTGGTGGTCAGTGGGAAGAATGCTCCTTCATTGGTGGTCAGTGGGAAGAATGCTCCTTCCTTGGTGGTCAGTAGGAAGAATGCTCCTTCAGTGGTGGTCAGTGGGAAGAATGCTGCTTACATTGGTGATCAGTGGGAAGAATGTTCCTTACATTGGTGGTCAGTGGGAAGAATGCTGCTTACATTGGTGGTCAGTGGGAAGAATGTTCCTTCATCGGTGGTCAGTGGGAAGAATGCTCCTTCCTTGGTGGTCAGTGGGAAGAATGCTCCTTCATTGGTGGTCAGTGTGAAGAATGCTCCTTCAGTTATGGTCAGTGGGAAGAATGTTAATTGTATTGGTGGTCAGTGGGAAGAATGTTCCTTACATTGGTGGTCAGTGGAAAGAATGTTCCTTCACTGGTGGTCAGTGGGAAGAATGTTCGCACACATTGAAGACGCTCTCTCTGAGAACAAGCCTGGGCCTTGCCTGCTAGCTTGGCCCAGGAACAATGCCTGATCTTGTGGGAGGCCCTGGGAGGGATCTCCCAGAAGACACGGGGGCTAGTGAGGAGGTGGAAGACCTGACTGTGGGTCCAGACCCTGGTGAGGATACCGATGTCTTTAGCCAGAAGATTATCGATCGTTTTAAGGTGGTTGAAAGAGCTGAAGGTTGAACAAGAAGGTTAGAGGGTGGATCATTGTGTGGGGTGCCTTTTAGCATTGCTGGTGTGCTGCTTTTAAAGGTCGTGGCCTATGGCGATGAAGTGTCTGTTATTATCTCTAGGAAGGAGGAGGCGCAGGAGGTGGTCTCTGTGATAGAGCAGTACACCGAGGCTTCTGGCTCTAAAGTCAACCATGAAAGTGGCAAGCTGGAAGAAATGGAAACTTTCCTTGAGGGAGAGGGTTGACTTGATCAAAACTTACTTCATCCCGATCTTTTTATATGTCAGCTTTGTTTATATCTTGCTGGAATCTCTCTATGCAAGGATGTACAGCTGCTTTTTCCAACTGGTACTGCAGGTCGGCAGGTTCCCGCGATTCGCCGTACCTGTGTGGCAGTTCGCGGGAGCAATCCTGGGGACAATCCCACTCACCAGCGGGGAATCCCTTCCACGAGGCCGGCGGCTGCGATTGCTGCCGGGCTCCCCTTGATCGCTCCCCGTGAAGAGAGGATGACGGTATGCTGTTGTAAACACATCAGACCGTTGTTCTCTTAGCTATCAACACAGAGCTCCTGTGATCCTCCTATTTAGGATCATAGGTCTCTGTATTGATTTCACAAGCCCATCCCCCTCACAGTAAGAAAACACCCCCTAGGCTCAAATTTAACCATTTGATTGCCCCTGGGTTAACCCCTTCCCTGCCAGTGTCATTATTACAGTAACAGTGCATATTTTTAGCACTGAATACTGTAGTAATGTCACTGGTCCCCCCGAAAGTGTCAAAACATGTGAGTTAGGGGTCTGATCTGTCCGCCGCAATGTCGCAGTCCCACTAAAAATCTCTGATCACCGGCATTACTAGTAACAAAAATAAATAAATAAAAATTACATAAATCTTCCCCCTAGTTTGTAGACGCGATAACTTTTGTGCAAACCAATCAAAATACCCTTATTGGGATTTTTTACCAAAAATATGTAGCAAAATACAAATTGGCCTAAAATGATGACAAAATTTGATTTTTTTTTTTTTATTAGGAATGTTATATAGCAGAAATTTACTCATATACCAACTCAAGTTTGATATGTCTAGAGACTACGAACCTACAGAGAAGACAGTAATATATGTAGCATATGGAATATATGTATTTAATTGATCCATGACTGTTGTACCTGCTTTTATCTATTATGAACTGTATGTGTTTTATTATGTAATATATAGATCACATGTTACTTCTCTGTGGGTGTCTTTGTTGTTGGCATACGCTAATTACTCAATACATTTTTATGTCTAATTGACCTCATTTAAAGTCCCACACTCTGTCCTTTTTTATATTTATACATATAGGGATGGAGGCAATTAGACATTCTATCTTTCAATGTGGCAGATCATATCCTTTTTTGTTATATATATGTTTTTGTTTACAGCGCAAAAAAAAAAAAAATTGCATAGCTGATCAGATACTACCAAAAGAAAGCGCTATTTGTGGGAAAAAAAGGACAATTATATTTGGGTACAGCGTTGCACGACCGCGCAATCGTCCGGTAAGGTAATGCAGTGCCGAATTGCAAAAAATGGCCTGGTCATTAAGGGGGCAAATCTTCCGGTCCAGAAGTGAATAATAACCACAGAAAGAGTGGAACTCCGCTTTAAAAACAGTTTTGGCAAAAGTTGGGATTTAGGAAGTAAGAAGAAATGTCTATTTACCTGTTTCTCTGGGGATAATCCAGACACAGCCATGTATGTACTTCCAATGGTTTTGATCTTCTCTATATCCTGGAATCTTTCTTCATCTAATAACTAAAAGGAAAATGTGATAC
Organism: Pelophylax lessonae; assembly: GCF_965119305.1. Taxonomy (NCBI): domain Eukaryota; kingdom Metazoa; phylum Chordata; class Amphibia; order Anura; family Ranidae; genus Pelophylax; species Pelophylax lessonae. The sequence continues at coordinate 525,820,304 of NC_138772.1, forward strand.
GGATTACCACATTGACAGAAGAACCCTAAAAAAAGTACCAAATGGAGAGCAACAGTTGTATTCAACAACTGTACATATATGTGGACTTTTTTGGACACATCATGAGAAAGATAACCTTACACCAAATAATAAAGTAGACATTTATTAATACATAATTAAAGTCAATGACACATTAAAATGATGAGACTGACCAAAAAAGGAGGTCCAGCTCACCAAACATGTATACAGAAGAACATAACTACTGAATGTAAGACAGATACACAGTAGAAATATAATACATATCAAAAATGCGTCTGTTCAAAGGTCAACGTGTTTCGCGGTAAGCTTCGTCAGGACCGTATACAGACAGTTATAATCTTCTCAGAACACACAGGCAAAACCTTGGCTTGGGGTAAGACACAGGGGACAAGTAGAACTAAAACGCAGGTCACTGTTTGTAAAGTAGAATGTAGATGATCTATATAAGAGGCCTGGCCACTAGGACTGATAATTCACCCATAAAGGTAGAGATTTTCTTGTGGAACCCAAAAGAGGGGACGTATATCCATAAATGATTAGAACAAGGATAGGTAATCCAAGTGGAAGAAGGTTACAGTACTGCAAAAAGATAAAACATAGGACCCAAAATTTGTATGCAGTAAGAGGGTATGTAGAGCCACGTGTATGTAGAATCCCCTTGACCAAGCAGGCGCATGAGTCCGGTATGTGTCGCCCCATTCTGTTTAAAGCTGAACTTCAGGTGGTTATTAACCACTTAACAACTGTCCGCCGCAGTTATACTGCGGCAGGCAGCCGCTCCTGCGCAAACCGCCGTAGGTATACGTCGGTCCGCGCCTGCAGCTAGGGGGCAAGCGTGCGCCGCCGGCGGCACGCTCCTGCCCCCACTCGTCAGCGGGGACTCCGATGCACAGGGCAGGTGGCTCCGATTGCTGCGATCGCTCCCCGCTGAGAGAGAAGGACGGTCAGCTGTTGTAAACACAGCTGACCGTTCTTCTCTCTGGAATGATCACAAAGTGCCTGTGATCCTTCTATATAGGATCACAGGTCTCTGTGATCATTTCACAAGCCCAACCCCCAAACAGCTAGAAAGACGCCCTTAGGTACACATTTAACCCCTTGATCACTTACTGTGTTAACCCCTTCCCTGCCAGTGTCATTATTACAGTAACAGTGCATATTTTTAGCACTGGTTACTGTAGTAATGTCACTGGTACCCCCCCAAAAGTGTCCAAAATGTCAGTTAGGTGTCTGATCTGTCCGCCGCAATGTCGCAGTCCCGCAAAAAATCGCAGATCGCCGCCATTACTAGTAAAAAAACCCAAAAACAATAAAAATGACATAAATCTTTTCCGTAGTTAGTAGACGCAATAACTTTTGCGCAAACCAATCAAAATACGCTTATTGCAATTTTTTTTTTTTACCAAAAATATGTAGCAGAAAACAAATTGGCCTAAATCATTAAAAAAATTAGATTTTTACATTTTTTTTTTTTGGGGAATGTTATATAGCACAATGTGAAAAATATTTTTTTTTTTTTTTTTTTCAGAATTGTCCCTCTTTTTTTGTTTATAGTGGAAAAAATAGAAATCGCACAGGTGATCAAATACCACCAAAAGAAAGCTCTATTTGTGGGAGAAAAGGACATCAATTTTATTTAGGTACAGTGTTTCACGACTGCACAATTGTCCGTTAAAGTAACGCAGTGCCGAATTGCAAAATATGGCCTGGTAATTAAAGGGGAAAATCTTCCGGTCTTAAAGTGGTTAAAACTGAACAGGTGGATATTAGAAACAAATTAAAGTGCATGTCAGGGCAAAAAAACACAAAAAAACCCCACATACACACACATATGCTAATACATTTCTGCAATACATGCGCTTTTACTCCATGTTTTATCCCTTTAAAGCTGAACTCCAAGCCGATAAAAAGACACAAATGAAGGCAGCCCTGTAATCAATATCACATCATGAAATGTCACAGTGGGGGAGATTTACTAAAGGTGAAAAGTGCAAAATCTGGTGCAGCTCAGCAGGTTTTAGCCCCCATTCACACCATGGCGATTTGACACCATATCCTTGTGCTAAAGCTTTGTTGGTGAAGCATTAAAGCACAACAAAAGTCTACTACACTTACCTCCCTTCCAGCGATATGATATTCACAAGCTCCCTTGCCCCTCTTGACGTCTGTGCCCAGTTTTCTTCTGGGTTCAACATCTTTGGTCATCTTCATTGGCCATACTGGTATGATGTTATGTCCGCGCATGAGGATAGAAGTGATTCTTTATAAGGCTATGATTCCAATTTAAAGCGGAGTTCCGGCCTCAAAATTGAAAAAATCGATTCCGGGCCATCCGCTTGCTGAGGGTCACCTGAAAAAGAAATGGATGCTCCCAATTTTTTTTTTTTTTGGTCACTTACCTTAATATTGAAGAAAATATACTCACCTTCCTTCCACTTCCTCCCCTCGGCGGCCCGCACCGTCTCTTCCGGTTTGCGATGACTCCTGGGAGCTGAACATCATCACTCCCAGGAGTCAATGCGCCTGCACCGGCCCCGCTCGTCACTTCCGGTGCAAGCGCGGCATTCCCTGCTAAACAGCTTCTGGGCATGCCCAGAAGCTGTGCAGGAATGCCGCGCCTGCCCAGAAGTGACTAGCGGGGCCGGTGCAGTGCATTGTGGGACTCCGACATCACCGAAGAGGCCGCAGAAGAGGACACGCTGGCTTCAGCCGCCCACACCTGAGATGGCAGCGCTGGAGAAGAACTTTTCAAGGTAAGTTTTTCTTCTTACAGGTAAGTGCGACCTGGGACAGTTCAGAGGCTATCCATTATGGATGTACTAGCCCTGACTGTCCTGGGGGTATTTTTATCTAAATTTGACCCCAGAGGCCAGAACTCCGCTTTTAAGGCCTGTATTGGTGGGCGTTGGGTTTGTATTGGGCCTGTATTGGTGGGCAGCTTGCTTTTTGCATAAATTTAAAGGGTAAGTTTATCTTTTAAGAAAAATGAACTAACTCCAAATATTGTGTATATATATATATATATATATATATATATATATATATATACACAGTATCTCACAAAAGTGAGTACACCCCTCACATTTTTGTAAATATTTTATTCTATCTTTTCATGTGACAACACTTAAGAAATGACACTTTGCTACAATGTAAAGTAGTGAGTGTACAGCTTGTATAACAGTGTAAATTTGCTGTCCCCCTCAAAATAGCTCAACACACAGTCTTTAATGTCTAAACCGCTAGCAACAAAGTGTGTACACCCCAAAGTGGAAATGTCCAAATTGGGCCCAAAGGGTCAATATTTTGTGTGGCCACCATTATTTTCCAGCACTGCCCTTACCCTCTTGGGCATGGAGTTCACCAGAGCTTCAAAGGTTGCCATCAAGGCCTCCTCCACTCCTCCATAACGACATCACGGAGCTGGTGGATGTTAGATACCTTGCGCTGCCTCACCTTCTGTTTGAGGATGCCCCACAGATGCTCAATAGGGTTTAGATCTGAAGACATGCTTGGCCAGTCCTTCACCTTTACCCTCAGCTTCTTTAGCAAGGCAGTGGTCGTCTTGGAGGTGTGTCTGGGGTCGTTATCATGTTGGAATACTGCCCTGTGGCTTAGTCTCCGAAAGGAGGGGATTATGCTCTGCTTCAGTATGTCACACTACATGTTTGCATTCATGGTTCCCTCAATGAACTGTAGGTCCCCAGTGCCGGCAGCACTCATGCAGCCCCCCGACCATGACACTCCCACCACCATGCTTTACCGTAGGGAAGACACACTTGTCTTTGTACTCCTCACCTGGTTGCCGTCACACACCCTTGACACCATCTGAACCAAATACATTTATCTTGGTGTTCTGAGTGGAACCTCTGTTAAACTTCTGCATGGTCTTGGCCACCCTGCTGCAGCTCAGTTTCAGGGTCTTGGCAATCTTCTTATAGCCTAGGCTATCTTTATGTAGAGCAACAATTCTTTTTTTCAGACCCTTAGAGAGTTCTTTGCCACAAGGTGCCATATTGAACTTCCAGTGACTAGTATGAGAGAGTGAGAGCGATAACACCAAATTTAACACACCTGCTCCCCATTCACACCGGAGACCTTGTAACACTAACGAGTGTTACAAGGTCTCAGGTGTGAATGGGGAGCAGGTGTGTTAAATTTGGTGTTATCGCTCTCACTCTCTCATACTAGTCACTGGAAGTTCAATATGGCACCGGGGAGGGAAAATGGCTAATTGGGTCCAATTTGGACATTTTCCCTTAGGGGTGTACTCACTTTTGTTGCCAACGGTTTAGACATTAATGGATGTTGTTGAGTTAGTTTGAGGGGACAGCAAATTTACACTGTTATACAAGCTGTACACTCACTACTTTACATTGTAGCAAAGTGTCATTTCTTCAGTGTTGTCATGAAAAGATTTAATAAAATATTTACAAAAATGTGAGGGGTGTACTCACTTTTGTAAGATACTGTACGTTCAGCCTTGTCACTTTCAAACAACCATTTGCCCAAAGCTTGGTGAAGGTTTCTAAGTTGGGCATCATGTGGTATGAAGGATGGTATCTAATTTTATCCAAGTTTGCCTATTTTTCGGTCTTCTGTGTCACTCTTTATTAACTGCTTTCTGCCCAAAAAAACGGTGGATTAAAGCAGTTCTTCCATCTTTTTAAAAAATATTGAAAGCCAGCAGCTAAAAATACTGTAGCTTCTGACTTTTAGGAAAAGTGGACACTTACCTGTCCAATGATCCAGTGCCATCCTCACCCAAGCTAGTCTTTGCCAGTCTTCGGGTCCCCAGCCTCCAGCATGTTAAATGTGTGAAGCCAACTGTGACTCCTTGGGGCTTCACAGTTGGCTTCCCACTGCACATGCGTGAGCTGTGCTGATCTGTGTGAATGTTCATGCAGCCTCCTGGGACCAATTACGTGTCCCAGAAGGTCACAGATGGGGATGGGGGTGGAACACCTAGGTGATTCCAGCAGAAGTGGGAGCTGTTACCTGAGAAAACTAGGTACCTGTCCTCCCCACCCCAAAAACAAATTGTGCCAAATGTGGTAGAGGAGAGGGGTAGGAGGACATAAAGTGGAACTTCCCTTTGAAGGTGAGGTTCCACTTTATCCACTTCCTGTCCAGCAATGTACCCATACGTTATTGGCTTTACCATCCTGGTACCGTTTTTTAGAGCTGGTGGTCGACTCTCTTGTATTAGCAATCGGAGCAGCTGACTAGTTGCTCGGTTGCTATTTTAAGCGGCAGCAAGGGGACTAACCCCCCCCCCCCCCTCTCCCACCGCCTTCTGTGGCTTGGCCAGACAGCCAAACAAAGCCAGGATCAGCTGAGCCTGTTTGTAATAGTAAACCGGAAGCGATGACATCACTTTCGGTTTATTCAGAAATAATTGGCGCCATTTAAAAAAACGAAAGCATTCAAAAACACCGATCTTAATGTTTTGAAAGTTTTTGAGGGCAGAGAAGAGACCCCAGATCTCTCCATAAAGAGTACCTGTCACAAGGATGTATACATTCCTTGAGACAGCAATAAAAGTGATGAAAAAAAAATACAGCAACAGTATAAAAATGAAATAAATAATAATTACGAAAAAAAAAATTAAAGTACCGCTCCGTTCGGCATACGAACTTGGAGGTCACGTGCGTGGTCACGTCCGGTGTGACCACGTGACCTCCGGGATTGTCATTGTATGCCGGACGGAGCGGTATCACCCGGGTATCACTTACGGCAAGTGGGTGAGAGACGGACCGGTATCGGGTGGGTGGGGGATGGAGCGGGTGAGAGACAGAGCAGTATTGACTGGATGCCGAACGGAGCGGTATCACCCGGTTGTCACTTACGGCAAGTGGGTGAGAGATACCGATCTGCCAGCAGATCTGCTAATGTGGAATTGCTTATATCTTTAATTTGTACATATGTGAGTGGCATATTCAATAACATTTGTAAACAGAATTATGTTATGTGACATCATTTTACCCTTACATGAGCAATATTTGGAATATTGGCAATATCGTCCAGTTTCGGGGGCCGATAAAGATATATCGGCAAAATTCAATATCGGCCCTCGATATATTGGCCTTGCCGATAATCGGTTGATCCCTAGTACATGGAGCAACCAATCAGGTCTGCCTGAAAAACTGACAGGCGGACCGGATCGGGATGGGGACCTAAGTTAATCGTAGCACAGAGTGGTCACTTTGGATGCCAAAAGTTGTGTGCCTACAAACTCCACTAATGGAAATCCAACCCTGATTATTAGCCATTGTTATTGCAAATCATGTGATTCTGAAATAATACCAAGGCGAGAGTTGGGTCACAAAAGAGCAATATTTTTGGGTGGTTGGCGCGTTTCATCATCTGAACTCCAGAGACCTTCCATCTGCCTTTCCCAACGGAGACATTTACCTCATCAAAATCAGCGATGATCTCATTGAGTAAGCGCAGGCATTCCACGCCTTGGTTATTCATTTCTGTTTGGGAGTAAAAATCAGCGAATCCAGGGATAGAAGCAAACATAACGCCTACAGCATCGTAGGACTGAGAGTACAGCTCCTGAAACAGAAGAACACAAACACAGCGCTCGTAGTCAGAGGTGTAAATTAAAGCCACAGGCGTACTGCAACATTCAGCTCATAACATACCGTGTGTCAGACTTAAACATTTAACTCTCTCCTTCAGCCCTTAAGGCAAGGATGTCAATTTTAAAAGAATCACAGGGCTGAACTAAATAAAATAAAGGTTGCAAAGCACCACGGTGGATCTACTGAGGGTTACACCTACATAATTCTAAAATACTAATGCGCTTTATGGATTTTTTTTAATATTATGTATTTTTATTAAATGCAACGTAAAATATTTTTTAAAAAAAAGGAGAACCCTATTCATAAATATACACTATATTACCAAAAGTATTGGAATGCCTGCATTTACATGAACTTTAATGGCATCCCAGTCCAAGTCTGCAGGGTTCAATATTGAGTTGCCCCCCCCCCCCTTTGCAGTTATAACAGCTTAAACTCTTCTGGGAAGGCTGTCCACAAGGTTTAGGAGTGTGTCTATGGAAATATTTGACCATTCTTCCAGAAACGCGCACTGTGAGGTCGGGCACTGATGTGGACGAGAAGGCCTGGCTTGCAGTCTCTGCTCTAATTTATCCCAAAGGAGTGCTGTCGGGTTGAGGTGAGGACTCTGTGCAGGCCAGTCAAGTTCCTCCACCCCAAACTCTCTCATCCATGTCTTTATGGACCTTGCTTTGTGCACTGGTGCGCAGTCATGTTGGAACAGGAAGGGGCCATCCCCAAACTGTTCCCACAAAGTTGGAAGCATGAAATTGTCTAAAATGTCTTGGTATGCTGAGGCCTTAAGAGTTCCATTCACTGGAACTAAGGGACCAAGCCCAATGCCTGAAAAACAACCCCACACCATAATCCCCCTTCCACCAAATGATTTGGACCAGTGCACGATGCAATGTTCATAAAGACAAGGATGAGCGAGTTGGGGTGGATGAACTTGACTGACCTGCACCTCAACCTGATAGAAAACCTTTGGGAGGAATTAGAGCGCAGACTGCTAGCCAGGCCTTCTCATCAACATCACTGCCTGACCTCACAAATGTTCTGGTCAAACATTCCCATTGACACACTCCTAAACCTTGTGGACAGCCTTCCCAGAAGGGTTGAAGCTGTTATAGCTGCAAAGGGTGGGCCAACTCAATATTGAACCCTACGGACTAATGGGCCATACACACTATAAGATTTTCTGAAGACTTTTTCCTTTAGATTTACCAAAACCATATAATATGAGGTCAAACCTAAACACTTTCAATTTGTATGCAATCTGGCAGGCCCTTGCACTACATAGAAAAGGTAAATCTGAAGGAAAAAGTCTTCAGAAAATCTTATAGTGTGTATGGCCCTTAAGACTGGGGTGTCATTAAAGTTCATGTGTGTGTAAAGGCAGGCGTCCCAATACTTTTGATAATATAGTGTATATTTGTATGACAATTTAAAACAGTTAAATTGTATTAATTATTTGTTTTTTACTCTAGTCCAAATGCTGTTTTTTTTAACATGTTACCAGGACTAGAAGCTCCTCCTGCTTATGTTTCCCTGCAGACAGGCTGGGAGAGATCTGGATCATGTGACAGCTGTATATTGATTAGGAAAAAGGTTCTTAGGTGTTTTTTTTTTGTTTTTTTTATCAAAATAGTTACAGTCATATCATCCATATAGAGAAATAGAAGGGACATTGAAGTTGTGGTTGCATGTAGCCAAGCAGGAATTGGGGAATTAATGTAATTTCCATTGGATTATTAAGCACTGAAATCACCACAACTTTTGATTGTATCCCTTTGAATGTTCGTACTCAGACAAATTATAAAAGGCAGGTCTTCTGATATATATGGCGATTGCAGGAACTGTAATCCACTGCTCACCATGAGCTTAGTTATAAAAAAAACAAACAAGTCAGTGACAGCAGTTCGGTTTAGAGAACTCATGACACCCACCAACCCAGCAGCCACGGCTTAAATTATTTTAATTATTACCAACGTCAAAAAGAAACAAAATCCTTCCTAAGCACACATATACTGAAAGGGAGGAGGATCTGCTCACGTAAGGAAATTGTTCTAGACATAGACCATACATCCATAACTGGTTTTGATTTGAAGTTCAGCTAGGGACCTATTTGACTTTTATAGAATGTAATTGCTCTTACTGGAGTTTTGCAGGTCCTCCCCCCAGTAATAATGAATTGTCAGTGACAGGCTAGGTTTATCATTGTGTCTTGTGGAAGGTCGTACCTCGTTATCTCTGTCCTTCTCCAGGAAGTGGCGAGCCACATGACTTGGGAGAATGTTTCTGAGCATGTTTTCATTGTGCTCCCTCAGTTCCGTCATTTCGCTGATTTCTTCTTTGGCCTGAACCCGCCACAGAAAATCGAGTCTTGCTGTATATTCCAGCTGTAAAACAGTGCAAGCCATACTATATTTATAATATAGTTCCCAAAAGGAGGGGAAAAGATGAAAAGGGGGTAGTCAGTACATCAGGGTATGGTCACTGCATACCAGGGCTTTTTTTCAGCGGGAACGTGGGGGAACGCAGTTCCGGCACCTCCAGGGCTAAATGTATGCAGGGGGTTTATTGTTGCTGTTGGGTAATCTGTTATTGCTGGGGGGAGGGTTTGTAGTTTGCTGGGGAGTCAGTTATTGCTGGAAGAAATCTACTGTTGAGGAATAAATCTCTAGTTTCTGGGTTCTACAGGGCGTATCGATACTGGCTGCTGGGAGAACTATTGTTGCCGAGGGGGGGGGGACTATTGTTGCTGGGGGTATTTTGTTGTGGGGGATATAATGTTGCTAGGGGGTATATTTTGTTGTGGAGGATCAATTGTTGCTGGGGGATCTATTCATGTTGGGCGAGGGGGGGGTCTTTTGTTGCTGGCTACAGGAGATCTATTTCACTGATTTTCTTGTTATCATTACCAAACTCCATAAAAATTTATTATCACCACAAAATTATACTTGGTTCTGTATTCTCTAACAAGAAAATACTGGGAGTTGGATAGAGGATCAAACCAAGGGATGGTGCTTGGAGGTAAGTAGAGGATGGAACCAAGGGACGGTGCTTGGAGGTAAGTAGAGGGTGGAACCAAGGGACGATGCTTGGAGGTAAGTAGTGGATGGAACCAAGGGACGGTGCTTGGAGGTAAGTAATGGATTGAACCAAGGGACGGTGCTTGGAGGTAAGTAGAGGATGGGACCAAGGGACGGTGCTTGGAGGTAAGTAGAGGATGGAACCAAGGGACGGTGCTTGGAGGTAAGTAGCGGATGGAACCAAGGGACGGTGCTTGGAGGTAAGTAGTGGATGGGACCAAGGGACGGTGCTTGGAGGTAAGTAGCGGATGGAACCAAGGGACGGTGCTTGGAGGTAAGTAGAGGATGGGACCAAGGGACGGTGCTTGGAGGTAAGTAGAGGATGGGACCAAGGGACGGTGCTTGGAGGTAAGTAGGGGATGGAACCAAGGAACCAAGGGACGGTGCTTGGAGGTAAGTAGAGGATGGAACCAAGGGATGGTGCTTGGAGGTCGGTATTGGGTAGAACCAGGGGTTGGTGCTCATAGGTATGTAGAGGGTGGAGACAAGGGGTGACTTGGAAGGGAGGAGTACCTGCACCTATTCTCTGAGAAAAAAAGCCCTGCTGCATACACAAAAGAGAAAGTACCCTTTGGAATTACTTGATTTCCCATTTGGAGTTTTAAGAAATCCTAGCAGCTAAGGTTGGATCTTCATGTGTGGAATAACAGTCCAAAAATAAAGACTTTTACAAGTTCAACTAGATTATAGGATTAACTCATTAATTGTAGATATATAATGCAATAATTCTGGAAAATGTGGCCTGTCCACAAGTGCTGTGAACATTCTTGAAAAGTGGAATGGAGGAAGGTGGCAATTTAGAGCAGCCTTTCAAAACCTTTTTACCCTAAAGAAATCCTTGAAATAGTTTTAGGTTTTGGAGAACCTCCTACTAAAATCAATTCATTGAAAGTCAGTAGGGAAAACACTTCTTACATTGGTTGCCAGTGATAAGAATGCCCCCTTACAGTGGTGGCCAGAAGGTCACCCAAATAGACAGCTAAAAATATTACTGGTGTCCTGCGGCTGGCTTTGCCAAGTGGCATTGGCCCTAGAACTATGAAGACACCATCAGATGGGAGGTCAATCAGCCTCAACAGCTCAAGGAAACCTTAGCAACCTCTAAAGGTACACTAGGGGTCCACTGAACCCTGGTTGAGAATGGGTGATATAGATCATCATAATGGTCAGAAATGATCCTGGCAATATCCCTATATATTATTTCAAAATTGCATTACAGTGTTTGCAGGAGCAGAAACAGTCATAGCCATGTAAAGAGAAAAAAAATGGTTAATATCTGCTATTAGAAGCATGGAGCTAATGTTATATAGCAGTGGTCTCCAAACTGCGGGCAGGGGGCCGGATGGGGCCCTCTTCTTGCATTTATCTGGCCGTTGGAGTACTTTTCCTCCCACTAACAACAACAATGGGGATTAATTCCTGGTGGTATTAGGGGGAGGAATAGTGCCCCATTGTTGGTGTCAGTTGCAGGAATTATGCCACATTGTTGGTGTCAGTGGACAGAAGAGTGTTTTGATTCGGTGGGATGAATACTGCCCCAAGGGCCAAATAAAGGCAAGCAAAGGGCCACATCTGGCCCCCTGGCCACAGTTTAGAGACCACTGCTCTAGGAGAACAAGGCTACTGAACCTCATTGCTGCTGCTTGCACATTCTTTCCTATAATGCCTTGTGACTATAACTAGTGATCGACCGATTATTGGCAAAGCCGATATATCGAGGGCCGATATGCACTTTGCCCTATATAGCGGAATCAGCCTTTTGATTTACCGATATTGCCGGAATTTCGGGAAAGTGCTTGTACCGGGGTGATGCCTGCAGCTAGAGGCATCACCCCGGTACCGGTGTCCATAGCCGACGGTCGGCTGTCTTGTAATGACAACCGATGCGGCTGAGAAGCCGCTCGGTTGTCATGCCCCCCTTCTCCTGCCGCCTTCCGTGGCTCGCCCGGGTCTCCTGTTCCACTGGGAGACCCGGGCATCCTACCTTCACCGCCGCCGTCTGACCAGGTCTCCATCTGCACCACCGCCGTCTAACCGGGTCTCCATTTCTTTGAATTCGGCGCCACCGAGTTCCCCCCGGAAGTGACGTCATGACACATCACTTCCGGGTACTGGCGGCGCCGAATTCAAAAAACGTACAGCATTCAAAACAGCCAAACTTGGCGTTTTGAATGCTTTTAAGTGCAGAGGAGGGGTTTGGGGTCTTTTAGACCCCCAGATCCCTCCACCACAGTACCTGTAGACTTAAAAAAAAAAAAAAAAAATGTAATGTCCGAAAATATCGGCCAATATCAGCCGATACCGATATCCAATGACCAAAATATCGGTATCGGCGGTAAAAAAACGTTATCGGTCGATCAATAACTATAACCTTGAGGCAGTTGGTGCTATAGCATGAGACAGTCCCCTGGCCACAAGCCCCATTCGCTTATATTATGTCAGTATCAGCCTTTCCAAACCTTTTTACATGGAGAAATCTTTGAAATTACCTTCTGGTCTCAAGAAATGTGTGCTTATAACTACTATACCTACAACTCTTGGTACATTAGTGTGATGGTCAAAAGGAAGATGCTCATTGGTGTCAGTGTTCGCAGAAATTGACTATTGCTTAAGGCAGTGTTTCTCTCTCAACCCTTGTCCTCAGGGCACACTAACAGGCCAGATTTTAAGTATTACTTTGGGGAGATGCAGACTAGAATACTGCAATCACTGAGCAGCAAATGATATCACCTGTGTTGTATTTCAGTTTTCTTGCAAACCTGGCCTGTTAGTGTGCCCTGTGGACCGGAGTTGAGAAACACTGGCCTAAGAAACCCTTAGAAAGGTCTGGAGGAACCCCAGGATTTCACGGATCCTTTTTGGGAAGGACTGGTCTATACAGACAGCTTGTCATTAACTGCAGCCCCATGCACACTGCATTATGATAAATGAATGGAAGGACATACTCAGCAGAGTACAGCATTTTGGGATAATAGAAGGGGTTCAGATGCTCTGATGAGGTACAAAAAAAGATGCCAACTGAAACCTGTAGTCATTACTCTACACATAACAAGTACTCTGTATAGAGAGATCAACCAGCAAAATTTTAAATTTATATGGGGCCAGAAGGTCACACTCTACTGAAAAAGAAATAGGTAATAAAATGCAAGAAACAAAATGACAAATGCAAAGCAAATACAGGTGGCCCCTGGGTTACAAACAAGATAGGGTCTGTAGGTTTGTTCTTAAAGCGGAGTTCCGGCCACAAAATCGACATAATCGATTTTGGGCCATCCGCTTCCTATTTGTCACCTGAAAAAGAAATGGATAGTTACGATTTTTTTTTGTTTACTTACCTTGTTATTGAAGAAAAATATACTTACCTTTCTTGCACTTCCTCCCTCTGCGGCCGCGGCCCGCGTCGTCTCTTCCTCTTTGCGTTGATTCCTGGGAGCTGAACGTCATCGCTCCCAGGAATCAATGCGCCTGCACCTGCCCCGCTCGTCACTTCCGGTGCGGTGCCTCATTCCCTGCTAAACAGTTTCTAAACAGAGGACGCGGAAGAGGACGCGCTGGCTTCAGCTGCCCACATCCAAGATGGCAGCGCTGGAGAAGAAATTTTAAAGGTAAGTATTTCTTCTAAAAGGTAAGTGCGACCCGAGACAGTACAGAGGCTATCCATTGTGGAATGTACTAGCCCTGACTGTCCCGGGGGTATTTTTATTGAAAAAAAAAAAAGTGGCCGGAACTCCACTTTAAGTCGGATTTGTTTGTAAGTCGGAACAGGTACATTTTTTAGGTTTAGTTCCAGCCAAAAGAATATTTTTTAAGTTTTTTGGATATCATAGGGAAGGGTTAACACCCCTGTACCACTTGTTTTGCTGTCTGTACCCCTGTTCAGAAGATTTCACCTCACTTGCTCTCCCTATGACAACTGGATTTAGAAAATTTTGGGTTGTTGTGGAAACAAGGATTGGTGATAAAGCTTCAGTGGAGACACCTTTTTCCCATGAGAACTCTTACAGGAGTGAATTTCCCTTCCTAGGGGTAGATTTTCTCTCACTTCCTGTTGTCTCTCTCCGTTTGTAAGTCAGATGTTTAGAACCCGGGGACCGCCTGTATGTTACAAGTAGACATCACGAAGAATGCAGGTTTCAATAAATTTTTGTGGCTGTTCTTCAGGCCAAGGGACCGTTAGTTTCACGAAGAGCAGTCCACAGAGGCAGGGAAGAGAGAACAACAGCTAAGGGCTAGTGGTTCCACTGTGGTGTGAAGAACAGGCATCTCCAGCATCCCTCTACAAGTGATTACTTATTGCTCAACCATCATAGAGACTAGGAGATGGCAGCATGCACATCTAGGTGGACGTAACCCCTTAATGAAACTTCACAGGTAAAAAGCTCAAAACCATACTGTAACCAAAACATTTTTATATAGATTTGTACACAGCTGGGAAATGCTAGAACCTCCCTTATGTTTTTTGCTGCTTTTGTAGCCATCTGGAAGATTTTTCTTCACTTCCTGCATGGCCAGTGAAACAGGAAGTGAGTACAATCTCACCATCAAGGGCACATAATGTAATAAAACACTCTTCTAATGTGGAACCTAGAAAGATAATATCCTCTATAAGTTTTTTTTATTGTCATCTGTGTTCTTATTGGGGACGGTTTCTCATTTCCTGGGTGGTGCCCAGAACATGAAGTGGTGAGAAATCTCCCTATAGAGGTTATAATCCCTTCCCCCCTCTAATGTAACCATAAAAATATGTTTTAGTTAGAAATGAGCAATAAAATCAGAATCTGGTATCCCATCTATAAACTGGTCCACTTTTATCCACATCTTCCCTTCTAGAAAATGCCAATTAGACTGCATGCAGCACCATGACTTAAAGCGGAGTTCCGGCCTCAAAATCGATAAAATCGATTTTGGGCCATCCGCTTGCTAAGGGGAACCTGAAAAACAAATGGATAATGGCGATTTTTTTTTGTTCACTTACCTTGTAATAGAAGAAAGTATACTCACCTTCCTTCCACTTTCTCCCTCTGCGACCGGGGCCCGCGCCATCACTTCCGGTTTGTGATGATTCCTGGGAGCCGAACGTCATCGCTCCCAGGAATCAATGCGCCTGCACCGGCCCCGCTCGTCACTGTGCAGGGATGCCGCTCCTGCACCGGAAGTGACGAGCGGGGCCAGGGCAGTGCATTGTGGGACTCCGACGTCACGAAGAGGACACGTAAGAGGACACGAAGAGGGACGCTGCGGCTTCAGCTGCCCACACCTGAGATGGCAGCGCTGGAGAAGAAATTTTCAAGGTAAGTATTTCTTCTAAAAGGTAAGTGCGAACCGGGACAGTTCAGAGGCTATTCATTATGGAATGTACTCAGGGGAGGGCTGGCACCCTTAGGCCTGGGGGCAAGTCCAGTCACGTGGCCAATTGAACCATCATGCCCACCTGGTTTTATAACGGATATTGATGTTATGAAGCAAGACAAACATGATACAATGTGGTAACATAATTCAACTTAAAGTGGAGTTCCACCCAAAAGTGGAACTTCCGCCTTAGGTGTTCCTACCCCCCTGACATGCCACATTTGGCATGTCATTTTTTTGGGGGGGGAGCGGGTACCTAGTTTTGACAGGTACCCGCTCCCACTTCCGCTCGGAGCGCCGCGGCGCCCTGAGCGGAAGTTCTCCTCTCCCCATTCCTCCCTGCAATCTTCTGGGACACGTCAGAGGTCCCAGAAGATTGCCGGCCAATCACGGCGCGCAGCGCGACTCGCGCATGTGCAGTGGGTACCCGGCTGTGAAGCCGCAAACTGTAACAGCCGGGTGCCCACAGCAGTGATGCTGGCGCCGAGGGAGAGGATCGAGGCTTCGGGCGGCCGCATCGCTGGACAGTTGGACAGGTGAGTCAAATGGCTGGAACTCCGCTTTAATAACAACAAAGGAAGTTTAACAAAAATACATGACATTACGCCAGTTCAGGCCTAGGAAGCTCCTGTCGGGCGGAGATCACTCTGCCTGACAGGGAGGTGACTGTGGTAGTATTGTGCCGGCCGGGTGCAGGAGCGTACTCTGCACACTCATACCGCTCCGCTGCAGCTCTGCAAATATAACATTGTATAGCGGCGACCAGCAGCTTTATACAGTCTCTGGCCCCTACATTAATCCAGCCCTGGGTACAGCCTTTTACCTGGCATCAGAGCGGCCCAGGGGGCAATTGCCACCCTACCCCTCTTCCCAGTCCTCCCCTGAATGTACTAGCCCTGACTGTCCCGGGGGTATTGTTAGCTCAAATTGACCCCCGAGGCCGGAACTCCGCTTTAATGGTTAGTGCATGGAGTTTGCATGTTCTCCCTGTGCTTGCGTGAGCTTCCTCCCACACTACAAAGACATGCATGTTGGTAGGTTACCTGGAACCTGTCTAAATTTGCCCTAGATTGTTAACTCATTGTAAAGCATTGCATATACTGTATAGTCAGTGCTATATAAATACCTGAAATAAATAAATACGGTGTCTCCTATTGTCTGAAGGTACTTACAGACACACCAATCACAGCTCAATCCAAGTGGACACCAATAATACTGTGTGTTTTTCTAAAACATTCAAAAGAATATTTTTTCTGGAACCACTGTTTCAAAAATGATAAATTTTGTTAATTTGACTTTTTTCCCCTCTCTGCCTCGTAGCTGTGTTTAAAATGATTCCTCATTTAAGAGAGCATATCCTATTAATAGACTAAACACACAGATCTCCTTCAATGGAAGACTAACATTGTAGTGCCGTACTACTCAATGGATTATCACTGGAAACATGTTGCGTTTCTAGCTCAATTCTCTGATTTAGCTGAATGAATGTTTGCAGTACTTGCCAAAGTACCTATTTTTAGCTCAAAAGCAATTAAGAATTTGGACACGGGTCTTTGAGCAGACACTCCCCGCCACAGACTCAATTAAATTTCCTTTTTTTCTTTTCGTAGGATGCTTTAAACTATGATATTCTACAAATGATCTTTCTCTACTATAATATTCAATCAGATTCTACTCATCAATTTTCTGGTGTAGGTTAAAAAGAAAGGTATCTGATTGGTTGCTAAGGGTACCACATATAGAGATGCTTTTCCTTGGTTCTAGTCTTTTAAGTGCAGGAAGATATTATTGTTAATTTTATGCATTCCTCTCTCTGATCACCGCCTTATTAGTTTCTCTCTCTCCCTGTCTTCCATCATCTTTCCCTCCAATCTCCTCACAATCACCCATAGAAACCTTTGCCACTTCAAAACTTCTCTTCTCTATTCTGCTACTGACCACTTCTATGTCAAAATCTCACCCCTGTCCTGCCCCAATCTAGCCACTTCTGTCTACAATAGACCCCTGTCCTCCATCCTGGACAAGCTTGCCCCCCTCACTACATAAAGACTCAGGTCTCGACCCCCTACAACTTTGGCAAACAGATGACACCAGAACTCTCAAAAAATGTTGCCGCGCTCTTGAGTGTCTGTGGCGTAATACTAAAGCCCCGTACACACGATCAGATTATCGAACTATCTGTCGTCCATTTTTTGTGGCATGCTACTCTGATGTGGAAAGTGAAGAGGTTATTTTCATATGCATTTTCCCGTACGACAGAATTCTGCTTCAGAAGTGATGTCATGTGTTGGATTGCTTTGTATGTGTTCTTTCGTCTCTGAGCATGCCTAGTCTTGCTCTTAAGAAGATTTTTTTCTGTCGAAATCTGTACTAATGAGACGAAAATCGGACGTTGTATTATGGACAACAAAAATTTTATAGCCTGCACATCAGGATTTTGTCAGCCGAAAAGTCGGAGTTGGCTGTCGAAAGCACCATACTAACAATCCGAAAATTGGCAGATCGGTCGTCGGACGAAATTTCCCTACAGATTTTCTTATCGTGTGTACGGGCCTTAAGTCTGCAGACTTCAACCAGTACAAATCTGCCCTCCAGAACTACAATTCCTGCCTTCTCACTGCCAAGCATATCTATTTTATCACTCTTTCTTTTACTCACCCTTTCTACTACGTCCTCCACTGTCTCCACCTACTAACTCACTCACTACCCAGGAGATCGCCTAGCACTTCAAACATAATGATTACATTTGTGATGAAATCTCCACTCTACAGGTATCTCCCCCACCTAACATCCCATGTCAACAGGTTCAATTATTGAACCCTGCTACTATAGATGATGTTGCTAAACTAATTTCTAATGCCCACCTAACCACCTGCCCTCTGGACCCTGTTCCCTCTCAAATACTACGTCCATCCTTTGACTCTATTGTACGCTTTCTAAATCACATCTTCAATCAATCTCATCCTCTCTTCTGGCATCTTCCCCAACTCTATAAAATGCACTGGTCACCCCCATACTTAAAAAGCCATCCTTGGACCCTACCAATCTTAACAATCTTTGCCCTATCTCCTTGCTCCCTTTGCCTCTAAACTCTTTGGTCTACACCTGGTCTACAACCAACTGAGTGACCACCTCATTAAGGATAACCTTTTTGATCCCCTTCAGTCTGGATTTCACTCTCAACACCCCACTAAAACTACTCTTTTAAACTCATGAATGACTTACTAAAACCAAAAGCAATGGACACTATTCTGTACTCCTATTTCTGGACCTTTCAGCTGCCTTTGACATGGTTTACCACCCCCTCCTCCTCAAAACCTTACTCATTTGGTCTCCATGACTGTTCTCTTTGCTTGCTCTCATCCTACCTATCCCACCGCAACTTCAGTGTCACTTGCAATTCTACTTCCTCCACTCCTCTTCTTTTTCCTGTCGGGGTCCCCCAAGGTTCTGTTCTTGGACCTCTCCTATTTTTAATTTACACCTCCTCCCTGGGTCAGCTGATAGTCTTCCATGGCTTTCAATATCATTTTTATGCTGACGACACCCAAATCTATCTCCCCACCCCTCAGCTCACTCCATCAATCTCCTCATGCATCAGTAACTTACTAACAGACATATCTGTCTGGATGTCACACCACTTCCTCAAACTCAACTTGTCCAAAACTGAGCTCATAATATTTCCTCCCCCCTGTGCCTCTATAGGCTAAATAGGCTATCCTCTCTTCAGTCCATCATAAATGCTGCTGACTGACTCATCCACCTTACAAACCCCCGTCTGCTACCCCTTACTGTCAATCCCTCAATTGGCTTCCACTCAACCAACAAATTTAATTCAAAATACTAAAAACAACTTACAAAGTCATTCACAACTCAGCTTCCAGCTACATCACTAACCTAGTCTCAAAACACCAACCAAATCGTCCTCTTCATTCCTCCCAAGACCTCCAGCTCTCTAGCTCCCTCACCACCTCCTCCCATAATCGCCTCCAGGACTTCTCCCATCCTTTGGAATTCCCTACCCCAATCTGTCCGACTATCTCCAACTCTATCCACTTTTTAGGCGATCCCTGAAAACCTTTCTCTTCAGAGAAGCCTATCCTGCCCTCACCTAACAACTGCACTTTTATTCTCTTCATCAGCTTATCGCCCAGTTATTTCCTTTTGTTTCACTTGACCCTCCCTCTTTGATTGTAAGCTCTAATGAGCAGAGCCCTCTAAATCCTCCTGTATTGAATTGTATTGTAACTGTACTGTCTGCCCACATTCTGTATATCGCTGCCAAACTGTTGGCACTATAAATTCTATTTCCTGATGTTAGCTCACCACCAAGGTAAAGGTGTATATGCTTGTGTCTTTATAAATGCTTGCAGTGATTTTTATCCAATCAGGAGTGTCAGAGGGACTAAGGTTGTTCTTGGGAGTCAAGTCACAGAACAGAGAATCCAAATTACTAAGCGGCTCCTTTGGTGGTAGGGGTTTTACACAAAGGTTTTACAAATCAATCAAATGCTTACTAAAAGAATTATGTTAACAAATGTGCCTATTGGGTGAAAAGTTCACTTTAGTCCATGTGGTTTCCAATAAACCATTTGACCAACTTTACAAGGCAGAAAGAGTGGAGGCCCGGCGGTGAAGTGTTGGTAAATAAAGTTATAGAGATGGTATGTGCACACATATGTGCACGGGATTATTTCTCCTTGCCAGCAATGTCAGATGAGATATCTTGATGCATGCTTTGCCCAGCTGCTGGTATAGAAGCGAATGTCATAATGCTCCGTCTCCTGTCAGCCAAAACTCAGGGCAGCTGCCACAAAAGTGATTATAACAGCTGCTGCCAACAAGATAAAGGGATCAGACTGAGGCCGTCAAAGAAAAACAAAGCAGGACGCCAAGAAGGAATACAGACAGAAGACGAAAATGTTTTACATTCAAATTACGCAGGACTGTGACATGTATTTTTTTTAATTAGCACATAAAGCGCAAAGGAAATGCTACACGGGGCTTCAGACTATTCATCTGCTCATCTGCTTTCAGGTGAGATTGTGCGGGAGTGGTGATTGGCTGCTTAACCACTTTAAGACCGGAAGGATTTGCCCCCTTCCTGACCAGGCCCTATTTTGCGATTCGGCACTGCGTTACTTTAACGGACAATTGCGCGGTCTTGCACCCAAATAAAATTGACGTCCTTTTTTTCCCCCACAAATAGAGCTTTCTTTTGGTGGTATTTGATCACCTGTGCAATTTTTATTCTTTGCGCTATAAACAAAAAAAAGCGACATTTTTTGGAAAAAAAAAAAAAACAACATTTTTCACATCAGGTTCTGCTATATGACATTCTCAAAAAAAATACATTTAAAAATCACATTTTTTTAACATTTTAGGCCAATTTGTTTTCTGCTACATATTTTTGGTAAAAAAAAAAAATCGCAATACATTATTTTATTTTGATTGGTTTGCGCAAAAGTTACTGCGTCTACTAACTACGGGAAAGATTTATGTCATTTTTATTGTTTTTTTTTTTTACTAGTAATGGCGGTGATCTGCGATTTTTTGTGGGACTGCGACATTGCGGCGGACAGATCGGACCCCTAACTGACATTTTTTACACTTTTGGGGGTACCAGTGACATTACTACAGTAATCAGTGCTAAAAATATGCACTGTTTCTGTAATAATGCCATTGGCAGTGAAGGGGTTAACCCTGTGGGTGATCAAGGGGTTAAATGTGAGCCTAGGGGAGTGATTCTAACTGTGGGGGGGTGTGGCTTCTGAAATGACCATAGAGACATGTGATCCTATATAGAAGGACACAGGAGCTCTTTGATCATTCCAGGGAGAAGAGCGGTCGGTTGTGTTTACAACAGACGACAGTCCTTCTCTCTCAGAGGGGAGCGATCGTGGGTGTCAGGCGGCAATCGGAGCCACCTGACACGTGCATCGGCTTCCCCACTGCCAAGTGGGGGCAGGAACGCGCCTTCGGCAGGGTGCACTCGCCCCCTAGCTTCCCCGCTGCCGAGTGGGGGTAGGAGCACGCTGGCGGCGGCGCGTGCTCGCCCTCTAGCTTCCTGCGCGCGACCGACGTAGGTCTATGTTGGTTTACGCAGGAGAGCTACCCTGCTGCAGTAAAAAGGTCTCCCAACCCCACGAGTATAGGTCTCATTCACACGGAGGGGGGGACTATACTGTACACCCGTGCAAGGCTGTATTTACCCACACAGGGATGCACAGGTGCTCAGTACATCCTCGTGTAGGCAGTCCCATTGATGCCTATTGATGTCCCATGTCCCTTTGATGCCCACAGAGGCTGCACACACAGTTGATGTGTCCCAATATGACACCCTTGTAGGTGTGGGTACGTTTCCCTGGCTGCAGACAGAGTGAAATGTAAATGTATAGGTAGGGGAATCCCACGTCATTGGGTGGCTTGGCAGCGCCTGATTTGGGTCTATACTATGTGGCGGCTTAGTTATCCCTACTGTACCACTTTGATAAATTTGATAAGGTGCGCTATGATGCCTTGGTGTTCCAGGGCTCCAAGTGCCATTTCCCCCACCCTTATTGCGATATACTGAGAGGTCTTAGTGGATCCTCTGGTAGTTCATTTTGTTTTGTTCTCCCCTTTCACAGTAAAAGGATTTGGGACTTGGCCACGACCAAGATGAATTGCCCTCTGATCCATGAGGATACCCCTCTGTGGTACAATAAGAGATTGAGTGAGCTTTTACAGTTCCCTGACCCGAGAATATGGATTCGGTATGGAGTTTTCACACGTTCTCCAAGGCGGTAGACTTAAAACATTTGACCAACTAAAACTTGATTTTCATCTGCCAAATCATATGTTTTTTAGATATCTTCAGCTGCGTCACGCTTTATGGGAACAGTTTGCTGGTATCTATCCACAGTTACAATCCCTTGACGTCCTAGTTGTGTTGAAAGGGAGTGAATCACGCTAATAATTCTCGACTTTCTATGACATGTTACTTACCCCTTCTGCTACACAGCTGGCTTATTCCCTTAAATCTAGATGGGAGGTGAATGCTGGTGAAATGGATGATGGGGATTGGAGTGAAGTGCTGGAGGTAGGCAGGCTGATGTCTCCTAAGATGTCGGATCAACTGACACATATATATATATTATCCATAGAGCCTATCTCACACCATCCAGGTTGGCTAAATTTGATCCTTCTCGGAGTCCGGATTGCCCCAAATGCTTGATTTCCATTGGCACCTTTTGAGCACCTTGTCTGGCACTGTCCCCGGATTAATCGGTTCTTGGAACAAGTGGTGCAGTTTCTGCATGATCAGATGGGTTCACCGGTTGGACCTCAGACAGTGCCTATTGGGACAATTCCCGGACTTAGATATGGACAAATATACGTCACAATTTCTACATGAAACCCTGTTTACTGCCAGGAAATTAGTGGCTAGAAGATAGATGCAGGCCATGGCCCCCACTCTAGCAATCTGGATTGCTGACGTGAATACCACTTTGCCTTATAAGAAGCTCATCTACACTAATAGGGGGTGTCCGGCTAAGTATAATAAGATATGGGATAGATGGTTGCAGTCTCCACAGACATGTACCTCATAGTCAAGTACTAAACCATGTTGTGTACACACCTGTGGCTATCGCTCCCTAAATTAGATTCTCTCTCTCTATATATATATATATATATATATATATATATATATATATATATCTTGTCTATGTTGGTAGTAAATACCGTATCCCCGCTCGCTCCCACTATTGTTCCTTTTTTGAAGCTTTTTAAGGGCATAGGATGTTGCTTGGTCTACACCCCCTGCCCTTTGCTTCTTTGTAAAATTGATTTATTCTTTTGTGATTTGTCTTCATTATACATTTTTTTGTATTTAACATTATAGTGTTATTATTTTATTGCATAAGACATCAATTCATTGGGTGCTTATAATGTCAGGTTTTGTAGGAGACGATTGGGAGACTCTTATGTCTCAATATACAGAGGAGTACAATCAGAAGGAATATATGGATATTGAGATTTTTTCATGTTTTTTTCAGTTAACGAAACTATTAGAAAAGAAATCTTCTTTTTTTTGGCATGTAAAATCCTTTGGCGATTACCTCAGAGATAACATCAATCCCTTTGGACTTAGAGTCCAAATTTTCCCCACATTGGACGATGTAAGCTCAGCTTTCAAATTGAAGTGGGAACAGTCACTTCGAGATTGCTCGACTTCTTTGATGAAACATCTCATTGAAGAGTATACCCTAAGA
Organism: Pelophylax lessonae; assembly: GCF_965119305.1. Taxonomy (NCBI): domain Eukaryota; kingdom Metazoa; phylum Chordata; class Amphibia; order Anura; family Ranidae; genus Pelophylax; species Pelophylax lessonae. The sequence continues at coordinate 525,843,584 of NC_138772.1, forward strand.
TCAAAAAATCTAGATACAGAAATCTCCTCACTTTGTGAGAAAATTCAAAATTTTAAGACTCACAAGACATTCAAGGATCGTGAGTCCAAATTAAGACAACATCTAGATTTATTCAACAAAAACATCATGAGTAAAAAACAAAAAAAGTTTAATCGTGACAAAAACACATTCAAACTAGGGAAAGCTTATGATTGGACAATACGTAAACACAATTCCAATATCAATAGAAAAACTGACCCACCCATACCATCAAGCTTCCAACATCCCTACTCCAATCAAAAAACATTTAACAATGATCGTCCCAAAAGACCCTTCCCAGGTGACCTACATGGGAATCAATCTTCCTCAAAAAAACCGAATACAAAACCCACTTCCAAAAATATATACCCTCTATTTAAATCACTTGCTACAAATCAATCAACCGAGAACAATCTTCAATCATCACCACATCACCAGACCTCATTAGTCACTAACCCTATACCTATTCAACCTCCCTCTACTATCACTAGCACTATTGATTTACAACACGCTTCTTTTTTAGACATTCTCCACCAACAAGCACTCCAGTTATCCTCACATCCCCCCACTCCAACACAACCCGTTTAGCCACTCCCCTTTCACCTTCCACAGAGTCTACTATCATTAATCTTTCAAGTCACATTCTAACGGATGATGAATCCATGGCCCTCCGGAAGGGGTTAAGCTTTTGTCCAAATGCAGGCCTTGACAAATTTGATTTTGTCAAGGACCTGCATTTATTTGCGCGTAAGTTGAACTTCAAAGTTATATTCAACAAGGAATCCAAAGCTACATCTCTGAATACTCCCCATAACCCCGCTCTCAAAACTGATATCGCTCTTAGAAGAGAACGAGGACTTCATTGATCGCGTTGATCTTCCCTCGCTATTAGCGAGTGTCGATCAAGCACCCAATGAACCTCCATGCCCTTATCCTACTGTGAAGAAAAAATCCGACAAATGTCCCCCGATACAGAACTCGAACATTAACGCCTTTTTGAAAATGGTTTCCAATGATGTGGATAAGTTGAAAATTAAGTCTTCAAATACATCCAACATCACTCCCCAACAGCGACAAGCTGTAAACTCCCTTGCTAAGAATCAATCACTTGTAATCAAGCCATCGGACAAGGGGGGCAACATCGTCCTAATGGACGATGTACAGTACATCCATATGTGTCAAAAAATTCTACGAAATCGTGAATGGTATAGACCTATCACAAATGATATCATTAACAAATGCAACATTTCCTTTTATGAGTTGGTAGATACAGCCTATCTCCACAACATCATTACCAAAGACACTTGGGAGTACATTCGCCCAGCTTTTCCGGTGGTTCCAACCTTCTATGCCCTCCCCAAGGTCCATAAGGACCCTAGGGACCCCCCAGGGAGACCCATCATTTCCGGGTGCGGATCAATCACGGACAGCGCAAGCAAAGTCCTTGATAAATTTTTGAAACCTTTTGTCGCAAAACTTCCATCCCATATACGCGACACCATACATTTTTTACAAAAGATCAGTGACCTCACCCTACCCCCTGGGTGTCTTCTGGTGGCGATCGATGTTGAGGCCTTGTACAGCTCGATCCCCCATTCCAGGGGGGTCGCAGCTGTACGCCACACGATCGCCACCAGTATTGGCCTGGACGCATATGGGGAGTTTATGCTGTCTCTGTTGGAATACATTTTAACACACAATGTGTTCACTTTTCAGGGCTCCCACTTCCTCCAGGTGCAGGGCGTAGCGATGGGCACATGTTGTGCCCCATCCTACGCCAATCTGTACCTGGGGGAGTGGGAGAAAACGTTCTTGGCAGATGAAGACCTGACGATATATACAGACTGTATCCGCACATGGATGCGATATATTGATAAAGTTTTTGTAATTTGGGATGGACCTAGAGAGCTGCTTAACAAATGCATGGAGAGACTAAACCGCAATGAATTTAATCTAAAATTCACAATGCATGCCGATGCCACCAAGATAACTTTTTTGGACGTTGAGGTCTTTTGCGATGGGGATGGTGTTCTCCGCAGTGGGCTTTTTCGTAAGCCCACTGCTGGGAACACCATTCTCCACGCTACGAGTTTTCATCCCCAACCGCTTATTCGCTCGATTCCGACGGGCCAGTACCTACGTTTGCGTCGTAATTGTACCAACATAGACACTTTTAAAACAGCCGCAATCGGCTTGAGGGATAGATTGCTTGCGAGAGGATACTCTCATAAGTTGTTAAAATCTGCATACAAAAAAGCGTTATTGAGTGATAGAGACTCACTCCTTGTCCCCAGAGCTTGAAAAAATGACAATACCCTGAGAATCATCACCAGTTTTTCTCAACAACATCAGGACTTAAAAAACATCATTGAAAAATACTGGCATATTCTAGCTTTGGATCCAGCTTTAAGCCCACATTTACCTCAGAAACCGTCAATTACATATAGACGGGCACCAGCTTTGAAGGACAAACTTGTACGTAGTGAACTGAAAAGTCAGTCCACTTTTGACCCCTGTAAGTACAAAGGTACCTTTTCATGTGGCGCATGCCACTACTGTAGTTACATGTACACTCTGCAGAACCCTATCCTCCCCAACGGTCAAAAGTTTAAGGCTAAGCACTTTGTAAACTGTAGGACCATCGGAATCGTATATCTTCTGATTTGCGAATGTAAATGCTTTTATGTTGGCAAGACCAAGTTAGAATTTTGGAAACGCATGTACAAGCATATCAGAAGCATGCGGAAGCGCGACCCTGATTTACCCCTGGGCCGCCATGTGTCCAGTGTACATGGTGGAAGATTTCCCAGGATTAAGTTCTTGGCTCTTGATCGGATCCATCCCAGCCCCAGGGGAGGCGATTGGAACAAGCGCCTCCTCCAAATGGAGCTGAGATGGATCCATACCCTGAAAGCAACAGAACCCCCAGGCCTTAACGATATGGTGTCGTTCAGGCCTTTCTTGGAGGGTTTTGCCTCTGGAGGCATCGAGAGATAATACTCTTTCCTTCCCAGTATCTCCATGTATAGTATGTCTTCTCTACCAAGCTACCTGGACATTTTTTTACATCCATCTGACTACCCACATATTTCCCCAATTTTGATGTCTAAGCAATGAATGTTTCTTTGAACTATCTTGTAAAAGAACATGGAATTGACACCACCCACGGCCTCTATGTCAGCCTTGTCAATTATATGCTGTTTGCTATTTCTAAATATTCCATATACATTTCTTGCTATTGCCAAAATAGCTGCTTTTATGTATAGTTATTTGTAAGTGAGTGTCGTCGGCACCACTTTAATATATAACAAATAATATGAAATATTCCAATAGCGAAATGTTCGGTGGCATTACTGATATAACAATAATATCTTTGTTCCCAAAAATGGTGAATCCGTATGTGTATGCATTTTATTTATATGCAATATATATGTTCTCAGATTGTTTCTTTCTTTCTTCTTCATTTTTTCATGTGTGCGTGGATTTGTGCACTCTGGGGTTCTTTGTTCCAACCCGGCACGGGGTCCGGGCCTTTATTCATGGCCCAGTGATTCCCGGCGATGGGGACTTTCTCTGCTGACATCTCCGGATGTCTTCCCCACTTCCGGGACACGCCGCTGCACGTGTCCTAACGCAGCAGCGGCGTCATATCCCGTGCCGGTGAGAGACGCCCGCCGGCTACACTTCCGCCCCCTCCGGTGACGCACTTCCTGTGCGCGTCGGGGCGGTGTTGGGGGCGGGTCTGGCGAACGCCGCTCGGGGAGCCCACAGCTGTCAGGGGGTTAGGATGCAATCAATGTGATTGCCCTCACCTGACAGCGCTCCTATATAGGCACCGCTCCCAGCATGGAGTACTGTGTACATCCACTGCTGGGAGGAAGGTTGTTTTCGGAGCCCTCTGTCTTAAGGTCAGTCGTTTACTACTCTAATGGGGTCAATTCTCAAGGAATCTTTCCATACTCCAAAAAATTGTTTAATGCAGATATGCACACTTGGTCCATTTCTTGGATTGAACATTTATCTTTCATTATTTTTCATTTACTTATTATTAGTCGATTACTATATTTATATATTTGTATAATAGAGGCTTTAATATATCCTTTTTACTGCCCCTATTTATATAGCAGTGTTAATCATGCCTGACCCTATATGGATACGTGCATATATCCATATACTGATGCACATTCACCAGGCTATGGTCTTTTTTGAAATAAGCCACCTTTACACATAGATAGCCTCTCTATTCAGACAAGAAATTATTGTAGGACACTTTTTTGTTCCGCTTGGGTTTATACTCATTCTGGATCATTCCAAAAAAATCTTTCTATTCCATACTTTTTTATTTATATTTATATATATGTGTAGTGTTTCTATATATATATATATATATATATATATATATTCATTGTTCTACTACATCATGGCAACACCTGCACATTACATCTACAAAACAACTTGTTTGCTTGTCTTTTCACTCACTGGATGCATTCCCTTGCCATTTACAGCATTCTATTGATTGGTCTCCGCCCCTCTGGTCAGGCTACTTTGGACTCCAGCTGGAACACTACCCCCCAGTTTGCGCATTTTCCACTATCACATACTTGGCGTCAGTTCTTGGCCTGTTCCAAACATCAAACCTTCTTCTTATAGACAGGGCTGACGATAGTCTCTGTGGGTGTCTTGAATATTCCTTGTTTTTATCTCATGGCAAAACAGTTTTGGTGTCCATGCGTCCTTCAACCATGTAAGTTATATATATATATATATATTTATAATGTATTGTTACAATGAGTGTATGCCTACATTCTAAAACCCGTTTATATCCATACTCTGCTATTGTATTCTATTGCATTGACAATTGGTTGTTTTGATAAATATTTTTCCAATACTTACAGAAAAACTATTTCCAAAAATCCCTGAAGAAGAGGTTCTCACCTTGAAACGTTGGATCTTGTACGGAATAGTTGGTTGAGTGACATGCACACCTTTCTAAAAACATTAGTTTTGCCAATTTTATCAGATTTTACTGTATAATATTGTATGCTTTTTCTTTATTTTGTGTAATAAAATTTATAAAATTTATACATAGTCTTTTTCAATTGCACATTTTTTGAGTGGCCTTCAAAGTCCCACCCCAAGGGGATCTTCCAAATAGGCTATATATATATATATATATATATATATATACCATGGTTACAAATGTTATGGTGCATGTGCCACAGGGCACTTGCGGCTGAGCAGATATATATATATATATATATATATATATATATATATATATATATATGACTTTGCCCTTTTCCCCCAAATGCGGTACTATTACCTGTATGGACCTAAATGCTGTGCATGTAATAAGGTAGTAATAATCTGTTCTGCAAATGTCGGGAAGAACAATTTATGTTATTCTGTTTTTTTATGTTCTACTGTTATGCTCTTTTCTGTTGTATATGCGCATATTGTGAATTATTATTGTGAATGTAGCTTTGCTGTACAACTCAATAAAGTTTGTTTATAATCAAATGTATAGGTAGGGTGACATTTTAAATATATCTCTGGTGATCACATAGACTAGTAAAATACATTTATATAAGATATCACATTTTTATTAAACATTGGATAAAAAAAAAATATTCTGGAAATAGACATAGTTGCAAACATATTATAAAAAAAAGGTTTCTATGGTACAATAAGTTCCTGTATTATTAGCGTATGTTCTTTAAATCTGGGCCTACGCGTTTCGTGACCACGGTGATTCTTTAGGACCCACATGGAACAATACAGTCAGGAAGATTAATCACAAATAAAAGTTCACACTACAAAGTAAGCAGGAGATGACAAAAATCATAAACAATACAATACATAGCCAAAAAATCCCTTCTGGTAAGTATTATAACACCCATCCTAGTTTCTCCTATGGGATGGAAAGCGTGTTAAATAGACAGCAATTAACTTTATTTTAGTGTATATATGATCTTGATTGCAGAGCCATATCTGGGGTAAGATATATACCATATATAACATCTTGTTTTGTATATTTATTTATTTATTTCCACGTATGGGGGTTATAATACTTACCAGAAGGGATATTTTTGGCTACGTATTGTTGCTTTATTACAAATTATGTATTATAATTATAAACAATTATGCATTGTTTATGATTTTTGTATATCTAAGCTTTATCATCTCTGCTGACTTTGTAGTGTGAACTTTTATTTGTGATTAATCTTCCCGGCCGTATTGTTCTTTGTGGGTCCTGAAGAAGTGGTGTGACTGCGAAACTTGTGCAAAAGGCTTTGTGTTTTGCTAATAAAGTTACCCACAAACCACTGCAGTACCATTTCAGCTTCCAGAAGAACATACCTGTTAAGATCTCCTCTTTTTCCCTTTGATACATGTATGCTTAATAGAGAAATAAGAAGATTCTGGAAGTCCCCAGAGTGATTATACAATCTTTATGCTGATAGCCTTGTATACTCTCAAAGAGGGAAGAAGCTAAATCCATCCATCCATATACCACGCAGATATTGATCTTATTGCTGGTGAGTGGGGACTCAGTAGGGGAGCAAGAACCGCCACCTGAATCCTATATGAGAAGACATCACTAGCACTTTGCATTGTATTACTCTTGAAAGACGTTTTCTTGTCTTTATGCATCATTGATTGCACTAGCACTTTATATATTATTGATTGTATTAATACGTTATGTTATATTAACATGTTTATTGATTTAAGGAAGCTGCGCTAAATTTAACAACTTTTTTTGATCATTGCTTGGGGTTTTACAACCTTTCATAATAGCAGCAGCTCCTTTTCTATTCTATTTATTTAATTTTTATTAGATTTTTTTATGCAATTGCACTTTTAACTATAATAGGTTGCAACCATACACGCATGGTTTTGAATACACTCTAAATGATAGTACACTGATCAGAAAATCCATAGCGCAGGTTACACTATCTATTTTAAGAATTCTATATCAGCCAAGAATGGGATAACATTCCTCTCTCAAAACTCCAGTAAACTGGTCTCCTCAGTTCCCAGACATTTAAAGAGTGTTGTTAAAAGAAGAGGGGGTGCTACGGTGGATCAAACACAAGTATTATATGTGTGTGCGGATAAACCTGGGCCCGTGTTGGTTGGCCAAGAAACTGAACTCTGTGGGAAAACCATATAGACCTGTTCGGCTTTGTACGCAAATAGGACGTCTTGCCTCCAACCCATTACAAATCTTATCCAGACGTAAGTGAACCTCAGGGCTTCTGGGCCATATCTCTTTTGAATGAGGACCTGAAGATCTTGCAGAAGATTTTGAGCATACACCTCAATAAATACATGTGCCATCTGAAACACAGGGATCCAGGGCAATTTGTCCCAGGAAGGCAGGCCAGTGACAATGTTCGTAAAGGTGTCCATCTCATTCATCTTTAACATCATCAGAAAGTTCCTGGCTTCCTTCTTTCCTCTGACATATACAAGGCTTTCGACACCTTGTGCTGGGAATACCTACACTTTATACGCTCCTGCTGGGGCTTTAGTGAAGCCATGCTGACCTGGATCAAAGCCTTATATTACACTCCTACAGCTTCGGTCAAATATGCTGGGTATTTCTCTGTTACTCTCTCCCAACTACCGGGCAGGAGACAAGGCTGTCCTCTGTCCCCAACCTTATTTTTCTTGGCTCTAGAACCCCTGGCGCTCGTGCTTCGGGGCGGACTTGAATTGAGCCTCTTTGCGGAGGATGCCCTCCTGACTTTGACCAATCCCCTTACGACCCTTCTTAACCTGCTACACCTTCTGACATGCTTCTCATCTATATTGGCCTTTGCATCAATGTGGAAAAATCTGTAGCCTTAAACTTCTCTCTAGATCCCGACCTGGTCGAGCGTTTGCAATCCCACTTTCCTTTTCGCTGGGCGTCCTCATCCATTGACTATCTTTGGAGTCTGATTGACCCTTACCTATTCCTCTTTATTTGCTGCCAATTATTATCTCTTACTTAATTAACTGACTGGTCTCATACAGTCTTGGCAGTTCCCATACCTGTCTTAGATAGGCCGCATCAATTTGGTAAAAACTACGATCTTACCTAAGTTCTTATACTATTTCCGTACCTTACCTGTGAAAGTCCCTTCATATTTCTTCCTCCTGCTCCAGAGCAGGATACCACGCTTTATCTGGGCAAATATGTGCCCTAGAATTTCTAGGGACACTCTTTTTATACACAGACTGCAAGGGGGCCTGGGAGTTCCCTATATCTCCAAATATTACCTGGCCGTCCAAATCTCCCAACTGACTCTGCTCCATGCCTCATCCAATATTCATTCTTTCCAGTGTTCGTTCTTGGAGCTCCCTAATTGTGCCCCTCTTTCTATACAGACGCTTTTTTTGGCTTCTGCAGAAACTATGTCCCACGGCCTTAAGCCTGTTAATGCAGCAACGTTTGAAGCTATGGGACACTCAAGCTCCCTCATGTCTTCCTTTCTACCCTTGCTACCTATTACCAATAACCACTTGTTTCCCAGCCTCAGGCGTTCGCTTGGTGGACCTCCCATGTTCTTACCCATGTACAACATTTTTGACTACTTGGTCCCTACCGACATGAATAGTTTTTTGTGAATCCTATGATGATTCCAAGTCTGAGCTTTTTCGCTTCCTCCAGCCTCATTACTGGATAGCTTCTCTCCAATCTACTTCCTCTTATCTGCTACAGAAAACAACTTTTTGAGCATATCTGTCAGCACTCCCCAAGCCTTATCTCTACTCTTTGCGTCTTTGAATGGTCTATCATCTTTTACTTCACTTTCCTATGTGGTTCAGTGGGAACGAGATCTGGGTACTGAGATCGACCTGGCTGATTGGAGCAATGCCTGTTGCTTTATACAGGCAGTGTATAAAGTGTTAGCCCAAATTACCCATGCTAATCCAACTGTTGTTTTGGGGGAGGGTGGTCATCGTAAGGATGCTCTGCATACTTGGTGGACCTGCACTTGACTAGTGGGCTTCTGGTCCCACGTGTTTGGGTTGTTGTATTCCCTGTTCCATTTAAATATCTGAAAGGAGACTAAATTTGCTTTTCTGCATTGCCTCATTCGCTAGTCAACAAAAATTGGCATCTTATTTGTTTGCCACCAAAAGGATGATTGCCCAGGCCTGGAAGAAACCTACAGTCCCTTTCCAGGGAGTGAGGGACCATCCTATGGCTCTAATGCATAATGAACATATGTCTAGTATTGTTCACGACACGCAGGGCTGGGACAAGGGGTGGGCAGGAGGGACGGCTGCCCTCGGCGCAATGGGTTATTGCAGGGATGGGGGCACCCTGACCCTAAGGTAAGAAGGGGGCGCAGTTTGGCATATTTGCCCTGTGCACTGGATGACCTTGTACCGGCACTGACAACGTGCACTACGTTGCTTAAGGTCTGGAACCATGGTTGACATATGCCTTCCCTGATCTTCCCCTGACAAGCGTTGGTCAACTCTGATATCTCGGGTGTTCCTTGATCCCTACCCCTCTTCTCTCCTCCTCACTTTCTTTTTCCCTCTCTCCTGTATTACTTTCTGCTCTTCTTCTTTTGATTTTTCAGCCTTTAGCTGCCTATTAGTGTCCAAGATTACCCACTAAGGAGTCGTTGACATATAGGTCCTGGCCACTTTGGAAATGATGGGGTTTTCCCCAAAATACGCATATGTTTTATTTAGGATAGATTTGCCAGTTTGAAAAGTAGGCCTTATGCTATGTATATACAGTCAGGTCTATCAATAGTGGGATATACACCACCACAATGGATTTGGAATGAAACTAACAAGATGTGCTTTAACTGCAGACTTTCAGCTTTAATTTGAGGGTATTTACATCTAAATCATGTGAACGGTGTAGGAATTACAACAGTTTGTATATGTGCCTCCCACTTTTTAGGGGCCAAAAGTAATGGGACAGATTAACAATCAAACTTTCACTTTTTAATACTTGGTTGCAAATCCTTTGCAGTCAATTACAGCCTGAAGTCTGGAACACAGACATCACCAGACGCTGGGTTTCATCCCTGGTGATGCTCTGCCAGGCCTCTACTGCAACTGTCTTCAGTTTCTGCTTGTTCTTGGGGCATTTTCCCTTCAGTTTTGTCTTCAGCAAGTGAAATGCATGCTCAATTGGATTCAGGTCAGGTGATTGATTTGGCCATTGCATAACATTCCACTTCTTTCCCTTAAAAAAACTCTTTAGTTGCTCTCGCAGTATGCTTCGGGTCATTGTCCATCTGCACTATGAAGCGCCGTCCAATGAGTTCTGAAGCATTTGGCTGAATATGAGGAGATAATATTGCCCGAAACACTTCAGAATTCATCCTGCTACATTTGTCAGCAGTCACATCATCAATAAATACAAGAGAACCAGTTCCACTGGCAGCCATACATGCCCATGCCATGACACTACCACCGCCATGCTTCACAGATGAGGTGGTATGCTTTTGATCATGAGCAGTTCCTTTCCTTCTCCATACTCTTCTCTTCTCATCACTCTGGTACAAGTTGATCTTGGTCTCATCTGTCCATAGGATGTAGTTCCATAACTGTGAAGGCTTTTTTAGATATTGTTTGGTAAACTCTAATCTGGCCTTCCTGTTTTTGAGGCTCACCAATGGTTTACATCTTGTGGTAAACCCTCTGTATTCACTCTGGTGAAGTCTTCTCTTGATTGTTGCCTTTGACACACATACACCTACCTCCTGGATAGTGGCCAACTGTTGTGAAGGGTGTTTTCTTCACCAGGGAAAGAATTCTTTGGTCATCCGCCAGTTGTTTTCCGTGGTCTTCCCAGTCTTTTGGTGTTGCTGAGCTCACCGGTGCGTTCTTTCTTTTTAAGGATGTTCCAAACAGTTGATTTGGCCACACCTAATGTTTCTTCTATCTCTCTGATGGGTTTGTTTTGTTTTTTTCAGCCTAATGATGGCTTGCTTCACTGATAGTGACAGCTCTTTGGATCTCATATTGAGAGTTGACAGCAACAGATTCCAAATGCAAATAGCACACTTGAAATGAACTCTGGACCTTTTATCTGTTCCTTGTAAATGGGATAATGAGGGAATAACACACACCTGGCCATGGAACAGCTGAGCAGCCAATTGTCCCATTACTTTTGGCCCCTTAAAAAGTGGGAGGCACATATACAAACTGTTGTAATTCTTACACCGTTCACCTGATTTGGATGTAAATACCCTCAAATTAAAGCGGAAAGTCTGCAGTTAAAGCACATCTTGTTTGTTTCATTTCAAATCCATTGGGGTGGTGTATAGAGCCAAAAAGATTAGAATTGTGTCGATGTCCCAATATATATGTTCTCTGTCGCCAGTCGTAGCCTCTGTGTGGGCAGACTAGGTGAGTTTGTATTACTGTATATTTTTGGTATACCTACAATTAAAAAAAAAAAAAAAAAAAAAGGAATGCTACAACACAGTAAACATGGCCAAACCTTTTTTGAGATCTGTTAGTGCCATCAATTTCAAAATGACCTTATTTTTTTCTTAACCACTTACCGCATATCGACGTATATATACGTCGGGTAACTTTGCGAGGTTATACCGGGATGATGCCTCTAGCTAGAGGCATCATCCCGGTACCGTGGTTAACAGCCAACGGTTGGCTTTCCTTCGGTATCGACCGATGCAGCTCGGGAGCCGCTCGATCGTTACCCGGGTGAGCGGGAGGGGACGTCCCCCCCCTCCCGCCGCCTTCCGTGACTTTCTTCCGTCCCACCGAGAGCCCCGAGCAGCCAGCCGGCGCGTCCCCCGGCTGGATGGAGTCCCGATCAATGCCGGAAGCGGCTTTGATTGGGTCTCCAATGGCGTAACACGGAGGCGGCGTCCATGACGTCACTTCCGGGCTACTGTGCTGCAAAAAGCGGCACATTTAAAAAACGGCTGTATGCAAAAATGCCGTTTTCGGCGTTTTGCATACATGGAAGTGTAGTGGAGGGGTCGAGGGTCTTTTAGACCCTCGATCCCTCCATAAAGAGTACCTGTCACTGCATATTGGTGTCACAAGGGATGTTTACATTGCTTGTGACAGCAATAAAAGTGATCAGATTTTTTTTTTTTAAAAAAAACCTGTAATAAAGTAAAAAAAAAAATAAAATAAATAGGAAAAAAAAAAAAAATGTAGTCGCTCCCGTCACCGTTAGCTCGCGCACAAAAAAAAAAACGTATACGGAAGTCGAGCCGCGAATGAAGTCGCTGTTCAAACCACACATGTGAGGTATTGCCGCGATCGCCAGAGCGTGTGCAATAATCTTACAAAAAGAGCTACATTCTAACTCTAAACTGGTAACCATTAAATAAATTTAAAGCGTCGCCGATTGAGATCTCTATTGACCTTAGTTTGTCGCCATCCCACGGGGGGGGGGGGGGGGGGAGGGGGCGCAATTTTAAACCGTAACATGTTGGGTATCTATTTACTCGGCGTGACATCATCTTTCACAATATATAAAAAACTTGGGCTAACTTTACTGTTTAGTATTTTTTAAATGCAGTAAAATGTGATTTTTCTAAATTTTTCCAAAAAAATGGCGTTTTAAAGACCGTTGCGCAAATACCGCGTGACAAAAAATATTGCAATGACCGACATTTTATTCTCCAGAGTCTTTGCTAAAAAAATATATATAATGTTTGGGGGTTCTAAGTAGTTTTCTAGGAAAAAAATACTGGTTTTAACTTGTGAACAAAGTGTCCGAAATAGGGCTGGGGCTTAAGTGGTTAACCACTTCAATACAGTGCACTTTCACCCCCTTCTTGACCAGGCCACTTTTTAGCTTTCAGCACTGTGGCACTTTAAATGACAATTGCGCGGTCATGCAACACTACCCATATGAATTCTTTATAATTTTTTTCCCCACATACTGAGCTTTCTTTTGGTGGTATTTCATCACCACTGGGTTTTTTTTTTATTTTTTTGCTAAAAAAATAAAAAAATACCAAAAACTTTTTCTGTTATAAAATGTTGTAAATAAGTAAGTTTTTACCTTTACTGACAGCACTGATGGGCACTGATGGGCACTAATAGCAGCAGTGATAGGCGACCCTGATATGCAACACTGACGGGTACTGATAGGCGGCACTGATGGGCACTGGTAGGCAGCACTGATGGACACAGATAGGTGGCACTGATGGGCACTGATAGGCAGCAATAATGGGAACTGATAGGTGGCACTGATAGGCACTGATGGGTGGCACAGATGGGCAATGATGGGCACTGATGGGTGGCACTGATAGGCAGCACTGATGAGGAGACACTGACAGGCATTACTGATGCGCACTGATTGGAATCTCTGATGGGCACTGATTGGCATCCTGATGAGCACTTGTGGGGACTGATAGGAGGCACTGATAGGCAATCACTGATGGGCAGTGATAGGCGGCACTGAGTGGGCACTGATAGGCAGCAATGATGGGAACTGATGGGCGGCACTGCTAGGCAGCACTGATGCGGTGGCACTGACAGGCATTACTGATAGGTACTGGTTGGCATCCCTGATGGGCACAGATTGACACTCTAGGTGTGCACTTGTGGGCACCACTGATGGGTCTACACTGATAATCAATGTGCTGATTATCCCCCCCGTCAGGAGAGCCTCTTATCGGCTATCCTCTACTCATGCCCTGTCAGTGCGAATAGAGGAAATGCCGATAGCCGCCACTTCCTGGTTACAATGTAATCATCTGTGTTTGGACACAGCTGATCACATCGTAAAGAGCCCACATCATAGGCTCTTTACCGAGATCGGAGATGCAGTGTGTCAGAGCGCCACATCGGACCACCGATCTGGACGTCATTCTGCTATAGACCGGGCAGGATGCGGTTTAAATGGTACAATGTTTATCAGTTTAAACATTTGATTTGTTTTCTATTGTGAATAAATTATAGGTTAATGAGATTTGCAAACCATTGCATTGTTTTTTTTTTTGTTTGTACAAATTTACACGGCGTCCCACCTCTTTTGGAATTGGGTATCTATCTATCTATCTATCTATCTATCTATCTATCTATCTATCTATCTATCTATCTATCTATCTATCTATCTATCTATCTATCTATCTATCTATCTATCTATCTATCTATCTATCTATCTATCTATCCAGTTATTGACAAGGTATAGCTCTACTTCTTCCACCAGTATGTGGTTGAACATCTTTTACTTAATATATTATCTTGAAATTACACGGAGGCACACTATCTAGTGTCTGCTTTTCCCCAAGGCGTAACAATTTCCCTTTTATCTTTTCAGTTGTTATCTGTACATGAACCTTCAGGGGCTTGGTGATCCAGACAGAAAAGAAATAAAAAAGGTTTCCTGGTATATTATCATTCTTCTTCATCATGCACTCCTCCTGTTGTACTGCAAACCCCTGCACATAGCTTGAGAGCCTTTAAAAATACTTTCCAAATGCATTTGAAACTTAGATCTCTGACCCCGTACATACAGTATGTAAAGCTGAAATCCTGTATGCAGCAATCTATATTTCTATGTCCCCCACCTGCTGTGAAGCTTTCTACTCTTACTTCAAAACTGAACTCTGAGAAGATAAAAAAAAGACACAAATCAATGTTGCTCTCTGATCAATAATGCACCATTAAATGTATTTACCTAATGCAAGCAGTGTAAATACCTGAATTCGACTTGATATCAGTCTCCCGCAATCCCTGTACAAGAGCTCAGACTTGAAGAGGGAGTTAATCAGTTGTGTGGCAGTACTAGGAGCACACTGATAGGAGTAGAGAGCATTGTGACAATGAGATGAGCTCATCAGTCTGTCTCTCCTTTTATTGTCCAGTCACAGGCTGGGGGCGGGACAAGACCTGTAGGTATTACTAAACAGCAGCAGAGAAAGCGGTCCTAGCAACCAACCATTTTGACAGTGGTGGGCAGCGGCGGCCAATGGTGGCATCTCAGCGTCATCAGGCGGGACTAGTTGAAATGTTAAAACAAAGGGGAAGTCAGCTTTTATAAATTTACAGACAATTTGCTCCCATTTATGGACATATATAGACTGGAGAAATCCCAATGTTTATTTCAAACTGTCTGTAAATTTATGGACAGTTGGCAACCCTTGAATAGTGCCATTTTGTTGGTGTCAGTGGAAGAAATAGTGCCCCATCTTTCATATAAGTGAGAGAAATTCCCCCATTGTTGGTTTCAGTGGGAGGAATAGTGGGAGGAGCAGTGCTCCATCATTTATGTCACCTGAATGAATAGTGCCCCATCATTGGTACCAGTGGAAGGAATATTGCCTCATGGAAGGAATGGTGTCCCATCGATGGTGTCAGTGGGAGGAATAGTGTCCCATCAATGGTGTCAGTGGGAAGAATTGTGCCTTTTTGTTAGTTTCAGTGGGAGGAATAGCGCCCAACCGTTGGTATCAGTGGAAGTGAAAATGCCCCACCACCGGTGTCAGTGGAAGCAATAGTGCCCCAACATTAGTATCAGTGGGAGGAATTTCCCCATTGTTGGTATCAGTGGGAAGAATAGTGTCCCATCATTGGTATCAGTGGGAGGAATTCCTCCATTGGTGGTGTCAGTAGGAGTAATAGTGCCTCATTGTTACTGTCAGTGTGAGGAATAATGTCTCACTATTGGTATCACTGGGAGAAATAGTGCCTCCTCATTGGCGTCAGTGGGAGGAACAGTGCCCTTTTTTTGGTTTCAGTAGGAGGAATAGTGCCCAACTGTTGATATCAGTGGGAGAAATAATGCCCCACCACTGTTGTCAGTGGAAGGAATAGAGCCCCACTGTTGGTATCAGTGGAAGTAATAATGCCCAACCACCGGCGTCAGTGGAAGCAATAGTGCCCAAACATTGGTATCAGTGGGAGGAATTCCCCCATTGTTGGTATCAGTGGGAAGAATAGTGCCCCAACTCTGGTTACAGTGGGAGGAAATCCCCCATTGTCAGTTTCAGTAGTAGGAAAGCGCCTCATCGTTGATGTCAGTGTGAGGAATAATGTCCCACCATTGGTATCATTGGGAGAAATAGTGCCTCATCATTGGTGTCAGTGGGAGGAACAGTGCCCTTTTTTGGTTTTAGTGGCAGTATTAGTGCCCAACCCTTGGTATCAGTGGAAGTAATAATGCCCCACCACTGGTGTCAGTGGAAGCAATAGTGCCCCAACATTGGTATCAGTGGGAGGAATTCCCCCATTGTTGGTGTCAGTAGGAGCAATGGCACCTCATCATTGCTGTCAGTGTGAAGAATATTGTCCCACCATTCGTATCACTGGGAGAAATAGTGCCTCATCATTGGCGTCAGTGGGAGGAACAGTGCCCTTTTTTTGGTTTCAGTGGGAGGGATAATGCCCCACTGTTGGTATCAGTGGGAGAAATAATGCCCCACCACTGTTGCCAGTGAAAGGAATAGTGCCCCACCGTTGGTATCAGTGGGAGGAATACCCTCATTGTTGGTATCAGTGGGAGGAATACCCTCATTGTTGGTATCAGTAGAAGGTGGAGGGAATAGTGACCCATTGTTAGGGTCAGTAGAAGGAATAATGCCCCATCATTGGTGTCAGTGGGAGCAATAGTATTCAATCATTTATAATATATCGATGGTAGGAATAGTGCCCTATCATTGGATGTCAATCGGAGGAATTATGCCTCACTGCTGGTATCTGGGGATGGAATGGTGCCTTGTTGTTGGTGTCAGGAGAAGGACTAAAGCCTTGCATCAGTGGGAGAAACATTGCCTCAAGGGCTGGATTATTTGCAAGCAAAGGGTCGCTTTCGGCACCAGTGCAGCAGTTTGAGACCGCTTCCTTGTGCCATGGTTCACAGGCGTCATGGAACCAAAAAATACTGCAGAACTATGGAGTACCAGGCGTACACAAGGGAATGTTCAAACTACCTTCAGAAAATGCACCAAAAGTTTTGGACATTCAAAAAGTAAGCATCTACATGAGCCTGCTAGAAGATAACACCACATACAGGAATTCTCAGCTGGTCGTATTAAGCCATCTTATTATTCACTATGAGAATGTATTTGCTTCCCACATTATAAAAACTTGTACCTGTCGATAAAAATGAACTACAAGTGTTCCGGAAGACGAGAGGACAACAGTGTCAGCGTAAAGAGGCAGTGACATTTTTAGAGTCATTTCATCATAAAATGCCACCGAGTACATGTAAATGAGAGATTGAAGGACGTGTTTGCCTTACCTGCTGTCCGTGATAAAACACCGCCAAGAGAAACATAGCCATTAGCAGCAGAGAGGCCTCTTTCGTCCCCAGGAAGTCCGTGCTGGCGGGAGATAAAAATAAAATCTCAGATACTTAATCAGGGTTACAATACAGTGTGAAGTCAGTACAAGGAGGACAGTTAGTAATGCGGCTTTCAGAACTCGCTGTGTAGGCGGCTGCTTAGCCTGTTTACACTCCATTATTTATTCATGAATTCACAAATAGATATTCTGCCTGAAACCACATTGTCCACATCCAGAGAAAAGCCGGCCGTCATATTCCCTGACGGGCTGAAATGCTATTCATCGAAATTCTATGGTTTCGTTTTAAAGAGAACCGGTTTCGTAGTTTACAAAAATCATTTATTGCAGAATCAGATTAAGCGACCGTTTATTCAAGATTTTGAAAAAACGCCTGTACCTCTTCATAAAAGCATAGCTCTGCCATAGACAACTTATAATATGTTTTTCTTTAACAGATTTTTTTTTTATTGGAATTTTTTTTGTGATACCTAAATGATAAAGATACAAAACTATAACATATTGTATTGGTCTACCATACAAATATAAAACCAAAATCTACCAGTACTTAAAAATTTGTGATAAACAGTGGTGCAAAAAATACATTAGATTAATTAGATACATTCGAAAAAATAATGGAAACCCCTCTAGCAAAAATACTCCATGGGATCAAAAGTAATCGAAACCCCTCTAAGGTATTGATCCCACAACCACTGCGCAAAAGTGACCCAAAAAGAAAACAAAAGTGAAATAGATGCTGCCACTTTAAGTGTAAACAAGAATAAAACCAAAATGTACCACTAACTTACAAATTTGTGATAAACAGTGGCGCAAAAAATAAATTCGATTAATTAGATACATTAGAAAAAATACTCCACGGGATCAAAAGTAATCGAAACCCCTCTAAGGTATTGTTCCCACCACTGCGCCACAGTGATCCAAATTTACAAATAAAAAAACAAATGTGAAATAGATGCTGCTACTTTAAGCGTAAACAAGAATAAAAACCAAAATGTACCAGTAACTTAAAAATTTGTGATAAACAGTGACGCGAAAAATAAATTAGAAAAAATACTCTACGGGATCAAAAGTAATCGAAACCCCTCTAAGGTATTGATCCCACCACTGCGCCACAGTGGCCCAAATAAAAAAAACAAAAAACAAATGTAAAATAGATGCTGCCACTTTAAGTGTAAACAAGAATAAAACCAAAATCTACCAGTAATTAAAAATTTGTGATAAACAGTGGCACAAAAAATAAATTAGATTAATTAGATAAATTTAAAAAAATACTTCACGGGATGAAAAGTAATCGAAACCCCTCTAAGCTATTGATCCCACCACTGCGCCACAGTGACCAAAATTAAAAAAAAAACAAACAAATGTGAAATAGATGCTGCCACTTTAAGTGTAAACAAGGGTAAAAACCAAAATGTACCAGTAACTTAAAAATTTGTGACAAACAGTGGCGCAAAAAATAAATTAGATTAATTAGATAAATTAGAAAAAATACTCCACGGTATCAAAAGTAATCAAAACCCCTCTAAGGTATTGATCCCACCACTGCGCCACAGTGACCCAAATTTGCAAAAAAAAACAAATGTGAAATAGATGCTGCTACTTTAAGTGTAAACAAGAATAAAACCAAAATGTACCAGTAACTTTAAGATTTGTGATGAACAGTGGCGCGAAAAATAAATTAGAAAAAATACTCCACGAGATCAAAAGTAATCAAAACCCCTCTAATGTATTGATCCCACCACTGCGCCACAGTGACCCAAATTTACAAAAAAAAAAACAAAAGTGAAATAGATGCTGCTACTTTAAGTGTAAACAAGAATAAAACCAAAATGTACCATTAACTTAAAAATTAGTGATAAAGAGTGGCACAAAAAATAAATTAGATTAATTAGATAAATTAGAAAAAATACTCCACGGGATCAAAAGTAATCAAAACCCCTCTAAGGTATTGATCCCACCACTGTGCCACAGTGACCCAAATTTACAAAAAAACTAAAACAAATGTGAAATAGATGCTGCTACTTTAAGCGTAAACAAGAATAAAAACCAAAATGTACCAGTAACTTAAAAATTTGTGATAAACAGTGGCGCGAAAAATAAATTAGAAAAAATACTCTACGGTATCAAAAGTAATCAAAACCCCTCTAAGGTATTGATCCCACCACTGCACCATAGAGACCCAAATTTGCAAAAAAGAACAAATGTGAAATAGATGCTGCCACTTTAAGTGAAAACAAGAATAAAACCAAAATCTACCAGTAATTAAAAATTAGTGATAAAAAGTGGAGCAAAAAATAAATACAAAGTACAATAAAAAAAACAGTAACACCCAGTGAAAGTTCAGGCTAAATGAAAATATTGTCCAAAACTGCATATATCCAATTGGAGTATAGTTTCTGATGGATCTCTGCTGTTATATTGATCTTCATGCCACACCACGTATCAACCGTTTCACCACTTTTGCACTCACCGCAATTTATTGCCTTACACTCTCGTGTTTGGCAATCAGGCAATGTACCACTCAGGGTAGTAGATATTCCAATAGTGATTGGTTCTAAATCATCATGGTGATTCATAGTTACATAGTTAGTGAGGTTGAAAAAAGACATCAGTCCATCCAGTTCAACCTATGATGTGTGTGTGTGTTTGCTTTTAACCGTACATCGTATACCCCTGTATGTTGTTGTCTCTAAGGTGCCCATCTACTAGTTTTTTGAAACTATCAATGCTTCCTGCTGACACGACTGCTTGTGGAAGAGAATTCCACATCCTTACCGCTCTTACAGTGAAGAACCCCTTACGCACTTTAAGGTTAAACCGCCTTTCCTCTAGTTTTAGTGAGTGGCCACGTGTCTTATTGTATCTCCTTTCTCTGAATAGTTTGTTCCTTATGCTAGGGTCGCCAGTACAGTATTTGTACATTGATATCATATCCCCCCTCAATCGTCTCTTCTCCAGAGAGAATAGGTTCAGTGCTTGTAGCCTATCCTCATAGCTGATGTCCTCCATTCCCCTAATCATTTTTGTTGCCCTTCTCTGGACTTTCTCCAGTTCCAGCACATCCTTCCTGAGGACCGGTGCCCAGAACTGGACAGCATACTCCAGATGTGGCCAGACCAGAGTCTTGTAGAGCGGGAGAATAATCTCTTTATTTCTGGAGTGAATCCCCTTTTTTATACATCCCAGTATTCTGTTGGCTTTGCTTGCAGCGGCTTGGCATTGCATGCCATTGCCAAGCCTGTTGTCTACCAGTACCCCCAAGTCCTTTTCCATCTTAGACTCACCCAGAGGTTCCCCCCCTAGTGAGTAGCTTGCTTTCTGGTTTCTGGCCCCCAGGTGCATTACTTTACATTTTTCCACATTAAACCTCATCTGCCATGTAGTTGCCCACCCAGTTATTTTGTTCAGGTCCGCTTGCAAGGTTTCCACATCCTGCATAGAAGATATTGGCATGCCTAGTTTAGTATCATCTGCAAATACTGAGATTGTACTAGATATCCCCTCCTCTAGATCATTTATGAATAAATTAAACAGGATTGGTCCCAGGACAGAACCCTGGGGGACCCCACTTTCCACACCCGCCCAATCCGAGTACTCCCCATTAATCATCACCCTCTGGACTCTCCCCTGGAGCTAGTTCTCTATCCAGGTACTCACCTTATGGTCCATACCTACCTTCCTTAGTTTGTACAGTAAGCGTTTGTGGGGAACGGTGTCAAAGGCCTTTGCAAAGTCCAGATACACCACATCCACAGGCTTTCCCTTATCTAGGTGGCAGCTCACTTCATCGTAGAAGGTTAATAGATTGGTTTGGCAAGAACGATTTTTCATGAATCCATGCTGATTACTACTTATAATACCATTTTCATTGCTAAAGTCTTGTATGTGGTCCCTTAACATCCCCTCCAAAATTTTGCAGACTACTGATGTTAGGCTGACCGGCCTATAGTTACCCAGGATACATCTCGGCCCCTTTTTAAATATTGGTACCACGTTGGCTTTTTTCCAATCAGCTGGCACCATACCCGTCTATAAACTATCCTTAAAGATCAAGAATAATGGTCTGGCAATCACCTGGCTGAGCTCATTAAGAACCCTCGGGTGCAAGCCATCCGGTCCCGGGGATTTATTTATGTTAAGTTTCTCTAGCTTAGCTCTAAGTCTATCTTCTGTTAGCCATGGCGGCACTTCCTGAGGTGTATTATTTATTTCGGCCTTACAAGCAAGGTTCGTGTAGCCCCCCGATTCTTCTGTGAAGACTGAAGAGAAGAAATTATTTAACACTTCCGCCTTTTCTCTGTCCTCAGTGGCCATATTTCCTTTGTCATCTTTTATGGGGCCAATGTGTTCTGGCCTCGCTTTCTTACTGTTTATAACTTAAAAAACTTCTTGGGGTTCTTTTTACTCTCCTCCGCTATATGTCTCTCGTGTTCTATTTTAGCCGCCCTGATTTCATCTTTACATTTCTTATTACACTCTTTGTAATGCTTAAATGCTGCCAATGACCCCTCAGTCTTGTATTTTTTGAAGGCCTTTTCTTTAGCACTAATATACATTTTTATGTTGGAGTTTAGCCACCCAGGGTTTAGTTTTGCTCTTTTAAATTTATTACCCTTTGGAATGCACTGGCCAATCCCCTTGTTAAGTATGCTCTTGAAGCACTCCCATTTTTCCTCTGTGTTCTTTGTTCCCAGGGTTCTATCCCATTTGATATTTTCTAGCAGCGAGTGCAGTTTAGGGAAATTGGCTCTTTTGAAATTCAGTGTCCTTATATTACCCTTGTGCTTCCTATTACTGTAATTAATACTGAAACCAATTGACCTATGGTCACTGTTTCCTAAGTTGTCCCGTGTTTCTATATCCTTGAGCAGGTCTGTATTGTTGGTAATCAGTAGGTCACGTACCGCATTGTTTCTTGTCAGTGCATTCACCATCTGACCCATGAAATTGTCCTGCAAAACATTTAGGAACTGCCTAGCCTTGGCTGAGTGCGCAGTTCCTTCTGCCCAGTCTATATCTGGATAATTAAAGTCCCCCATTATAATGACATTTCCCATCCTTGCTGCCAATCCTATCTGTAACATTAGGTCCGCCTCACCCTCCTCCCTCTGGTTGGGGGGCCTATAGCATACGCCCAATATTACCTTCCCCACTGTGTAGTTCCCATGTGTAAACCATAAAACAGAACTCCAATAGTGCAATAAGGTATATGTATACGTAAAACATACATAAAATCTTCATTTGTTGCATTTACATGTAAAACACTGTTAAATCGCATGAAAAATAGGTGTGAGTCTAACATAACATGGTCCCTGCAGACTCAGCACAAGAAATCCCATGTCTCAACGAACCACTAATCGTTGATGCCGGAACACCGTTTCCGGTACTGTGTGTAAGGCCACTTTCGGTTGCCGTGCAGCCACGTTCCGACACGTTTTGTCATTACGACTTCATCTTGGGATTGGCTGCACGGCACAGAAACAATTCTTATATATGCCCTCTTATGTAAATGATGTTACAACGGCACAAGTGCTCACACCGTGTCCCCGCGGCCATGATATGCACAGCTCACACCAAACATATTATAATATAAACCGCTAATTATAAAAATATAAATCTAAAATTATGCAGCCATGATTGATTATCAACCCATGGATTGTTTCATATTCTATAGTGACCTTAATTCATCAATACATCTAGTCACCATGCATAGTATGTTAACAATATAAAAAGCTGGAAATATATATATATATATATATATATATATATATATATATAACACTTAATGCATTGAAATGCCATAAATCACTTTCAGAAAGAAAAATTACATCAGTGTTAAATCATATATTCGCTGGTAGCCTCCATTAATTCCAAATTACCACACAAGTATACAAATAAAGTGATTGTAAAGTCTTGTTTAAAAAAAAAAAATAATAATAACAAACATGTTATACTTACCTCCTCTGGGCAGTTAGTTTTGCACAGAGCAACCCGAATCCTCCTCTTCTCAGATCCCTCGTTGCTGCTCCTGGCCCCTCCCCCCTATCGAGTGCCCCCACAACAAGCAGCTTGTTATGGGGGAACCTGAGCCGAGCTTCTGTTCAGCTCTACCCCTCTCTCTCCTGATTGGCCAACTGACTTTGATTGAGAGCCGCGGGAGTCAATGGCACCGCTGCTGTGTCTCAGCCAATCAGGAGTGAGAGTCCCGCATGGCCGAGGGACTCATGGACATCGCTGGATAGAGATGGGGTTCAGGTAAGTATTAGGGGGTGCTGGGGCAGCTGCTGCACACAGAAGGCTCTTTTATCTTAATGCATAGAATGAATTAAGATTAAAAAACCTTCAGCCTTTACAACTCCTTTATTAATTACAGTAAGAGCCGGTTCACACTGCCGCGACCATAAGTCGCCCCATGTCGGAGCGACTTTTTACCGCGACTTTACCGCGACTTTACCACGACTTTACCACGACTTCAGTGCGACTTGTGAATTATTTTGCGCGACTTTGACTTTGTATTTGGCAAATCAGAATATGATGTGTTGTGACCTAATTCCCCTTTTCTGTTTTTTTTTACTCATTGCCCACCAGTGCCACGTATCAGTGGCACGAATCAGTGCCACGTATCAGTGCCACGAATCAGTGTCCACCAGTGCTACGTATCAGTGCCACGAATCAGTGTCCACCAGTGCCACGTATCAGTGACACGTATCAGTGCCATGTATCAGTGCCACGAATCAGTGTTCACCAGTGCCACATATCAATGCCATGAATCAGTGCCACGTATCAGTGCCACGTA
Source organism: Pelophylax lessonae (assembly GCF_965119305.1). Classification (NCBI taxonomy): domain Eukaryota; kingdom Metazoa; phylum Chordata; class Amphibia; order Anura; family Ranidae; genus Pelophylax; species Pelophylax lessonae. The sequence continues at coordinate 525,867,657 of NC_138772.1, forward strand.
TCAGTGCCACATATCAGTGTCACGTATCAGTGCCACAAATCAGTGTCCACCAGTGCCACATATCAGTGCCACGTATCAGTGTCCACCAGTGCCAAGTATCAGTGCCACGTATCAGTGCCACGAATCAGTGTCCACCAGTGCCACTGCCCACCAGTGCCACTTATCTGTGTCCACCAGTGCCACTCACACAGACCAGGCAGAGATAATGGTATATAGCAGGGGTCTTCAAATTACGGCCCTCCTGCTGTTCAGGAACTACAATTCCCATCATGCCTAGTCATGTCTGTGAATGTCAGAGTTTTACAATGCCTCATGGGATGTGTAACTATATAGGAACTGTAGGCATGGCTGCAATGTGGGGAATGCCTGGCTAATCTCTTTCTTCTTCCTGGAAAGTCTGATAACAAGTTGCTTCAAATAAGATAAGGATCCGACTTGGAGGCGACTCCCATTGAAGTATATGGGACAAGTCGGATCATAAGTCGCCTCAAAGTAGTACAGGACCCTTTTCTGAAGTCGGAGCGACTTCAGTAGTGCCAATTAAGATGGCACTCATTGATTAACATTGCTTTTGTTATGTCAAGCGACTTGGGGCGACTTGAGGGCACACAAGTCGCGCTAGTGTGAATGGGCTCTTAAACCTTGGATTGCAAGCATAATTTTATTTTGTTTTAATAAATATTTTATGTATGTTTTAATAAATTTGAGTATACCTTATTGCACTATTGGAGTTCTCTTTTTGTTTTACACATGGGAACTACACGGAATCACTGTGATGATTGAGAACCATTATTGGAATATCTAATACCCTGAGGGGTACATTGTCTGCTTGCCAAACACGAGAGTGTAAAGGCCTGTACACACTTGACGGAAATCGGATGAAATATCCTCAGATTTTTCTCTCTTATGCTCAGCGTTCATAACTGTTTTTAGTTGACAGTGCATAAACGTTCACGAAATTTCTCGTCCGATTTTTTTTTTTTGGACATTTGCTCCTAGACGTCCGGGTAGTCAGCAACTTCAGATCATGCAAGGTCTTTCGTATCTGATTTTTCACGGACGTACTGCATACACATTAAATGAAAATTGGTCCTCTGGGGACGGACGATAAAAATATTGGTGTTTGTCCCTCCGTTTTTTTTCGTTGAAAATGTCGGCATCGGCTGCTGAAAGTTGTGTACACACTAGCCGAAAATCGTACGATTTTACCTCGAACGGGAATTTTTGGCAGACTTTCTACTAGTGTGTACCCCACTTAAGGCAATAAATATTGGTGAGTGCAGATCTTATAGGAAAGTGGTGACACGGTTGACACGTGGTGTGAAGATCAATATAACAGCAGAGATCTATCATGAACTATACCCCAATTGGATATATGCAGTTTTGGATGATATTTTCATTTAAGACACTGAACGTTCACTGGGTGTCACTGTTTGTTTTTTTTCTACTTTGTATTTACTTTTTGCGCCACTTTTTATCACTAATTTTTAGTTACTGGTAGATTTTGGTTTTATTCTTGTTTACACTTAAAGTGGCAGCATCTATTTCACATTTGTTTTTTTTTGTAAATTTGGGTCACTGTGGTGCAGTGTGGGATCAATACCCTAGAGGGGTTTTAATTACTTTTGATCCTGTGGATTATTTTTTCTACCATACAAATAGTTCGGTGTCAACTGTCCTTCTTAGCAGCTTCTTTGGTATTTTAAAGGAGAATTCCAGATTTGGCATTTTTTGCGTGAAAATTATAATCAAGGTACAAAGCAATGCAAAGATTTCTTTTTAATGAAATAAGGGCATTTTCCTTTCTTTTATTTTATTTTTTAAATTTACTACATTTTAACACTATAAGCATTAACGAACAAAATTAATAGGAAAAAATAATAAATAATAATGGTTTAAAAAAGAAAAAGAAATAAATGAGCAGAAAAATATTAACTAAGTTTAAAATGGGAAAAATTAATTAATTGAGGCTGAATAGGACTAATTAAGTGCTAATAAGGGCTTAAATAGCAATTTATAAAAATAAGCCTTTGAATGAAACAGAGGAACAATAATGTTACTGTGTATTAGTGATGGACGAACATCGGCCGGGGCAGTTCGCGAACGTCAGACGCAAATTTTCTCAAATGTCCGCGAACTGCAAGTTTGCGGCGGGCCCCATTGACTTTAATGGGAGGCGAACTTTAAAAACCTTTAGGTCATATTTGCAGCCACAAAAGACGTACTAGCTGTGCACAAATAGTCCCAGCACATGGACAATGTCATAACAGAAGTATTGCAATTGGAAAAGTTGCCCTAAAAATTTTTTTTTTTTTTTACAGCAAAAAAATGTTTTGTTTTTTTTCATAAATCAGCCAGAACTGACAGCAGCCGGTAAATACATGTCAAATACATATAGGGTCCATTCACACATCTGTAAAATGGGTCCGCATCCATTCCACAATTTGGCGGAACGTTTACAGACCCATTGATTTCCAATTCCAGTCTGAAAAATTAGGCATTCACAGGATAAAGAAGTGTCGGCCAGTACAGGGCCCAGAAAATTAGCCCACATGCATTTACCTGACAGCTAAGAACGTTGTATTCTGTGGCTGAAGGTACATTAGGCATTCACAGGATACAGAAGTAAGTGTCGGCCATTCCAGGCCCCAAAAATTTGCCCACATGGGTTTACCTGACAGCTAAGAACGTAGTATTCTGTGGCTGAAGGTACATTAGGCATTCACAGGATAAATAAGTAAGTGTCGGCCATAAAAGGCCCCAAAAATTAGCCCACATGGGTTTACCTGTCAGCTAAGAACGTAGTATTCTGTGGCTGAAGATACATTAGGCATTCACAGGATACAGAAGTAAGTGTCGGCCATAAAAGGCACCAAAAATTAGCCCACATGGGTTTACCTGACAGCTAAGAACGTTGTATTCTGTGGCTGAAGGTACATTAGGCATTCACAGGATACAGAAGTAAGTGTCGACCAGTATAGGCCCCAAAAATTAGCCCACATGTGTTTACCTGTCAGCGAAGAACGTAGTATTCTGTGGCTGAAGGTACATTTCATTTTTATAAATGTTAGGTAGTCTACACTGTCATGAGCTAGGCGAGTGCGCTTATTGGTCACGATCCCCCCTGCTGCGCTGAACGTCCTTTCGCACTGGACACTGAACGGGGGGCAAGTCAACAGTTCCATTGCAAATTGTGCAAGCTCTGGCCAGAGGTCAAGCCTGCCCACCCAGTAGTCCATGGATTCATCACTCCTCAGAGCGTCCACATCGGCCGTTAACCCGATGTAGTCGGACACCTGTCAGTCTAGGCGTTGCCTGATGCTGGATCCGGAGTACAGCTGTCGATGGTTCGGCTGAAAGAAGGATCTCATGTCTGAAGTGACCAAGACATCTTCAAACCGCCCTCTTCTTGCAGGCGCTGTTGGATTGCTGCCCGCAATTGTCTCTCTGTGACTGGAAATTCCTCTGCCAGCGCACGCAAAAGCAGAATGCAGCATTTCTCGCAGCAAGGCCTGGAAGTGCTGCATTCTGACCGCCCTCTGTGATGGTGGTAACATTTCCGCCATTTTTTGTTTTGTTTGTTTGTTTTTGGGGTCTAAGTACGTTTCCACCCAGTACTGGTCCTTACCCTTTATGCTTTTTATATGGGGGTCCCCCTTAAAACACTGGAGCATGAAGGCCCCCATTCGCAAATGGAAGCGGTGTAGTGGCCTGGCTCCAGCTCATCATCCAGGATAATGTCGTCCTCGTTCTCCTCCCCCCATCCACAGATAACACCAGGGATCCCAGAAAGGTTTAAAGTATGCTCTTCTTGCTCATCCTCATCCGCCCCGGCACCATCCTCCTCTGACTCCTCTTCAGACTCATGTTGTTGACTTGTCTCATCCAACATTGCGACTTCCTCATCTTCCTGCTCCTACTCCTCGACGGCTTGATCAATGACACGACGCAATGCACGCTCCAGAAAGAAGGCGTAAGGTACGATATCACTTATGGCGCCCTGGCCGTGACTGACCAGTTTGGTGATCTCTTTGAATGGCCGTAGAAGTCTGCATGCATCCTGCATAAGCAGCCACTGGCGAGGTGAAAAAAAACCCAAGCTCCCCAGAACCTGTCCTGCCGCAGAGTTCGTACAGGTAGTCGTTAACTGCACATTTCTACTGGAGCAGCCTATCAAGCATATGCAACGTTGAGTTCCATCGAGTCACAAATAAGACATCTGACGGGCAGGTTGTGTTGCCGCTGAATGTCAGCAAGGCGAGCCATGGCTGTGTAAGATCTTCAAAAATGGCCTGAGATTTTCCTGGCCTGCCGCAAGACGTCCTGGACCCCAGGGTATTTGGCAACGAATCGCTGCACGACCAAGTTCAGGACGCGTGCCATACATGGCCAGTGTGTTATTTTGCCCTGTGCGCTCAGCAGATTGGCACCGTTGTCGCACACCACTTTACCAACTGTCAAATTCAGCGGTGTCAGCCACTGATCTGCCTGTGAATGCAAAGCTGAAAGGAGTGTAGGACCAGTGTGGCTCTTGGCTTCCAGTAACAACAGAAACAGCACAGCATGGTAACATCTCACCTGGCATGTGGAATAGCTTCTGGGGATCTTGGGCGGCGCAGCGGAAGAGACGGTAGCAGCGGAAAAGGAGGAGTCAGCTGAGGAGGAGAGGGAGGATGGAGGAGGAGATGGAGGAGGAGGAGGAGGAGAAGAAGAGGCAGGCCCGCATGCAATCCGTGGCGGTACAACCAAATCTACACGGGTGCCACTGGTTTATCACACCAGTTGTTCAAAAAATTGGCCAGTGAGTTTGGCACTGTGTGTATCAGAATTAACACAGCAAAAGAGGTAATATTGTTGCAGGATACAAATACACTTATGAAAGTATACTCAGATAACACCCCACTTCAATATGTGGTATTGGGGGGCCACTGGTTTATCACACCAGTTGTTCAAAAAATTGGCCAGGGAGTTTGGCACTGTGTGTATCAGAGTTAACACAGCAAAAGAGGCAATATTGTTGCAGGACACAAATACACTTATGAAAGTATACTCAGATAACACCGCACTTCAATCTGTGGTATTGGGGGGGCCACAGTTTTATCACACCAGTTCTACAAATAATTGGCCAGTAACTGTTGTCACTGTGTGTAGCATGGTTAACGCAGCAAAAGAGGCCAAATTTTTGCAAGACTACAATACACTCTTAGAAAAGTATACTGTTAAATAACACCCCAATTCAAGAGGACCTTAGTCAGCCCAGCTGTGTATACTTGACACGCGCATTACTCACGGATGTTTGTAAGTGTATCGGCTATGTTTTAAATAAACTGTTTTTAGCAATATTACGCTATATATGTCCCCTTCTTTTTGATACACCATCCATCGTGTGGGAGTGGAGTTTTTGACTGATCACACCTGTCAAGGATCTACACGCCATCCATCGAGATCGGTGAATCCTGCTGGGACACTCCAATACTTTCTCAAGTTTGTTTGACCCCCATGCTATATGGTATCGGGGTCCCATCCATCTGGTGAGCGCAATTCACTTTTATCTTCACTGGTGTTGGGATTTGCTGCACAACTGGTTTATTGCATTTTCGTTTGAATCTTTTTCATCATCACCATTTACATGAAATTTTCCCAGTGGACTTTTTCATTTTTATTGGACTCTAGTATTATTAGCGCTGCACATTTGTTTTTTCTTTTTGTACCGTTTATCACTTTATTGTCTAGTGATTGGTGTCAGCTGCTTTTTCACTTTTCAGTTAGCGCAGTAATTTTTGTTTCCATATTCAATGTGTAGTATTGGGGGGCCACCGGTCTATCACACTAGTTATAATACATTAAAAGTGCGTTTGTCACTGTTTGTAGTATTGCTGCAGCAACGCTCAACACACCAGTAACAATGCTGCACAGTGCACAATACAAATCCACTATAATATGCTTTCTATATTACTAAGTATATTATACGTGGATTACACCCCTATATAGTGCACTGCACACTTATACCAAATAGAACCCCTTAAAATGACTTTTGTGGACCTTAACAGAGCGATTTTTGTCACTGGCAATCTCTGTCCCTGATGAACACAGCATACCTGTCCCTAAACTGAAAAGAGACTGCAGACCTATACCAAAATACCAGCCCTTAAAAGGACTTTTGTGGATCTTAACAGAGCGATTTGTGTCACTGCCGATCTGTCCCTGATGAACACAGCATACCTGTCCCTAAACTGAAAAGAGACTGTAGTTGACCTACACCAAATACCAGCCCTGAAAAGGACTTTTGTGGATCTTAACAGAGATATTTATGTCACTGGCAATCTCTCCCTGATGAACACAGCAGACCTCTCCCTATGCTGACAAAAAGCAGAATGTGAAATGGCCGCCAGCTCTGGTCTATTTATAAGGTAGGGGGCATTTCCATGTGCTGAAATTTTTAAATTTGCTGTCCCGTTCCACCTGACGGCTGTGTCATGGGTCAAAGTTCTCCCCAATGTAAACTAATATGGCCGCCACAAACAACGCCATGTGTTTGCAAAATTGGCGGGTAGCAAACAAGCAAAATTTGCCGCGAACCGAAAAGGCCATCTCTACTGTGTATATCTATATCAGCATTTCGAAAACCTTTTTTTCATGGCACTCTTTACAAGTATACAAAATCTCAAAGCACATCAGTCTAAAATGTAGAAAACTTAATTTTATTTCTTAATGGCAAACTTGAGCCTGGGATAATGCACACAACTACCTTGTTTAAATTAACTTCACATTAGAAACCCCCTTTCACATCAAAGGTTCTCCTAGCACATCAGATGTCCACCTTCACATCAGAGGTCCCCTTCACATCAAAGGTTCCCTTATCACATCAGAAGTTGCCTTCACATTAGAGGTTCCCCCATCACATCAGAGGTCCCCTTCACATCAGAGGTCCCCTTCACGTCAAAGATTCCCTTATCACATCAGAAGTACCCTTCACATCAGAGGTTCCACATCACATTAGAGGTCCCCCATCAGATCTAAGGTTCTCCCATCACATCAAAGGTTCCCTTACTACTTAAGAAATCCCCTTCACATCAGAGGTTACCCCATTACATCAGAGATACCCCATCAGATCAAAGGTTCTCCCATCACATCAGAGGTCCCCCTCACATCAAAGGTTCCCTTATCACATCAGAGGTCCCCTTCACATCAGAGGTTTCCCATCACATCAGAGCTCCTCCCTTCACATCAAATTTCCCTCATAACATCAGAGGTCCCCTTCACATCAATGGTTCCCCCATCAAATCAGAAGTCCCCTCCACATCAGAGGTTCCCCGTCACATTAGAGCTCCCCCCATCACATCAGAGCTTCTCCCTTCACATTAGAGTCTACCCTCTAACATCAAGGTCCCCCCCCCTCACATTACAACCCCTCCCACCTTCACCCCTCACATTAGAACCCCCCCCTCACATCAGAACCCCCCCCATCACATTAGAACTCCCCTTTACATCATAGGCCCTCCTATGCATGAGAGCCCCTCATCATATCAGTGTCACCCCTATACATCAACCCCCCTATACACGACTCCCCCATCACATCAGAATCTCCCCATCACAGTGCCCCCCAGTGACACAGTTTACCCATCACAGAACCCCCCTAACCACACAGCCCCCCTACCATCACTGAGCTCCTCAATCACACAGGCCCCTTTTCACATCAGAGCCCCACCTTTTGGCCCCAGCAATGTGGTAAAGGGCCAGGGGTGGAGGAGGTCTGGAGTAGGCAGACTTCCTTCCTCTACTGAATGCTCGGGCAGCCTTACATGTCCGCTGCTCTGGATCAGAGTCATGCATCGTTATGTTGCGGCTGAGCCGGCCACTATCACCATAACAGATTACATTGTGCGTCATGGCTTTAGAATGTCATTGATTGTTATGGTGCTGGTGGCCAGCCCACCCGCACCATGGCAAGTCATGAATGATGCTGATCCAAGGTAAACTGGGTCCTGTTCTCGCCGAACCCCAGAGGAACTCAGACGGAACTTCGGAATTGTATTTACAACTGTTAAGAAGGTCCGTTTTTGATATCAGTAGCTACAGACGGAGATGTAGCAGTAAGAGCGGCAAAGGGTACCACCTGTTCTTATTATCCAATCTGAGCAAGGTAAGTTTAATTTGGAATCTGAATGGTGGTGAAGGAAACACCTACATTATATTCACCACTATTGAGAAATGCAACTTTATTAGCAAAACAACACAGTTACACTTACTTCCCATTGTGATGAGAGTTGTCATATCTCAGGAAGAGAGACGTGTAAATGGTTTCTGTCAGTAGGGAATATATTGCTATCATAATAAGCAGCACTGCCAGCTTCAGGACGGAGTTGAGCCGTAGAAAGACCGCACAGGTGACCATCGCAAGAACTCCAGTGAAGACAAAGTACTGATGGAAAGAAAAATGGTCATTGTCAGCTATATTGATAGAAATGTATACTAACTGCCACCCCTCACCCTCCCTTTGCCAATCCTGGGACTTCTGTGTAGACTTATCAGCATCTAAAGTGTATGCAGATTCTAACAATGAGCTTCTTTTATTTGCTCCCTTTAGGTGTGTTAAAAAATTACATTTTTTGTTATATCTGTTTAACCTCCCTGGCGGTATGATTCTATCAGGAATTCTGTACCAAAAGCGGTACAATTTTTTTCATGGAAATTTGGCGTTATGTATTATAGGCCTACAATTCTTAGTAATTACTGACTTAAACCTGACCAAAACAAGAGTCTAGTAGACATCCCAGATGTGATAAATTTGAAACACATGAATTATAATCGAATCAATAATATAATTTTATTATAGAATATATAATATATATAATAAAATTATATTATTGATCAGATTATAATTCATGCGTTATATAAAAAAAAAAAAAAACGTTGCACAAAACACAAAATTTTATATTATATATATAACACATATATACATATACACATATATATATATATATATATATATATATATATATATATATATATATATATATATATATATATGCATATATATAATATAAAATTTTGTGTTTTGTGCAACGTTTTTTTTTTTTTTTTGAATTTCCCTCTCTAGTTCCGCTCCCATGCAGCATTGCTGCTGCAGGGAACGGAACTAGGAAGTCCTCCTACCGACAGACGAGCGGCGGAGATCTCGGCTGGTGGTCACAGCAATGAGAGCTCATCGCTGGATCGCCAGGATAAGGTAAGACACTCCACTGCGCTGTCTGCACATCCACCCCGAGCGTGACTCGGGGATACCGATAATAGCAGGAAATTCCTACCCCGAGTCACGCTCGGGTTTACCGCTAGCCTGGTTAATAAGTTCATAAAAATACCTGTTGACCTTGCCAGAAATCCAGTGAGCTTTTACCTTAAAAAGATGAGGCTTGGGATAGAGTGGGAAGGATGTGATTTGTAGATGTCATGCAACTTGTGCTCTCAAAGTCGAAGCGATTCTCGCACCAGTGTGAATCGGGCATTAATCTGTTATACACTGCTCAAAACAATTAAAGGAACACTTTGAAAACACATCAGATCTCTATAGGGAAACATAGCATGCTGGATATCTATACTGATATGGACTGGGTAATGTGTTAGGAAGGAAAGGATGCCACATCGTTTGATGGGAATGAAAATGATTAACCTTCAGAGGGCTGAATTCAAAGACACCCCAAAAATCAAAGTGAAAAAATGATGCAGCAGGCTTGTCCATTTTGCTGAAATTTCATTGCAGCAACCCAAAACTGTACTCAGTAGTTTGTATGGCCCCCACGTGCTTGTATGCATGCCTGACAATGTCAGGGCATGCTCCTAATGAGACAATGGATGGTGTCCAGGGGTATTATCTCCCAGATATGGACCAGGGCCTCACTGAGCTCCTAAACAGGCTGAGGTGCAACCTGGCAGCGTAGGATGGCTCAAAACATAATGTCCCAGAGGTGTTGTTCTATTGGATTTAGTTCAGACGAGCGTGAGGGCCATTCAATGGTATGAATTCCTTCATTCTCCAGGAACTGGCTGCATACTCTCGCCACATGAGGTTGGGTATTGTCGTGCAGCAGGAGGAACCCTAGGACCCACTGCGCCAGCATAGGGTCTGACAATGGGTCCAAGGATTTCATCCCGATATCTAATGGCAGACAGTGTGCCATTGTCTAGCCTGTAGAGGTCTGTGCGTTCCTCCATGGATAGGTCTCCCCAGACCATCACTGACCCACCACCAAACCGGTCATGCTGAACAATGTTACAGGCAGCATAATATTCTCCAAGGCTTCTTCAGACCCTTTCATGTCTGTCATGTGCTCAGTGTGAACCTGCTCTCATCTGTGAAAAGCACAGGGCGCCAGTGGCAGACCTGCCAATTCTGGTGTTCAATAGCAAATACCAATCGAGCTCCACGGTGCAGAGCAGTGAGCACAGGGCTCACTAGAGGACGTCCAGCCCTCAGGCCACCCTCATGAAGACTGTTACTGATTGTTTGGTCAGAGACATTCACACCAGTGGCCTGCTGGAGGTAATTTTGTAGGGCTCTGGCAGTGCTCATCCTGTTCCTCCTTGCAAAAAGGAGCAGATATCGATCCTGCTGATGGGTTAAGGACCTTCTACAGCCCTGTCCAGTTCTCCTAGAGTAACTGCTTGTCTCCTGGAATCTCTTCCATGCTCTGGAGACTGTGCTGGGAGATACAGCAAACCTTCTGGCAATGGCACGTATTAATATTCCATCCTGGAGGAGTTGGACTGCCTGTGCAACCTCTATAGGGTCCAGGTATCTCCTCGTGCTAGCAGTAGTGACATTAACCCTAGCCAAATGCAAAACTATTAAAAACCAGTCAGAAAAGATGAGAAGGGAAAAAATGTCAGTGGCCTCCACCTGTAAAACCATTCCTGTTTTGGAGTTTGTTCTATTGTTGCCCATCTAGTGCACCTGTTGCTAATTTCATTAACACCAAAGCAGCTGAAACTGATTAACAACCCCCTCTGCTATTTGACTGACCAGATCAATATACCAGTTTTTTAATGACTTTATTGCTTTACTCTGATTAAAGCGTGTTCTTTAAATGTTTTTGAGCAGTGTATATAGCAATGAAAGCTTTTTGTTATATGTTTAATAAGTGGATAAAAATACCAACTGATCCTTTAATCCAGTAAGCCTCTACTTTACGAAGACGAGGCAAGGAATACGTGGGAAGGGTTATACCCCATTGATATTTTATTGATATTTTACTGCTCTCTGGTTTTTGGCTTGACACACACTTAACCCTTTTGTGCCTAGAAGTTTGACGCAAATCTTATTTTTTTTGTTCACTTTATTCTTTTTTTTTAAACTATAATTGTATCGAACAGTTACAGTATTGAAGCCTAGATGCCTAAGCTAAAATTTAGACGTGGTAAAAACCCTTGCTGGTATTTTTTTTTTTTGGCTTGATATATACTTTAATCCTTTTGTGCCTAGATGTCCAAGACAAATGCAACTTTTTTCATGTATTTTTTTTTTATACTATAATTGCATCAGAAAATTACAGTATTGAAGCCTAGATGCTCAAGCCAAATTGTAGAAGTTTCAGTATGCTTTGGTAACCTTGACCATAACTCTATGGGGCCACTTTTTCTTTTTTCAGGCAAGATTCATACAACTTTTTTTTTTTGGCTGGACACATGTTTTCAATCTGCATGCAATATAGACTCAAGGTGAAAACCCTCTACAAAAAGCCACATCCCTATAGTAAATGAATACAGACAGAGAAATTCCCCTATTTTTTTTTGGGGACTTTTAAGGCACTTGAATTACAAAGATACATATGAGAAGTGAAATGCGTAAAAACATAATTTATTGATACATCCAAATAAAAAAGAAGAGACACGACTAACTAGGCTACTATTACACCAACTGTGAAATGTATGAAAATATAATGAATCTTCCTCCACCTGGCACATTTTAGGGAGTTTACGCCTCCTTCATCAGGGGTACGAGGAGTATCATATAGTCAATCAAGTGATGTTGTATGTAGACATGCCATATTTCAGTTAAAAACAAAGTTTGAAAGAATCTGTACTCTTGCCCATCATAATATAGTGTTCAATATCACTATGTTTCAGAGGCGTAGAAGAGGAGGAAACGCCACCCATATGGAGGGAGCAGGTAGCACTAAGGCCTTAGAGAGCCAACCCCCGGCCTTAATACAGGTCTGGAACATGTAGTCTCCAATATGGATGATATAGCGGGGCTTCTAGCTCGAGAGACATATAGGTGATGATGTTTGTTTTTGAGCATAGAGGATAAATGTCTCGTCCTCGATTCCTCAGGTCCTGATTCCAAAAAGGGGAAAATCTGCATGCTATTCAGCAATAGATAACAAACATGAAGGTCACTGCATCCCTTCTGTGTGGACTCCTCTGCAACTAAAGAGTGTGCATCCTAACTATGACCTCCTTTTATGTGCTCCCTTTTGTTCTGTTATATATATATATACTATAGAGCAATAAAAGTATTTTGTTATACAGTATCTGTTTAAAAAGTGCATACAAATACCTGCTGATCCTGCCAGTCCAGTGAGCCTCTAACCTATGGACATGTGGCGATGAATAGAGTCGGAAGAGTTAGAACCCTTGCTGGTATTTTAATGCTATCTGGTTTTGGCTTATCATATTGGCTTGCCACTATTTTTTTAACACTATAATTGTATCAGACAATTACAGTATTGAAGCCTAGATTCCCAGGTAAAAATGTAGATTTTACCCAAGATTCACACAACTTTTTTTGGGCTGGACACAGATTTAAATGGTGTTTTAAATCTGCAAGTAATTCAGCAATAGATTATGAGGGGAAAAAAGTGTAAACGAGGTCACCCCCATCCTCATAGTTCATATTTCCCTCACAAAAAAGATTTGTTTTTTTATCTAACTGGACTGGGCTTGTGCTATGCAATCAGTGCAAACAGGGCTTAGCAGAGCCCTTCATTAGCTAAAGTACACATTCCCATCACCTTCTTTATATCTGGAATGCCTGGAGCGCCATAATAACATGTATTACGAACACCAAATAATGGGGCAAATAAAAAAGCGCTTTCTAAAAGGAAAAGGTAGCTGGCAACATGTCTACGTAAAAAAAAAAAAAAAAAAAAATAGGACTTGAAAACGTACCGCAAAAACGTTCTCTCTAAGTGGCTTTAAACAAGCTTATTTTCCAGCTAGCTGCCCATTCTGTCTTCTGCCCTGGTGCACCCTGCCACAATAACATGTTATTAGTTCAAACATCGTGTTGCTGTGCAGCAAACTCCGATAATTTGTGTCTCCCTTGTGTCGCCTGTTATTGTGCAGTCAGAATTTTTTCTTGGATCCCACTCGACACATTGTGACACCTTCATATTCATTTCTGCAGAAAATTACCCACACACACAAAGGGCCTGTGATGAGACAAAGAGGTGCCAATGATTTGTCAGCAATCTCTCGGAGGGCAGAGAGGAAAAAAAATACTTTTTCCGTAAAAAGTTCCAATTAACAAAATAGCTTTTTATTTTTGCTGTTGTCACCTGTCTGGCTGCGGTTTGAAATTTGTACTGCGAGATGTATTGCGCGCCTATATATCTTGCAACAAGTGACCATTAGCCGAAAGAGGGACAGGATTATAATTACCTCGGGATAAAAGCAGATGTCGGTGACAGAGGCTGAGGAGTTGAATGTCAGGTTTTTTGAGGTAATTGATTTGTCGAAATCACACCACAGCTGTGACGAGAGAAAGAGGGGAAAAAATGGAACATTAATTGGAGGGACATTGAAACATATCTATAGATAGCAAGCAACATAAATACTGTAGTGCAAATACAATGAATGGGACTTTATAGAGGCACAGCATATTGTTTAAGACATCCATTCTCAACCAAGGTTTGTCCAGAGGTTGGTAAGGGTTCCTTGAGCCGTAGATGATTGACCTCCTACCTAATGATGTCTAGCTTTTGGGTTTATGCCACTTTGCAGAGCCAACAGCATGACACCAATTATCCTTAGCTATCTGTACCACTGAAGGAGTGTTCTCCTCACTTACTACCAATGTAGGGAGCAGTCCTCCCACTGACTACCAATGTAAGGAGGACTCTTCCCACTGATCACCAATGTAAGGGACATTCTTCCCACTGATCACCAATGTAAGGGACATTCTTCCTATTAATAACCAATGTAAGGGACATTCTTCCCACTGATCACCAATGTAAGGAATAGGTTTCCCACTGACTACCAATGTAAGGAATAGGTTTCCCACTGACTACCAATGTAAGGAGCATTCTTCCCACTGATTGCCAATGTAAGGAATAGGTTTCCCACTGACTACCAATGTAAGGAGCACTCTTCCCACTGATCACCAATGTAAGGAACATTCTCCCCACTGACCACTAATGTAAGGAGGACTCTTCCCACTAACCACCAATGTAAGGAGAATTCTTCCCACTGATCACCAATGTAAGTGACATTCTTCCCACTGATCACCAATGTAAGGGACATTCTTCCTACTGATCACCAATGTAAGGGACATTCTTCCCAATTTTTGTTTATTAAAAGTCTTGCAATCAATAATCATAAAATCAATATACATAAATAAATATATACATATTTACATGAAAAGGGAAAAAAAATACATAGCAAGTTCTGCTCTCAAATAAAGAATGGCTTTACAGCAAAAACAAAACTCACATCATGAAACACATCATTACCGGGAAACATAATCTTAATAAGACTCACACCACCACACCAGACATCAAACCTGCGAGGTCAAGAAACAAAAACCACTCCCATTATGCATGCAGCCCTTCTTCAAAAATGAAGATATTAACTAACAAAAGCTAAGGGCGTGAAAGAAATAGCATAGGAAAAAAGCTTTTCACCCAGAGATGGACAGTTCACCAAAAGCAGGTCTGATATTCCTCCACGCCCTTATCCAGACCGCTCGAGGCTCCCTGCCCTTCTCAAGACCCCGAATCTTCCCAACCTCACCCAGAATATCGTACACCACCACCTCGACAGGGAGGACTTTCTTCCGCAAGGTAATCTGGCACCGTGCATTCCACGTGAAGTAACGGACAACTATACTAACTAGAAAAAGTGTATCCAAATCAAAATCCCAGAGAGTCGGGAATGCCCCGTACACCCACTCCGCATAACTCATGCGATAGAGAAAGGGGATGCCTAGAGCCCTCCCCACCCTTTTATACACCTCTATGTTAAAGGGACACTGGAGCAAAAAGTGGTCCATAGACTCCACTTTACCAACACACTCCGCTCTAGGACAATCCCGATCATCCACAGGGCGATGCTTCAGGTTCCCTCTCACATAGAGCCTTCCATGGAAAGCGAGCCAGGCTTGATCCCTAAACTTCAAAGGGATTCTTCCTAAGTTAATTAAACGCAACCCCTCCCTCATTACAGGGCCTGGGCAATCCCTTAAGGTCAGCGACACACTGAAAGCAGAGCCCAAAATCCTCTTCTCCAGAAGCTTTCTGGGGAGGGACTTGATATCCCCCACTGTCACCTGCCACTGCCTAAGTATTTTCAGACACGGGGCAACATAAGCCGGAAGCTTGCCATGTCGGACTCTCAGACTTTTCACTGGCCCGCCATCTTCCCAGCATCGCAGAAAAGGCCTAAACCAAGATTGAAAAATACCCACCCATCCCGGCGGGGTCTCTGCTAACATATTACCAAGATTATACTTTAAAAAAAGCAGAGAAAAGAAAACTATAGGGTTGACCATTCCTAGACCACCCTCCCGCCTGGACAGGTAAGTTACATTGCGTTTGATCAGGTTCAGCCTATTTCCCCATAACAGTTGGAAAAAGCAGCTGTACACCCTTGCATAGAGAGATTCCGGCAAGATACAGACAAAGCTGACATATAAAAAGATTGGGATCAGGTAAGTTTTAATCAAGTCAACCCTTTCCCTCAAGGAAAGTTTCCATTTCTTCCAGCTTGCCACCTTGGCATTGGCATTCAACAACCTGCTTTCCCAATTTCGATGACCATAGTCACCAGGACCAAATTTGATGCCCAACACTTTAATTTCCTGCTGGGGCTCTGGGAAGGCATCCGGAAGTTCGAAGCTTTCACCCTCCTCACCCATCCAGAAAACTTCACTCTTTTCATGATTGATTTTAGAGCCAGAAGCCTCAGTGTACTGCTCTATCACAGAGACCACCTCCTGCGCCTCCTCCATCCCAGAGATAATAACAGACACATCATCGGCATAGGCCACGACCTTCAAAGGCGGCACACCAGCAATGCCCAAAGGCACCCCACACAACGATCCACTCTCTAACCTTCTTATGAAGGGATCGATTGCGAATACATATAGCAGGGGGCTCAAAGGACACCCCTGGCGCACCCCAGAGCCAACCTCAAAAGGCCGTCCAACCCAACCATTAACAAGTGGGAAGCTCTCAGCCCCTTTATATAATGTTTTCAGCCAATCAATAAACCTCCCCTGCAGGCCGTATCTACCAAGTAGCAAATACAGGTACTCATGATTGACTCGACCAAAAGCCTTCGCCTGATCCAATGCCAGCAAGTACTTTCTCCATCCAGCAGCCCTGCATCGCTCCAAAGCCTCCCGGACAGCTAAAATTGCTGAAAAGGTACTTCTGCCCTGGACCGAGCAGTGCTGATGATTGGACAACAAATCGCCTGCTACTGACGACAAGCGCCAAAAAAGAATCTTCGCCAAGATCTTTCTATCAACATTGAGAAGACTGATGGGGCGCCAGTTCTCAATTATTGAGGGGTCTTTACCTTTTGACAGAAGAATCACAGCGGATTGCCTCATGGAGGGAGGGAGAGAACCCTCATCTAAACAGCTGTTATAAACCTCCGTTAAAAAGGGAGCCAGAATGGACTTAAAACACTTGTAAAATTCAGCTGTCAACCCATCTGGCCCAGGCGACTTTTTGGTAGCCAGCTTCTCTATAGCACGAACTACCTCATCCGCTGAAATTGGTTCTGTCAAATCCATCAAAGGCAATGTATCATTTCCCAATCCTGGAGTAGAATCCAGAAAGCTTTCCATCCTGTCCCGACTAAGGTCCTTTCTTCCCAGAAGGTCTGCGTAATATGACCTGAAGATCTCCAGGATCCCTGATCTGGACTTCACCAGGGAACCCGTACTATCCCTCAGACCTATGACCGTCTTAACTGCTATGCCTTGCTTACAGTTCTGGTAAGGATCAGGCGAGTGATATTTCCCATAATCTCTCTCCAGAACCAAGGAGGCATGCCGGTCGTATTGACACTTCCTAAGAAGAAGCTTTACCTCCGAGATCTCCCCTGGATCTCCTCCATACGAGACAAGACGATCAAGCTTCCTCCGCAAATGCTGGTAGGCAATATACATACCAAGCTGCTTCTTCTTACTTATGGCCTTGAAAAGTCCAATCGCCCTTTGTTTCACAAGCTCCCACCACTCTGACTTACTGCTGCAAAAGTCCAGAATAGAAACCTGTGCCTGAAAAAAAACCTCAAAGGATTGTCTTACCTCTACATCTTCCAGGAGAGCCGAATTCAGTTTCCAGGTACCCCTTCCCCTGGGTGGAGTGTCCGAGGCATTCAGAGTCACAGACAGCATACAGTGGTCAGAGAACTCCACCGCCCTCAACTCAGGAGCCGAGAAAGCAGAGTTCTCCTTTAAAAAAAACCTATCTATCCTACTCTGACTATTCCCTCTCTGAAACGTGAATCCCGTGCTGCCAGGGCAGTGCTTAATGTGCACATCTACCAGGCCTGCTTGTCTAACCATATCTCTAAGAAAAACGCTATCATAACCCAGCCTGTCTATGGAGACCCTCCTGTCTTCAGGCCTAATTATGGTGTTAAAGTCACCTCCAAAGACAACCTGCTGGGATGTAAAAAGGAAGGGCTTGATCTTTGTGAAGAGGCATTTCCTGTCCCATTTTGACTGCGGTCCATAGATATTGATCAGGCGCAGGTCCTGCCCCCTAACAGAGACGTCTAAGACCATGCATCTCCCCATTTCTACCTCAATTATCCGCCGGCACGTTACCATATCGGTTTTAAAAAGAACCGCAACTCCGCTGCAAGGCTCAGCCGCAAGAGACCAAAAGGAGGGACCGCATCTCCACTCCCTTTTTGCTAGATGGACATCGGCCAAAGTATTGAGCCAGGTCTCTTGCAAAAATAAAATCTCAGCATCAAACTCACTGAGCAAAAATAAGGCAATATCACGAGCTCTTGCAGATTTCACGCTGGCGACATTAATGGTCGCCACCTTTATCAGAGCGGGCACTGCCATCAGGATGATTGGGGTAGTCGTTTCTTAACCTCCACCACACTCTCATCACCCGAAACAGCTCTCTTTACACTATGTGACTCCCCCTCATCCATAGATGATAAAGTAGATAAATCGGATACTAACTCCTCCCCTGATAAAACCGAAAATGTGTTGCCAAGAGGAACCCCTCCTGGCTCTAACTGTAAGGAAGAAGTGACCGCTTTACTGGTCTTCCTCTTCTTCTTTTTCTTCCTCTTTGTCCTCTCCCACCCCTCATCATCCGAATCCTCCACAACAGAGGGTGAGACATGGGACATGGACACCCCTCCCTCAACCCCATCGACCCCACCACCATCCAGCACCCCTGCACCCTCTTGGCCGCGTTTGCGGTGTCGAGAGACAGGGACTGGAGGTGGAGTAGGCCGAGGGGGAAGATCCACTATACCCGCCCCCCCAGCAGCTTCTGCTAGTCTGGAGGATCTACGCACAGTAGATGTAGGAACAACAGGAGGGACAGACTCAGGGACCACATCACTAGGGGAAACAGAATCTGACACAACAGACACAGACTCAGGGACCACATCACTAGGGGAAACAGAATCTGACACAACAGACACAGGAGGGGCAACAACAATTTCCTCTCTAACTTCAGCTGCTTCATCTTCTTTATCAAGCCTCTGCAGCTCAGTCTCCAATCCTGGCAAGTTATGCAGTGCCTCTGGGCACTGGCTATATGGATGACCCAGCTGCTGGCACAAATTGCACCGAATCTGGGTGCATTCTCTGGCCAAATGGCCTAAATCCTGGCACAGTGAGCACTTCTTGTGGGTGCAGGACGATGCAAAGTGGCCTTTATCACCACATTTATTACATACCTTAGGCTGACCTTGGTAGAAAATGGTCAGCCTATCCCTACCCAGAAAGGCTGAGCAGGGAAGGTGCTGAACTACATCGCCCAGCACCCCCAATTTTAGCGACACTGTCCAGGCCCCTGTCCATATCCCATGCTCATCAAGGACCTTCCGCAGTGGAGTGAGGACCTCGCCATATCGGCGTAGCCATACTAATAAATCAGCCTCTGGTATGGATTCGTTACGCACCAAAATGGTCACTGATTTTATCAGAGGCTGCCTTGAAATCACTTTTGGCACCAAACCACTCCACTGCTGAAGGCCCTTGCACCTCCTAAATCTCTCCCAGAAGAGATCCAAACTTTCAGGTTTTACAAACGACAAATCGAATTCATAACTCCCCACCGGACAAATTAAAGCAAAAATATCACAAGCTTTAAACCCCATTTCCAAAATCAACTCAGCCACCCTCCCCCTTACAGGTGGAGTTCCATCCCCCACCCACCTCAACTGTACCACATTCCTCCTCCTATACCCACCAAACCTCCCTGAATTTTGACTAATAACAGAATTCCCACCACCCACCCTGGTGTGACTCCCCAAAGCTGAAGCATAGCTTCCAACATTCCTCCCAGCAGAAAATCCATCAGTTTTTTTTAAATTATCTGACACACACTTAGCAGATAACGATTGCACAGATTCGGGATTGATCTGTGCAATCGAATCTTTCCTCTGCTGAGCAGGAGGAGAAATGTCATTTTTATTTTTCCCAGCATTACTAACCCCTTCACCACCACCCACCACATTCATTGCTTTAACATTGTCATTTTTTATACTTGCTGGGATACTTATTATTGCTGTTGTCTTCACAGCAGAATCCATAGTTGCTGCTGCATTGGTAAGAACTCCAGCTGTCATCTTCTCTTCCACTAGGACAGGGTTTTCAGCTGTGGAAATAGCATTCTGTTTTAACACAGCAGCAGGTAAAGCATTGCAGGATATTTCCATTGCTACTTCCATTCCACTTCCAGAACTATGTTGATCCCCTCCCCCATCAGCAATCAGCACTGGAAGACTGGGAGGCTCAGGTGAACATGAAGCAGGCTCTTTGGAGCTGGCAACCATTTTGCTTGCCGTGGGACTACTGGTCTCAGCCAGACCAGCAAAATCCATGCCTGGGGTGTTTAATGCAGGTCCATCCACATTCGTCTGATGGTCCGGGGCTTGCATGTCTGTCGGTTTCTCCACAGCGGTAACTCCAATAGGTAGCTGTATGCAGAGCTCTTTCTCACCCGGGACACCATCCACTACAGCAGATGGGGCAGACATGTTGGATGGCAGCATGGTGTACTGGGATTTCTCCACCATTACTGGCTTTGCTGACTTGAATCTCCTCTGCCCATCCTCAGGGATTTCTGATGGATCATCAGAAAATACAAACCTGTCTGCTTTCAGGGGTGACTCCATCTGCTGGATGAATGTCAGGGATCCATGTCCACTCTCAACCCCCTGGCTGGTTGCCGCTGGTGATTCCCAGTTCTGGCATGGGGGGAGAGGTGCAGAGGCAGATGGAGCCTGGTCATCCATTAACTGAGGCTGCTGATCCACAGAACTTGCTGATGCTTGGCTGGTAAATCGCCTCTCATTGTCAAATTTTTCTTTAAATGCTCCACTTCTGTCTTTCAGCCTTTCCAATAATAAAGTTTGTTCCTTTACCTTTTCTTCCAATTCCTGTAACTCAGGCTTCATGGCTGTGCGATTTTTACTCCAGGCCTGGAAATACTTGGTTTTGAAGGATTTGTGTTCAGCCTTCAAAACTTTAAGTTTTTCTTCCGCTCTCCCAATCGCCCTAAAACGATTGATAATCTTCTGGCTGAAGACATCCGCATTCTCACCAGGGCCTGGACCCACAGACAGGTCCTCCACCTCCTCCTCACTAGGCCCCGTGTCATCAGGGGGATCCCTCCCAGGGCCTCCCCCAGGATCAGGCATTGTTCCTGGGCCAAGCTAGCAAGCAAGGCCCAGGCTTGAAAAGGGCTGGTTCTCTGAGAGAGCTCTTTGGGTGTGTCCTCCTCCTTCTTCCCACTGACTACCAATGTAAGGAATAGGTTTCCCACTGACTACCAATGTAATGAGCACTCTTCCCACTGATCACCAATGTAAGGAACATTCTCCCCACTGACTACCAATGTAAGGAGCATTCTTCCTACTGACTGCCAATGTAAGGAGCATTCTTCCCACTGATCACCAATATAAGGAGGACTCTTCCCACTGATCACCAATGTAAGTGACATTCTTCCCACTGATCACCAATGTAAGTGACATTCTTCCCACTGATCACCAATGTAAGGAGGACTCTTCCCACTGATCACCAATGTAAGTGACATTCTTCCCACTGATCACCAATATAAGGAGCATTCTTCCTACTGACTGCCAATGTAAGGAGCATTCTTCCCACTGATCACCAATGTAAGGAGCATTCTTCCCACTGATCACCAATGTCAGGAGCATTCTTCCCACTGATCACCAATGTAAGGGACATTCTTCCCACTGACTACCAATGTAAGGAATAGGTTTCCCACTGACTACCAATGTAAGGAGCACTCTTCCCACTGATCACCAACGTAAGGAGCGTTCTCCCCACTGACTAACAACGTAAGGAGCATTTTTCCTACTGACTGCCAATGTAAGGAGCATTCTTCCCACTGATCACCAATGTAAGGAGCATTCTTCCCACTGATCACCAATGTCAGGAGCATTCTTCCCACTGATCACCAATGTAAGGGACATTCTTCCCACTGATCACCAATGTAAGGAATAGGTTTCCCACTGACTACCAATGTAAGGAATAGGTTTCCCACTGACTACCAATGTAAGGAGCATTCTTCCCACTGATTGCCAATGTAAGGAATAGGTTTCCCACTGACTACCAATGTAAGGAGCACTCTTCCCACTGATCACCAATGTAAGGAACATTCTCCCCACTGACCACCAATGTAAGGAGGACTCTTCCCACTAACCACCAATGTAAGGAGAATTCTTCCCAATGATCACCAATGTAAGTGACATTCTTCCCACTGATCACCAATGTAAGGGACATTCTTCCCACTGACTACCAATGTAAGGAATAGGTTTCCCACTGACTACCAATGTAAGGAGCACTCTTCCCACTGACTACCAATGTAAGGAGCACTCTTCCCACTGATCACCAATGTAAGGAACATTCTCCCCACTGACTACCAATGTATGGAGCATTCTTCCCATTGATCATTAATGTAAGGAGCATTCTTCCTACTGACTGCCAATGTAAGGAGCATTCTTCCCACTGATCACCAATGTAAGGAGAACTCTTCCCACTGATCACCAATGTAAGGAGCATTCTTCCCACTGATCACCAATGTAAGGAGGACTCTTCCCACTGATCACCAATGTAAGTGACATTCTTCCCACTGATCACCAATATAAGGAGGACTCTTCCCACTGATCACCAATGTAAGGAGCATTCTTCCCACTGATCACCAATGTAAGGAGGACTCTTCCCACTGATCACCAATGTAAGTGACATTCTTCCCACTGATCACCAATATAAGGAGCATTCTTCCTACTGACTGCCAATGTAAGGAGCATTCTTCCCATTGATCACCAATGTAAGGAGCATTCTTCCCACTGATCACCAATGTCAGGAGCATTCTTCCCACTGATCACCAATGTAAGGAGCATTCTTCCCACTGATCACCAATGTAAGGAGCATTCTTCCCACTGATCACCAATGTAAGGAGCATTCTTCCCACTGATCACCAATGTAAGTGACATTATTCCCACTGATCACCAATGTAAGGAATAGGTTTCCCACTGACTACCAATGTAAGGAGCACTCTTCCCACTGATCACCAACGTAAGGAGCGTTCTCCCCACTGACTAACAATGTAAGGAGCATTTTTCCTACTGATTACCAATGTAAGGAGCATTCTTCCCACTGACTACCAATATGAGGAGGATTCTTCCCACTGACTACCAATGTAAGGAGCATTCTTTCTACTGACTGCCAATGTAAGGAGCATTCTTCCCACTGACTGCCAATGTAAGGAGCATTCTTCCCACTGACTACCAATGAAAGGGGAACTTTTCTCACTGACTGCCAATGTAAGGAGAATTCCTCCCACTGACTACCAATATAAGAGGAATTCTTCCCACTGACCACCAATGTAGGGGGCATTTTAATCACTGACATCAATGTAGGAGGAATTCTTCTCACTTAATCGGATATTGCCTGGATCAACTTTACCTATAAAATCTTATATTATGTACACCCAGGACATATAATATTTTATTGGATTTTAATAAACAAGTAAAGAGCAACAGACGAAAAGTACAAAGCAGTTATGAACTATGTTTGCCCAAATCCAGGCCTTTTTTAAAGAAATCTAGTGAAATAGCCAGAACCACCTCTGGAGGGAGTCTATTCCACATTTTTAAAGTTCTAAAGGCCCCTACACACGTACCGATTGTCGGCCGAAAAGATTCGGCCGACGACCGATCGGCCGATTTTCGGCTTGTTAGTATGATGCTTCCGACAGCCGACAGCGCACTTTCGGCCGAACAGAATCTGTAGTGCAAGCATTAAAATTTTTGTATGCCGACACCCGAACGGCCGATTGTTCGCCAGTCAGTACAGAATTCGGCCGACAGACAGCAGATTTGCAAGACTGGGCATGCTCAGAAAAGAAAAAACACAGGGAAAGTTAACCATCACATGACATCACTTCTGCAGTCGGCGGACAAAATTTGTGTGCAGTCTTTTGCACTTTTCAGCGGACACGACAGCCCGGGGGCAAAAGACGGCCGATCGGTCGGCCGACGATCGGTACGTGTGTACGGGGCTTTACTGTGAAGAAACCTTTTCATATTTGGAGACGAAATCTGTTTTCCTCTAGACATAAAGAGTGCCCCCTTGTCCTCTGTGATGACCTTAAAGTGAATAACTCAACACCAAGTTCACTATATGAACCCCTTCTGTATTTATACATGTTGATCATAATAGTTCACTTTTGGGTTTACTACTGATTTAAAAGAATGTTCTGAATCAATTATTCATTCAGAAGATAGCATTTTATTCTACTTTAGTACGTAATGATAATGTTATTTTATAAGCTGATCTCTTTACCTTGTCTATATCTAAAATGTCAGCCGTATAGGAACAGAGTACGTTGGCTCTTAGGTAGCATGTGATCTTCACCCCCTATGGGTTTTTCATCATTCATTTTCATTCATCGTCTTTTTATTTGGTAAAAAATAAAAGTAATTCCTTTATTGCTTTTTATTAGCTTTGTAAAAGTATGTTTATGTCATTTATTTGTAACTGTAAAACCCTTACGCCCCGTATAATGGCCTGACCTTCTGTTGCCTAGCCGTTAAGGAATTCTTTAGCTTTCTTTATTCTTAAGCGGCAATCCATTTAAACTGATATTTTATTGCTGATATCCAAAAACTAAATTGCATTATCACTGAGGCAGAAATTTACGGGGCCAGCGGGTTTTATTGGGCCCTCTAACTATATTGTATAAATGAAATATTGTCATAGTCCTCTATGATTTTTATTTTTTTACTGCTGTGCTTAGTACTTTTGCAGATCAATATAGTTATTGGTGTATTCATCTGTGCCATCATTCATTCCACTGCCTGAAGGGTGGGAGAGGTCAACAAGTATTTAAAGGGAAACTACGAATAATGTAAGGTCAATAACCTTATCGGTGTAAGTTGGGGCCCATTCACACCAGCAGGCATGTGTAATGCTCTGTATAATATGTGCCCCCCCATCCATGCGTCCGGCTCCCTAATCTACATGCAGGGTGCCGGACGCATGGATTCCAATGTTTTTTTTTTTTTTCTTGAAGCACATGATTAGAGCCAGAGGCTCTAATAGGCTTTAACCACTTTAGCCCCGCTCACATGGAGGCTACTGCGGCAAAGTGCCGCGATCCCGTCCAGCGACGTAGACCTACATCGCTGGACTCCGCCCCTTGTGGGCGGCGCTCGCGCGCCGCCGGAGGCTCGCTCCCGCTGTGTTCATTCACAGCGGGAGTCGGGCCAGGGGAGGAGCAGCGGCGATCGCCGCTGCTCTTCCCCGATCGTCGGGGAATCGAGTTTGGAGATCCGCCCGCTTGTATCTCCATAGTGACAGGGACTGACAGATCGGAGTGTTCAGCATAGCTGGACATCCGATCTGTCCTTCTGTCACACAGTCACCTCCCCCCCTACACGTCAGTAAGCACCAGGCATACATTAACCCCTCCCTCTCCAATAAAATTAACCCCTTCCCTGCCAGTGTCATTTTTACAGTAACAGTGCATATATATAGCACTGATTACTGTAGTAATGTCACTGGTACCCCCAAAAGTGTCAAAAATGTCAGTCAAGGGTCCGATCTGTCTGCCGCAATGTCGCAGTCCCGCAAAAAAAATCGCAGATCACCGCCATTACGCGTTAAAAAAAAAAACACCAAAAATGACAGAAATCTTTCCCTTAGTTAGTAAACGCAATAACTTTTGCGCAAACCAATCAAAATACGCTTATTGCGATTTTTTTTTACTAAACATAGGTAGCATAAAACAAATTGGCCAAAAATTAAAAAAAAATTTGATTTTTTACATTTTTTTGGGGGGGAATTTCATATAAAAAAATGTGAAAAATATTGTTATTTTTTCAAAATAAACTCTCTTTTTTTGTTTATAGCGCAAAAAGTAAAAATCGCACAGGTGATCAAATACCACCAAAAGAAAGCTCTGTTTGTGGGAAAAAAAGGACGTCAATTTCGTTTGGGTACGGCGTCGCACGACCGCGCAATTGTCAGTTAAATTTGCACAGCGCCGAATCGCAAAAAGTGGCCTGGACGGAAGACAGCAAAATCCTCCGGTGGTAAAGTGGTTAAAAAAGGGTGGGTTCGGGTAGCAGAGCACTGCGCCCTGAGCCCACCCAGTTGTGTGACAATAGCAAATGAATATTCGCTATTGCCACACTGATTCTCATCCCAGCCAATCAGGAAGCGGGTCCTGAGACCCGTTTCCCAATTAGCCGATAAGCGAAAGCATGCTATTGGCCAAGAAGGGGGGAGGAGACGGCCGCCGAGAAGGGACATGAAGGATCCTGAGGGTGAAGCCGCCGCCACCGCCACCTGTCATTCTGGAGGAACATGGTAAGTAAACTGACTGACTGGCGGGGGAGAGATATGGTGGTGCAGGCTAGAGTGATATGGGGGGGCAGAATTAGATTAGCATTAGAGCGCCACCCACTCTGGATAAAGGAGCACAGGAGGCACCCTTGGACAGCAGCATTGTCAGTCTTGGGGGAGGGGAGTGTTAGATGTACTAGCAGATTTAAAAAAGTCAAAGTCCAAGTAACACTTTATAATCAGTTACAGCAAACAGTTTTTCCATTTGGGATAAAGGTTTTACATGAATACATAAAAGATGATCATTGCAAGCAGCAGTGTTGCCAACCTACCAGATTGAAATTTACTGACACAACTCCCAAAATTTACTGGCACAGCCAAGTTTTTACTTGTATTTCCAAAAGTTACAAAATTATGGTTTTAAGTGTGAATTTCAGTATCTTGGCTACAAACAAATACCATATGCCATCAGCAATGTGATTTACCCGCTTCTGGACCATCCCATGAACATTTACTGCAGGGGGGCGGCCTCTCTGTGCGAAATCACGTACCTGTACGTTAATCCACTCTTCCTGGTTTGGGGCACGCACGCGCGCCGCCAGCAACCAGCTCCTGCTGGGATTGGACACAGCGGGAGCCATTCACCGGGACCCCCTGATCGTTGCTTAGGCAGATAGAATGCCGGTCTTGCCTATGTAATCAAGGCAGATCGCTGTACTGTGACAGGAGAAGACAGAGATCCTGTGTTTCTGCTAAGTACAAACAAAGATCTCTGTCGTCTTACAGTACAAGCACCTCCCCCACACAGTTAGAGAGCACTAGGAACACATTTACCCATTTGATTGCCCCTGATGTTAACCCCTTCAATGCCAGTGTCATTAGTACAGTTACAGTGCATATTATTTACCACTAAGTCGCAGATCGCCGCCATTACTAGTAAAAAAATAAAAATAAATAAACATTTCATAAATCTATCCCATAGTTTGTAGACGCTATAACTTTTGCACAAACCAATCAATATACGCTTATTGGGATTTTTTTTTTACCAAAAACATGTAGCAGAATACAAATTGGCCTAAATTTTTAAATAAATTAGATTTTTTTCCATTTTTTTTATCGGATATGTTTTATAGCAGAAAGTAAACATAAATGTTATTATAATAAATATAATTTAATAAAATATAATAATACATTTTTTTTTAAAATCGTGGGTCTTTTTTGTAAGTTTTATAGCACAACAAATAAAAAAAACGCATACCACCAAAAGAAAGCTCTTTTTGTGGAAAAAAAAGAACATCGATTTTATTTGGGTACAGCGTCGCACGACCGCGCAATTGTCAGTTAAAGTGACGCAGTGCTGTACTGCAAAAAATGGCCTGGTCATGAAGGGGGGTAAACCTTTCGGGGGGTGAAATGGTTAAGGTAGATATTAAAGCAAACACATATTTCTTATTTTATTTCTGATGTAGTAAGTAGCTCAGGGACAGGACTCGGGGGGGGGGGGGTCCCTTCAGTCCACTCCAGTCCATACAGTACTGACAGTCCCGCTCCCGGCTTGCCTTGCTCCTGTCCCACAGAGCCGCACACGAGGCTCTGGCCACTCCACTCAGCTCCCTTGCACTATGATACCAGGCACCGCCTCCGCCAGATCCGCCCCCCACCGGCACTGCTCGAACACTTTGTAGCAGGCACTTAGCCGGTCTCGGCTAGGGTGGCCACATTTCCAAACTGCCATTCAGGAACATCCCCCCCCCCCAGCATGCACCAGTCGGTGACGTCACGAGGGGGCGGTGCCACCCTGTGACATCACCGGGTGGCTCCCCTGCTGAGAGGACAACTTAAAAGACTTCAGCGTTTCTGCTCTGATCTCTGTGGGTGAATTACTCCATAGTGCTTGTAGCTACCATGGTCAGCAAGGGTTTATATTAAAGCTGATTTACCGCTTATTAGGAATATGTAAATACTTGAACGTCCATAATCTGGGCATAAATTCACTTTAAGATAAGGTGACCGGATTTTTAAAATGAAATCCGGGACATATTTTTTTTTATTGGCAAATGGCACAGGACTACATAACACACACTGGGGCACATGTTTACATAAATCACAGAGCACTGAGCACAGGACTGCATAATACACAGAGCGCTGGGCACAGGACTACATAATACACAGAGCGCTGGGCACAGGACTACATAATACACAGAGCGCTGGGCACAGGACTACATAATACACAGAGCGCTGGGCACAGGACTGCATAATACACAGAATGCTGGGCACAGGACTGCATAATACACAGAGTGCTGGGCACAAGACTACATAATACACAGAGCGCTGGGCACAGGACCAAAGAGCGCTGGGCACATGACTGTATAATACACAGAGCGCTGGGCACAGGACTACATAATACACAGAGTGCTGGGCACAGGACTGTATAATACACAGAGCGCTGGGCACATGACTACATAATACACAGAGTGCTGGGCACAGGACTGCATAATACACAGAGCGCTGGGCACAGGACTACATAATACACATAGTGCTGGGCACAGGACCACATAATACACATAGTGCTGGGCACAGGACTGTAAAATACACAGAGCTGGGCACAGGACTACATAATACACAGAGTGCTGGGCACAGGACTGCATAATACACAGAGTGCTGGGCACATGACTACATAATACACATAGTGCTGGGCACAGGACTGTAAAATACACAGAGAGCTGGGCACAGGACTACATAATACACAGAGTGCTGGGCACAGGACTGCATAATACACAGAGCGCTGAGTACAGGACTACATAATACACATAGTGCTGGGCACAGGACTGTAAAATACACAGAGAGCTGGGCACAGGACTACATAATATACAGAGTGCTGGGCACAGGACTGCATAATACACAGAGTGCTGGGCACAGGACTACATAATACACAGAGTGCTGGGCACAGGACTGCATAATACACAGAGTGCTGGGCACAGGACTACATAATACACATAGTGCTGGGCACAGGACTATATAATACACAGAGCGCTGGGCACAGGGCTGCATAATACACAGGTGGGTGTTAGGCATAGAGTGCAGGGTTCAGAGGTTTGCTATGCACAGAGGACACTTCTGCCCCCACATCTATAGCTCACCTCTGCACCCTTCTCTCACAGATTATCTCTGCAGTCACCTCTTAGCCCTTCCCCCAGAAACATGAGGCATGGGTGGTCATGTGCTATCCTGCCACTGTAGGTCACAGCTATGTTTGCTATTCAGAAATCCTATTCAGTGAAGCAAAAGAAAAAGAG
Source organism: Pelophylax lessonae (assembly GCF_965119305.1). NCBI lineage: Eukaryota > Metazoa > Chordata > Amphibia > Anura > Ranidae > Pelophylax > Pelophylax lessonae. Next base: position 525,897,261 of record NC_138772.1, read on the forward strand.
GGCATTGAAATAGCAATAACCCAGCGATGTGCACCTCTGGAAGACCTGACGGTATTACTAATGATAGATCGGTTCCCGTTGTCTGCCCAGTAACCCCTATGAATAAGCCACTGTGCCCAGAAGTCTATATCCTTATCCCATAGCAATATACATGGATTTATTTTCTTGGAAAGAACTCAAGAAAAATCAAATTTAGAAAAGCACTTGGAATCTAACCTAATATTACCCCCTAATATCTGTCAAGTCAGAGGCTCATTCAATTTACAATGTGATGCAGCAATGTTGTAAAGTAGTAATAAAGTACACAATGAAAGAAGAGTAGCAGGAATGGGAAACCGGATTATAAAGAAGAGGGCAAAGGATGAATGACTTAGACACGTGGCTTGAATATTGACTGCAAGCCCTACGGAGGAACACATAATACCTATATTCCGTATGTCTGGTTGTCTGACAGGCCAGAGAACGTTGGGCATAGTGATAGGGGCTGCAGCAGTTACAGACTTGTCTGGTTTGCTGTACCTGGGGGGGATCAGCCTCTATCTCCTCCCATCCTAGCACTTATTTTTAAAGGGTCAGTCCACCTAAGTAGTAAAAATGGGGAATTAACCGCGCTAAAGGAATAAAACAAACAAGCAGCAACTTAGTCCACCTAAGTCCACCTAAGGTCAATTCCAAATGTTATTGCACTGGTAAACCTAAAGAAAGCTGCTGGCAAAAAAACAATCGGGTATGATTGTATATAATGGACATACTAAAAGGTTTATTGCGCTATGGAAAAAAAAAAATCATACACATCAAATTAAATCGAATAAAAAGACCCATAAATAATCACAGTCCAATGACGGAGGCGCTAGTGAAAGTTTAAAGTGGTGAAGAATTGCAAAAATTTCCGTGCCCGAATATAAATCCAACTTGTCTTGGGAACGTGGATATAAATATCAGATCAACGAGTGGATCACGGCAGTGCTCCTCCACCATGTACAAAAAATGGGTGCTTACCAGAGAAAGTGGACTATGTTAGTATAAAAAGAAATCCCGCAAAGCATGATGTTTTTTAACCACTTAAGCCCCGGAAGATTTTACCCCCATTCCGACCAGGGGGTTTTTTTGCGATTCGGCACTGCGTGAATTTAACGGACAATTGCGCGGTCGTGCGACGCTGACCTAAACAAATTTGACGTCCTTTTTTTCCCACAAACAGAGCTTTCTTTTGGTGGTATTTGTCCTTTAACCGGTTGCCGACCACCGCAAGTACATATACTGCGGCGGTCAGCCCCGGCCAGGCAAAGTGACGTACCGGTACGTCACTAGCCTGTCACTGGCGCGTGCCCGCCCTGGCTCGTTCCCTAACAAGTCAGTGCGTGTGACCGGCGGACCCGATGTCCGCCGGTCACTCGCGATTGTTCGCCGGGAAGGGAGAAAGGCAGGCAGCTTATGTAAACAAGCCGCCTGTCATTCTCCCTGTGTAAAAATGGAGATCAGATGGTTCTACTATGTAGGACCGTTTATCTTTGTTTTTACACTAGTAGCCATGTCCCATAACAGTTAGAAACACGCCCCTAGGACACACTTAACCCCTCCCTCTCCAATACAGTTAACCCCTTCCCTGCCAGTGTCATTTTTGCATTAACAGTGCATATGTATAGCACTGATTACTGCAGTAATGTCACTGGTAACCCCAAAAGTGTAAAAAATGTCAGTCAAGGGTCCGATCTGTCCGCCCCAATGTCGCAGTACCGCAAAAAAATCGCAGATCGCCGCCATTACTCGTTAAAAAAAACCACCAAAAATTACAAAAATCTTTCCCTTTCTTAGTAAACGCGATAACTTTTGCGCAAACCAATCAAAATACCCTTTTTGCGATTTTTTTTTACCAAACATATGTAGCATAAAACAAATTTTGATTTTTACATTTTTTTTGGGGAATTTCATATAAAAAAATGTGAAAAATATTGTTATTTTTGCAAAATTTACGCTATTTTTTTGTTTATAGCGCATGATCAAAAAATCGCACAGGTGATCAAATACCACCAAAAGAAAGCTCTGTTTGTGGGAAAAAAAGGACGTCAAATTCGTTTAGGTACAGCATCGCACGACCGCGCAATTGTCCGTTAACGTCACGCAGTAAAAAATAGCAAAAAACCCCCTGGTCAGGAAGGGGGTAAAATCTTCCGGGGCTTAAGTGGTTAAGGCTGTTGGGAGGAAGCGACGTATGACGTGGCTCAGGTCCTCCACAGCCATATAGTTGAGTGTAACATATGAAATTGATCTGCGGCATCACAGCAGAGACCTCCATCCCTAAAAATATATGCAAGAAGGGAGAAGGGGATAATGGGACTTTGATTGAGATCAATGCTGTCTCAAGTATTACAATCAAAAAGAGATGGTAACAAAATATGAGTTTATTAATTGCTACATGATGAAAGACAATCATGCAGCATGTGTCAATCAATAAGACAAAGTAGTCAAAAATGAATAAATAAATAACCAATAGGGGCACGGACATGGGTCAAGTAAAAAACACATATCAAATCATGTATAAATCCAATTCATATCAAAATAAATATATATTGGCAGATAAAAAATATCATACAACGGCACAAATATACATATCCATTACATAATACATGATTAATATTCAAGTAAAAAATACATATGAGAATATCAAAAATCTGCATAGCCAATGGGGTCATCCCTTTTCCCATGAGTAATCCATTATCCGTGTCCTGATCAGTAAAGACATTACATAGCTCTACGCGTTTCGTGGAAATCGCATCCACTCTTCAGGAGCTTTATAGAGGTAATCTATGAGTAGAGACTGATTAGTCAACTGGGCACAAATCTCACCTAATTGTGAACAATACACCGATAAGTTCAGAAAATTCATATATAAAAATTTGGAAGTCTAATACATACATAGAAATAGAAGAAGTTGACACATATCCACCAGAAATTTTCTAAGAGAAAACTGGGTTTCAATAGTATAGATAGAATTGTTATCCATTGCTAGGATGCACGCTGCCCAATCCGCTGCCCTGTTCGTGCGAGCGGGGGGTGGGGTTTGCAATGTCGAGCATCGGCGTCATGCTTTTTCACCCAATCCATGGTCCGCTTTTGCGGATCACTGGATTTGATGGTGCTTCTCCATCTATGCCGCTGGGGGGGGGGGTCCCTGGAGTGATCGGTTTACGGCAATTGCCGGATACCAGGCTCACTCTATCCCACCCCTTCCTTCGGCGTTTGTATGATGATCCGCCCCGGTCCTTAGGCTATAAATTTAATGAGCATGATGACATATCTCCTTCATGTCCTGCCTGCACTTTATACTTTTTGCTAGCACCTTTGGTTGTTATACTTATGATACAATCGGTAAGATTCACCTCCATTCACTATGCAAGTGTATCTTTACTGTTGCACTATGGGTTTTCATGTCTGTTTCTCCCTGTCTTTTGTTGTGATTATCTTCTTTTGGCACCGGTACGTTTCATTTGTGGCACCACGGGTTCTCTGTGTCCCTCTTTTTTCTCTGGTTCTATTATCTTGAACTTTCTCACCATATATGGTTCACATGCGACCTCGGGTGGTTATACTCCCCCTAATTGATGCTTTTACACATCTTCACTATTTTTTGACCAAGGCTCTTTAAGATTATGCACATATATAATACGTTTAATATAATAATAATTTTTCCTGAACAGAACACGTGGTCATATAAGTGTTGAAATCACTGATCCAACATCCATCTTCTACTTGGGGTTGTTTCTTTCTCCCTTCTTCCCACCTATTGGACCGTTTGGCGCATACCCGCCTCAGCCCCGGATCAGGTGTATACCCACAGCGTGCATCCTAGCAATGGATAACAATTCTATCTATACTATTGAAACCCAGTTTTCTCTTAGAAAATTTCTGGTTGATATGTGTCATATTCTTCTATTTATATGTATGTATTAGACTTCCAAATTTTTTTATATGAATTTTCTGAACGTATCGGTATATTGTTCACAATTAGGTGAGTTTTTACCGTTTTTCCCCCGAAAATAAGACCGGGTCTTATAATAATTTTTGGTACAAAAAACACGCTAGGGCTTATTTTCAGGGGATGTCTTATTTATTTATTTACCCCTCTCTATGTTCTAAAACACCTGGAATAAAACAATAAAATGTTTTTAAAAAAAAGTTCCTGTGTCCTCTGTCTTCTCTCCCTCTTTCCCCCTATCAGCTCAGGAGTCAGCATTTTGACATTCTGTAATCCCAAAAATAAACAATGGTTAATGTATCATAAAATTATGTATCGGTTTTGTAAAAAGATTATATAATGTGCAGTGTGTCTCCTTTTGTAACTTCATTGTGGTGAAAACCTTATTTACCGCACTGCTGGGCGTTCACGTGACCCACCAAAGCTCTTTTTCCTCGCTCCGAGCACTGAAGAGGGCTGAGGCAGCTGACCTCAGCCGGGAGGAGAGGAGAAGATCTCCGGCGGGTCACGTGAGCGCCCAGCAGCGCGGTAAATAAGGTATTTGCCACAATAAAGTTACAAAAAGGAGGAACACTGTACATTATATTACCTTTTTACAAAATCGATTACATGTTTTTACAACGTCTTTAACTAGGGCTTATTTTTGGGGCAGGGCTTATATTGCAGACATTCCTGAAAATAACGCTAGGTCTTATTTTCGGGGTAGGGCTTATTTTCAGGGAAACAGGTTATTAGACTTCCAGATTTTTTTATATAAATTTTCTGAACTTATCGGTGTATTGTTCACAATTAGGTGAGATTTGTGCCCAGTCGACTAATCAGTCTCTACTCATAGATTACCCATGTCCGTGCCCCTATTGGTTATTTATTTATTAATTTTTGACAACTTTGTCTTATTGATTGACATATGCTGCATGATTGTCTTTCATCATGTAGCAATTAATAAACTCATATTTTGTTACCATCTCTTTTTGATTGTAATACTCGAGACAGTATTGATCTCAATCAAAGTCCCATTATCCCCTTCTCCCTTCATCCATAAAGTTGAGTGGGGGCCATCTTGCCCTCACTCAACTTCCTGCCTAGGAACTGAAATGACCTGATCTTTTCCCTGCCACTGACGGCTCCGGTAAGCAGGGAAAATGACCGGGAAGTGGAGGAAAAGGAGGGGGGGGGGGGTGCACCTTTTCCGCCTCCCATAAAAGTGATCCCATGGTAATTCAGATGCTAGGACCACTTTTATGTGAAAGAGGGCTGCCCGTCCTGTAAGAAAATACCGGGTTATGGCAGCTATCTACTGCCATAATACCGGTATTTAACGTCAAAGTAGCGGCCTGAAACTGCGGTGGGTGGTCCGGAAGTGGTTAAGCGGGTAGTCTTAAAAGTTCATTGCCCGGCACAGAATTAGTGACCACAGAGATATGAAACTTTACCACTTCACTAAGCTATTCTTCCGGATGTTGAGCACTAAAAAATGGCGCGTGCGTGCTATACAGTTTTCATTCTCTCTTTGCAAACAGTTGGCAGCTTCCCTATTAAAGATAAAAATAAAGAAAATGGAAGAAGAAGACTCCAAGTGTTCCATCAGTGAACACACTCAAAGTGATGGCAACAGTCATCTGGGATTTTGAGATTTGCCCACTGATGGAACAGTTTGAGCCTTCTTCATTCACTATCTCCATTTTGAACTTGACTATGGGGGGGGGGGGGGTGCCATTAAAAACCGTATAGCACACATGCGCCATTTCCAGTGCCAAGCATCTGGAATAGTGGCTTGGTGCAGTGATTCATGTCTGTGTGGTCACTCCTTCAGTGTCTGGTCATTAACGTTTCAGACTACCCTCGTATAATATGTATGATTTTTCCTGATTTTTCCATCTTGCTTCTTTGAATTTTCTTGTCACTATGGCACAAAAACAATCATCCGTTTTAACCCCTTTAACCATTAGAAAAATCCAACATTCCATAAATTAAAAATGTTTGAATGGAATTCTACTGTATTTTCAGCAGTTAGGATGCTAGCTGATCCATCTGGTGAGAGAAGGACATACAGTATACAAGCAATAAGGCCATAATCACTTGGTGATGCCGATCCAGGCTGAGTTGTAGCGCCCCCAATGGAACTCAGGATAGTAGGGATGCCAACGTTAGAAAAATGAATTCAGCATGCAATAAACATTTTAGCTTGAAACCGCCGCTCACCATAAGGGTTCTCCCTGCACATTTAGCAATAATGTAAACTGCAAGTTCTCGCCAGTTATAGAATTACGAGTGTAACATCAGCCTAACTAGCTAACAGCATCGCCTATCTCCTGGAGGCTGCACTCACACCTGAGCGTAGCGTCTTTGAGTGTTTTTCCAGTGCTATTTTTGTGTGTTTTTATGCGCGCGTTTGGCTAGTCCTTATGCGCAACTTGTGCGTTTTTAAACACGGTTTTTGAGCTTTGGCATTTTTTTATTAGCCAATAGAGAAAAATATCATCTGTTGCTAGGCATTTCATCTTTTTTAGCTTTTCCATTAGCTTTTATTTTTTTTAAATATTATTATTCATTTATTTATTTATTTTGTTAGGGTAAGGGGTTAGAGTTAAGGTTAGGTTAGAATGAGGATTAGGAGTTGGGGTTAGGGTAAGGATTATTTATAATTTTTTTTTTTTTGTTAGAGTGGTAATACTACTACTACTACTACTTCTACTACTACTACTACTAATAATAATAATAATAATAATAATAATAATAATAATAAATGAATCAATACATGTAAAATAAACGCAAAAATAAATAAAAATAATCATAAATAAATAATACATAAATTCAATAAATGAATAATAAATAACCCCTAACCTTAACCCCTAACCCTTAAAAAAAAAAAAAATTAAGAATAAGAATAAAAAAATAATAATAATAATAATAATAAATAATAACTAAACACCCGCACCCCTAAAAAAAAAAAGTCAAACACCTGTAAAACAGGTGTTTCTGAGCTGCAGTGTACATGAGACCTTAAAGTCTGTTGGGCTTATGTTGTTTTTTGAACTTTGAGCGACAAGCTTCAAGAGACACACCACTCAAGTGTGAAAAGCATCATACACCCAGGCACAATGACATACAAAAAAACTCCACTTTTACAAGTGTCCAGCATATTTTTTTTATTATTCTTTTAAACACAGTTCAATGTTAGCCATGTACATAAGGCATTTAGATCCAAATTTTAAAAGCAGTTTTTAAAGGCATAAAAAAATGCCCCAAAGCTGCACCTTAATGCACATAAATGCATGAATATGTGCTTAAATTTATGCTCATATGCTTCTAAACACCACCACATGTAAATCTGCGCAGTTATGCACTAAAACAGCATTTTTTACGCTTAACGTGGTTTTAAAGCCTGAAGGTTTTTTACCTTCATGCATACTATGCATAAAGGTAAAAAACGTTCAGTATGCTGCTCCCCCCCCCCCCCAATACCTTCAGTATGCAACTCCCCCCCCCCCCAATACTTACCTGGGCCTGATCGCGATGCTGCAATGTGCATGACAGCGACTGCTCTCCTGGGTCTCTGCCTCTTGGTTGGCTGGGAGACAGCAGCTGGATCTATTTGTGGGGGGTGGGGCAGAGCCAAGATCTGTGTGTTTTATGGACACACAGGGTGGGGCTCGGGAGCGAGCATGCACCAATGTCCCCATAGCAGGCAGCTTGCTATGGGAGCACTTGGAGAAAAGGAGGGGCCAGGAGCGGTGGCAGGGACCCAAGGAGAGGGGGATCGGGGCTGCCCTGTGCAATACCATTATACATAGCAGGTATGGCATGTTTGTTATTTTTATATAATATTTTATATTTGTATATATATATATATATATATATATATATATATATATATATTTACACCTTTCTTATCACTTTACTTTTTCTGCCATGTCCTGGCAAAAAGATCTGGTATGGATGGGAGTATTTTTTTGAGTCTGTGTGCATGCATGAAGCCATAGGACACAATGGGAATCTTCATAGAACATTTTTTCATATCACTCAGAACCAGCCTTACAGACCATTATTCCTTTTCTTGCCGCTAACATTAATACATAAATAAGGGGAAAAACAGTATTCAATATAACTTTACAATATATTCATGTGTTGTCTTTTAAAGAATGTTACAACTACATCCGTTGACCTACCAGAAATCCAGTGAGCTCCTAACTTCCCATTTCAGCTGACAACGCTGCCTCTGCTACACTGAAATCTCAGCAGTGTTGTCAGCCCTGCCCAGTTCTCATTTCTGTACTGCAGAATACCCCCCCTTATGTTATGGAGCTAAAGAGAGGGCAGGTGTTCTGTAGTCCTGTAGGCAGGGCTGATATCCCTGCTTGGAATTTTAGTGCAGCTTCTACAGCCATACAAAAACAGCTTTTGTAGGGCTGGGTACACTCTACAGAGAACAAAAAGTTGGGTGCGTTTAAGTGAAGGGGATACGCAGAACAATAAGACAATACAAGGGATGACCTTACAATGGCCTCATGGTCTTTAACACATCCTGAGTCTCTGGTCACTAAACTTGAACAATTATGTAGCGCACCCCCTAAGGAGCCGTGAATAGAAAGGGGACACACCGAATTTTCACAGGCACACTTGAGTCAAAGAACAGTCCAGTGCTTTGCTTTTTTCTTTTTTGTTGTTTGTTTTATTGAGGGGAATAAACTTGGATAGGGAATAGGGGCAATATGGGATGACCCCTTAACTTCAGAAAACTCTTCAGGGACAACTCTTCCTATATACAGCTATACACAGTCTCTATGTACACTCTTCCTCTTCCTCCAGCACTCGCTTGCAAAAACAGACTCAGCTGGGACACCTTTAGTAAATCTGGCAAAGCTCCCTTACAGGCAGGGACCTCAGGCCCCTTGGTTGCGTAGCAAAGTCCAGTGTCCTGCTTACTTCCCTGTGGCAACTGATCCTGGCACCACCTCTTCAGGCACTGCCAGCCCACCTGGCTGCAGCTACCCCTTTTACTAGCCCCCCTGGCTACTTCTCCACAGTCCTCCAAGACTGACTCAACAGTCCTCCCAGACTGCTCACTCACCAGCCCGCCTGGCTGACTTCCCTGGAGACTCCTGGACGTGCCTACCTACTCCCGCTGTCCTCTTCTTGCTCCCATGCCTCTAGGAAGAATTTCCTCCCTGTGTTGTAGAGGGTCCTTCTAGCACCCGAGCCCCAGGCCCGAGTTCCCCCCAGACTTGGGGGCACCCTCAAGGACCACCAACAGCCTCCTTAGCACTCCTTCCTCATCTTCCACCTGACTGCCCCTGCTGGCATGATCCATGAGTATTTATGAGGTCCTGCCCCCTGCCAGCCCACTTTGCTGGTGAGTGGCTGGGGCCCTCACCAATACTCCAAACAGCTCCTCCTATTCTCCACCCTACTGCATCTGGAAGCTTCTCCAAGGTTCCAGAAAGCAGGGGGAGTCACCAGAGGTGTTGCTTGCTGAGTTATTCAGCCTCTTTTAGTCATTCAGCCCTGACCCAGATTCATTCCAGGCCTAGCTCTAAGCCAGGCCAATTTTTCCTAAACTAAGAACTATGTGCACTAGCACCTAACTAGAGGGTGCTACAATTATGTAGATCAAGAAAGTCCGGAAAAGGTCAGAAGTTCTTATTTGCATACTTCGTGGTAAGTGACTCAAAGTATTGAAGCAAGGGGGCCAGAATGGCAGCCAGGAAAATAGCATTTGCTCAACAATTTTCCGATTGCCTTTATAACCAAGATATTGGCTCTCGGAAATCCCCACTCTGCCCTGATTATCCTGGAGTGTACGCTCCACTGTTCAATCCCTCTAAGTTATACTGATGTATGCAAGCTGTGCCGCGTATATTTACAGCAGCTGCCCAGATTTCATTCCCTGCTGCAAATTTGTTTTCTGAGTAAAAAGAGCCAACATAATTTGGCTTCTACGTGATAAAAAATCCCAGATCTTATTTAAAGAAAATTGCAAAAGTTTCATTTGCTGGAACGGAGCGCGCTGGCACTCAATCTTGTTTTTCTCAAAACTTTTTTTTTTACCCTCAAAGTCACTTATGCAGAATGGTAATTTGCAAAGTGTGGAATTAGGTAGCAGTAAAAAAAAAAAAAAAGAAACCACAAGAGATGGAATTTGCATGAATACGCTGCACATAAAATTGTATAATGTGTACTACATGGATGCTTTAGTCACTAGCTGAAAGCAAGCCAATGTTTTAGGCAAAGGGAGATTTCTGAACTGTGTCATATAAAATCCTTAGAGGGGAATCAATTTTTTCTGTGTCTTTTTAACCTTTAAGTGAAAGTTATGCTCTTCAAATGGAATCTTTCCTTTGCCCATGCATCACAAGGAAAGGGCTCACCTAGCTCCTCCCTCCCCAGCAGCATGTACTCACCTTTCTGCCATCCCCAGCAACATGCACTCACCTTTCCGTCCTCCCCAGCAGCATGCACTCACCTTTCCCCCCTCTCCAGCACCATTTACTCACCTTTCCACCCTCCACAACAGCATCTGCTCACCTTTCCTCCAACCTCAGCAGCATGTACTCACCTTTCCTCGCTCCTCAGCAGCATGTACTCACCTTTCCTCAATCCCCAGCAGCATCTACTCACCTTTCCTCTCTCCCCAGCAACATGTACCCACCTTTCTGCCCTCCCCAGTAGCATGTACTCACCGTTTCGCTCTCCCAAGCAGCATCTACTCAAATTTCCTCCCTCCCCAGCAACATGTACTCACCTTTCTACCCTCCCCTGCTGCATAGACTCACCTTTCTGCCCTATCCAGCAGTATGCATTCACCTTTCTGTCCTCCCCAGCAGCATCTACTCACATTTCCTCCCTCCCCTGCAATATGTACTCACCTTTCCTCCCTCCCCAGCAGCATCTACTCACCTTTCCACCTTCCCCAGTAACATGTACTCACTTTTCTGCCCTCCTTAGCAACATGTACTCACCTTTCTGCTTTCCCCAGCAACATATATTTACCTTTCCTCCCTCCCCAGCAACATGTATTCACCTTTCCTCCCTCCCCAGCAACATGTACCCATGTTTCTACCCTCCCCATCAGCATATACTCATCCTTCTGTCCTCCCTAGCAGCAACTAATCCCCTTCCTGCCCTCTGCAGCAACATGTACTCACCTTTCCTTCCTCCTCAGCAACATGTACTCACCTTCCTACCCTCCCCAGCATCATCTACCCACCTTTCCTCTCTCTCTAGTAGCATGTACTCATATTTCCTCTCTCCAGTAGCATGTATTCACATTTCCTCTCTCTCCAGTAGCATGTACTCACATTCCCTCTCTCTCCAGTAGCATGTATTTCCCTTTCTGGTACTTACCTTTCTTCCCTCCTCAGCAGCATGAATTCATCTTTCCTCCCTCCCCAGCAACATATGCTCACCTTTCCCTCCTCCCCAGCAGTATACACTCACCTTTACTACATCCTCAGCAGCATGTGCTCACCTTTCCTCCCTCCCTAGCAGCATGTACTCACCTTTCCTCCATCCCTAGCAGCATGTACTCACCCACCACTCTGTTTGCCTGCCAGGACCAAGAAAAAGTGCATTGTATAACCCAACCGATTTTGCTGGAGCTTCCATGGGACTATAGACTCTTTTCTCTGGGGAAACAGAGTTGTGGGGGAGGGAGGAAAGGGGAGTACATGCTGCTAGGAAAGGAAGGAAGGATGAGTACATGTAACAGTGTTGGACCAAACGCAAAGCATCAGTGTTGTCATGTGAGAAAGGTAAGGTGACTCATATGATCATTAAAGCGGAGTTCCACCCAAATGTGGTGCTTCCGCTCATTTGCTTCCTCCCCACCTTCCGGCACCTTTCAGGGGAAAGGGGGAAACGGGTACCTATTTTTGACATTTACCCTTCCCCACTTCCGGGAACGGCGCTGCGGAGAAGTGATGACCCCTCCTCCTACCCTCCACCGCCGAGCCAATCCGAGTGCACAGCGCGCTTCGCGCATGCGCAGTAGGGACCCGCCCGTGAAGCCGCAAGGCTTCACTGCCGGGTTCCCTGACCGGCAATGGCGGCGGGAGCACCCGACAGCTGATGGAAACATCGGCTGCGGTGCTGACATCGCTGGACTCCAGGACAGGTAAGTGTCCTAATATTAAAAGTCAGCAGCTACAGTATGTGTAGCTGCTGACTTTTAATTTTTGGAGGGGGGGGGCGGAACTCTGCTTTAAGGAGATGTTGCTTAGACTTCCTGTCCAGCACTTCCTGCATAGCATTTCAATGGTAGATGTGCTATTAGAGTGCTGCACCCAAAATAGAGGGAATATGGTTTTGCATCCAAAATTTAGAGGCAGCTCAGCCAAGGCTTATGTACAGATGAAACAGCACTGCCACCGCTGACTTGACATTCCAAAGGCTTCAGAACCTGGTGCTCAGGCTGCAAGGTCTCTGAAAATTTCACTAGTAGACAAACTAATATAGAAAGCCAGCACTTCGATAGGTGTCAACAAAGGTTTTTGGGCAAAGTGACATACAGCCAGAAAAACCAATGCATTTTGGCCAGCCATCGCTGACTAAGAGCTGATCAGCCAAAATGTGTTGTTTTTTTCTGGCTTTATATCACTTTGCCCAATAAGGATAACCATTTGCTGATACCTGCCGAAGTGCTGGCATCCTTGGGGGTCCCTGGAGTAGTCTAAAGAATGTGAAAAGGACAAGATCACCATAAATATTAGGTTAGTCCAGTAAACCTTTATTGCAAATGATAGGAGTTCAGAAGAAAAAGCCAACACATTTTGGGGGGATTCAATACTTTTCATTCATTAGAGGCTCAGATACTGGATGCAAATAAGGAGAATTGCAAAACAGACTGCCAAATAGAAGGATAAGAATAATGATTGTTCTGGATATCTCTCCAATTAGGATAAAGACCACAAAAAAAAAAAAACACACAGTTATTTAGTACAGAATAGAAGCGTACCAACAAATGTAAGGATATTAATGATTCCTGTGTCTTCTTCTCCTTCTGGTGACACCATTTCACCCTAATTTCTGGTTTTAGTGTTACTCAGGACAAAAAAAATGAAAGGGAAATATCCCTAGAGAATACATAGACAGCAACAAAAACTCAACACAAGTTCTAATACTTCCCATCTCTATCAAATTTAGGGCTAGCTGGGCTTTAAATTACATTAATCTGTTGAAACTGACAATTACCTAATTTACAATTTTTTTTTCGGGGGGGGGGGGGGGGGGTTTGCAATAGAAGGGACAACTAGGAGTTGGCCAAAAATTTCACATTTTGAAACACATGTCTGTGACCCCATTCCTCTTAGACTACATAAAGAATCGTTGGAACTCTTGATGCATTAAACCTGTTGAGCTATTTTATTGGCTCAAATTTGCTAACCAATCACAAGAGACACATAGTTGGCTTCAATATATCATATGCACAAAAGTGTGTCTACACTCCTCTAAATTGTTGAGTTCCGGGTTGCAAAAGACATGGAGGCATGTACTAAAGGAGTTGAGAATCCTACAGTAAAATACAGGAGTTTGCTTTTACAGATGAAGGATTATTAACTCTTTTAGTAGATTAGCCTAATGGTCACAAGTTTTATGTGAAGGAACTGGAGTAGCCTCAATCATACAGAACACCTTGGGGATAAATTAGAACCCCGATTATGAGCCAGGTCCTCTCAGTTATCATTGGTACCTAACCTTACAAATGCCCTTTTGACTGAATTAGCACGCAATCCTACAAACACACTCCAAAATCTTGTGGGAAGTCTTTACAGAAGTCTGGAGGCTTTTATAGTCACATGGCTGTTTGACATGCAAAATCATGGCCTTCTTGAACATGCTCATGGTTTTGCAATGTGATGTCCAACAAGCTCATTTAGGTCAAGTGTACACAAACTTGTGTAAGTGCTTGAGGCATTGAAGCCCCTATAGGATAATCTGATAGTTGACTGTCCTCTTCATCTGCTAAAACATGCCTTTACTGTGCTCTCTTACAACGTCATTGCTCTTTTGGCAAATGCCTTTTCTAAGTACGGAGGAGCATGTGACCTCCTGGGATGTCAAATTGTCAGGCTTGAGCAAGGTCACATAAGAAACAAGAGAAAGAAGTCTAACACCATCCTAAAAAGAACATACAAAAGGTTGGGATTCAGCATAGAAGTGCCTGTCCTCTTCACCCTACAACTTAATTTCTCCTTTGGCAAATACCTGTCCTTCTAGGTATGGAGGAACATGTGACCTCCTGGTGCACAGTGCTTTGGCCACACTGCCAGGTGCAAACAAGGATGCATGAGGAACAGAAGGAAGAATTCTTACACCATCCTACAATGAGCATTCAAAAGGTTGGATCTCAGTGCAGAAGTGCATAGAAGGTGAGCATCAATGGGTTATGTACACCCTGGCTAGCGGTGGTCATCCCTTATAGTGTATCCAATACCAAAAATGTGTTTAATTTGGATAGACTGTGGAAGGGGCTAGATGTTTTGTTTTTATTGCCTTCCCTGTCTCCACCAAGGGTGACGGGATACCCACAGTTGTGCTCTTGTTACTGAAACAGGAACAGAGGGAAATCTTCCAATACCCAAAAGAAGATTCCTTTTACTTTGGTCAAAATTCCCTTTATTGGGCACAGAAGGGGAAATCCTCCCAATGGGACACAGAAAGAAGGGAAAATCCCCCAATGGGACACAGAAAGAAGGGAAAATCCCCCAATGGGACAAAGACAACAAAAAGAAATTGACAGATTTTTAACCTTTCCTACTGTTTCTAAAACAAAACTCTTTCCACCCATCAGAGAAGACACTTCTACTTCCAAGCTAATTTCAGCTTTCGACCATAGCTCAGCAGAAAGGCCTATTTCAGACAAGGAAGATGAAAAATCATTTTACAGGATCCGCATGATCACAAAACCGAAATAAAGGGTGTTTTTGTTTTTAATATGCCTGGAGTTGTCCCAGTAATGTATTTGGCTCGTTCTGAACATTCATCTCTAATTATTGTCATATAGAGAATTCTGTGTTCTATTCCTCATTCTTCCTCCAACCACCCACAAACCTAGGCATTCCCGCGGCGAAATGACTTACGATATTGATTACGGCTCCGAGGAAATTAATCATAATGGATGCGAAGATGATGACATTCCTCGCCAAGTACGTCTCATTAATCCAGCAGCAGGTTTTCCGGAGCACCAGGGGAAGACATTTATAATCCTCCGCCGTCGTTATCAGTACCAGCGCCGAGTGTAGCATGATCAGGATTGAAAACTGGATCACCATCGGCATCATCCTATGTAGAAAAAAAAACAGTGATTTAGGACATGGCAAGAAATCCGAAACGGTAACCACTATTCAAGTGCACCTTTAAACCAGTAGTAAATTTTGAGGAAAGGACAATATTAAAGATAGGCACTGCCCTTGTCCACCATAGTTTTAGTTCCTGTGTAGTGCTGATGCTCATCCTTATGGTGCCACAAACCTGCTATTAAATCAGCATAATGTACCAGTATATAGTTTATGAATGTGTCATTACTGGGCAGACATGTTTCCTAACTGACCTACAATGACCAATTGACCACCAATGAGTCCCTCTTAGTTGTATCAGATGCTTGTCCTCTGTATCTGTACTAGTTTTAAAGGAGACCTGTCAGTAGGCAATAGTTGACAATGTCCATTGGTTGGATCTCATGATGGCCCTCTTGCTTCTATAACTAACCAAGAGCAGGTATATAGATTGTTCTGGATCTGTGCCAAAATACAGAATAGGGATAACTCACAAAATTAGCAGTTTCAGAAGGAGGACACCATGGTAGCCCATGTGTTTTTGTAATGACGGGTTTACTTTAAAGTGAAGCTGTGGCCAGTTAATGAACACTCAAGTTTATACAAGATATTACTGACCTCTATAGCTGCAGGCAGTGTGGTGTAATTTATTCTCATTAATTTACATAATTCTCTCAGCAGTTCAGTTCCCCCTGCTCCCTTCTCCCATCAGTGACTTAGCAGCTTGTTTTTAAGTCACAGTTGGGAGGAGTGTACAGGATCAGCTGAGCTACTGAGAGAGGGATGTTGAGTTTGATAAGTGACTGCTGAAAAAAGGAATGGGTGAGCTTAGCTGCTGAGCAACTGACATTGCTGACATTGGGGAGCAGGAAGAGCTGAGCTATTCATTTGCAGCTGATATGGGGGAGCAGGGTCAGCGAAGCTTCTGGATTATTGCTTGCAAAATAAGGTCAGGGTGAGCTGAGCTACTAAGAAAATGATTAAGAGCTTGTTCATACTAGACTAAATCTCTAATGCTTAACAACGCTCCTATAGTGTTTGTATGGCATTAGTATGGGCGTCAGACAGGCGTCACTGAGCTTTAGTATGGGGCGTTTTACAAGCGTTAAAAATGCTCCATAAATGCGTGGTTTCGGCGTGTTTGATGAGTATTAAAAATGCTCTACAATGGAAAGTGAAAGAAAGAAACTAATTTTAATGCGCCACAACCGCACTGAAACCGTGCTGCAAATGCCTGCCAGAGCATTACCATAGACTTGAATGGGGGGTGTTGAATGGCTTCAAATGCCTCCTGACTTGACATGAGGCTTTCATTTTGAAGTGAAGCAATGCTAACGCTATATGTTTTGATAGTGCGAACAGCAAAATATGCTGTCTATTGTATCTTGTGCATAGGCATTTGAGGAGGGTCTTAACGCCTCTCAAACCCCTGCTTTTTATGCCAGTGTGAACTCAGTCTAAGACATCTTCCTGAATTGCTCCATAGTGCCTATAGCTACAGAGGTCAGTATGGGCTTGTTTTAAAGCGTATTTACTGTTTGTTAGGATTATTGTGCAAATATAGTGCAAATATTCAAATGTCCAAAGAGCGCGATCTCACGTGTTGCTGGAGGGTGGTAAAAATAAGCAACTGAGCTGCGGCTTTACCTCCATTCCACTGCTTTCTCTCTCCAAGCCACAGCATCGGGCGCACAGGGTTGTACACGTGTCGTGACAAAAATTATACCCCATGTTGCCTTTAGCAGGCAGTGAATGGAGCTGTGCCGCAACTGCTCAACAAATCTGTGTAATGCCCACAATTGCGGCACAGTGGTGTGGACTTTTCAGTGTTAAATCACATATCGCCTCCCACCGCAAACTGCTTTTCAATGGGGGGGGGGGGGACCAAGGGCTGCCGCCAAGCGTGAATGAGCCCTAAAGCAGATAACAAAATTGAAACAGAAGAAAAAAACATACAGAAGATCAAAGAGATGCATGATGTATATCCTTACTACATACCCTCATGCTGGTTGTACAAGAGCTATTACTTCCCTTTGCATTCAACCTAAAATAGTTTTTAGCTGTTTGTAGCATCTAATCTTGTAGGCTTTTTAGAGGGGAAAAAAACCCTCCTTTCAGCACTATCCTCTTTTTCTTTGCAAATAACAAGTGTGTCACAAGAGCAATTTTGCTAAGTACATCTCCGTTGAAGAGCTCCTTTGTCCTGCCTACGCTACTCTGAAAAAAACACAGGTCTATCCTCAGCTCTTGTCAATGGATTTAAGATTTCTGTGATAATCTAAGATGTCAGGTGGATGGTTGCTGCAGTATGTTTAAATCACGAGGGATGTAAACCACGGGCTTATAAAAAAATACACAATTATCAGTATGTAGCGCTACGGTCTCTGGTATTAACTGGTTCTTCCCCAACAAATATAGAGGCTGCCCATCCACACAAGCACCAGTCTATGCACACCGGCTCCAATAAACAGTCTAGGAGATGTCAATTTAAGATTTATTGCTTGAAGAACCTTAACAGGAGAGGGCAAGGGTTAGGGCATGGGATTCTCCAAAATGCTCGGTACTTAGTAGTTAGAGGACAATCTTCTCTAGAGGTAGTAGCATAGCAAGTATCAAACGGTGCTGAAGACTATGGGGCAAATCCTTTGACACCTGGTTACCCTGTGCCAATGCACAACTGCCAGTGCCCAATGAAGCTTCCAGTGCACTTTCCAGTCACAGGGATCAACTTAAAAGGGATGTACGGGTTTATTTTTATTTTCTTAAGAATCATACTTACCTAGGTGGATGTTACATCAGTCCTACACTACATCTGTTCCCCCGGCGCCTCTAACACTGAGAACCGAGTGATCAAACACCGCTGATCGCTTGGTTCTCAAAGCTCCCAGAGAACTTCTGACAGACAGTTACCAGCTCTCTGCTCTGCCCTCTGCACTCACTGGAGCGCTGGGCTGCGGACAGCTGATGACTCATTGGTTGTAAAGGGCTGATGACTCATTGGTTGTAAAGGGCGCGGCGGCTGCGCGCTCCTTAACAGCCAGCTTTCACAGTTTGTTAAAGAGAAAAAAAAAGACCACAAAATGAAAGAAAACTGCATGCAAAAATGCATCAAAAACATGAGTTCTAAAATGAAAAGCGCACCACAAAACCGCATCAACAGCAACGGCATAGATGTAAACCTAGACTTATTGGAAACAGGAGAAAAACCCTCTGTGGGACTTTAAGGGGCTACGATAGAGTCAACACATATGTAGAAAAATATATAAACAAATTTTATTGAGACATGATAATAATAACGAGAAAGTATACATGATAAAAGAGAGGTCGTGAAGTAAAAGGCATACAATACATTATCCAAATAGAGAGCAACCAAAGGACCCAACCCCATAAGGTAATGGGGTATGGGAGGAACCCCAAAAGGTAATGGGGTATGGGAGGAACCCCATAAGGTAATGGGGTATGGGAGGAACCCTAAAAGTTAATGGGGTATGGGAGGAACCCCAATAGGTAATGGGTTATGGGAGGAACCCCAATAGGTAATGTGTTATGGGAGGAGCCCCAAAAGGTAATGGGGTATGGGAGGAACCCCATAAGGTAATGGGGTATGGGAGGAACCCCAAAAGGTAATGGGGTATGTGAGGAACCCAAAAAGGTAATGGGTTATGGGAGGAACCCCAATAGGTAATGGGTTATGGGAGTAACCCCAAAAGGTAATGGGGTATGGGAGGAACCCCAATAGGTAATGTGTTATGGGAGGAACCCCAAAAGGTAATGGGGTATGGGAGGAACCCCAAAAGGTAATGGGTTATGGGAGGAACCCCAAAAGGTAATGGGGTATGGGAGGAACCCAAAAAGGTAATGGGTTATGGGACGAACCCCAATAGGTAATAGGTTATGGGAGGAACCCCAAAAGGTAATGGGGTATGGGAGGAACCCCAATAGGTAATGGGGTATGGGAGGAACCCCAATAGGTAATGTGTTATGGGAGGAACCCTAAAAGGTAATGGGGTATGGGAGGAAGCCAAAAAGGTAATGGGTTATGGGAGGAACCCCAATAGGTAATGGGTTATGGGAGGAACCCCAAAAGGTAATGGGGTATGGGAGGAACCCCAATAGGTAATAGGTTATGGGAGGAAATCCAAAAGGTAATGGGTTATGGGAGGAACCCCAAAAGGTAATGGGGTATGGGAGGAACCCCAATAGGTAATGGGGTATGGGAGGAACTCCAATAGGTAATGGGTTATGGGAGGAAATCCAAAAGGTAATGGGGTATGGGAGGAACCAAAAAAGGTAATGGGGTATGGGAGGAACCCAAAAAGGTAATGGGGTATGGGAGGCCCATTACTTTTTGGGGTTGGGCCCTTTGGTTGCTCTCTTTTTGGATAATGTATTGTATGCCTTTTACTCCATAACCTCTCTTGTATCATGTATACTTTCTCGTTATTATTGTCATGTCTCAATAAAGTTATATTTTTCTACATATGTGTTGACTCTATCGTAGCCCCCTTTTTTTTCCAATACCTGGCTTCTCATTATAAACCTAGACTTAGGCGCGGCTTTTACACTGCTTTTTCCCTGCCAAAAATAAGGCATTTAGAAGAGCTGGGCAAACACCCAGTGCGCATTAGGCCCAACCCTGAACCCTTCCAGAGATCCTCAAACTACGGCCCTCCAGCCGTTGTGGAACTACACATCCCATGAGGCATTGTAAAACTCTGACGTTCACAGACATGACTAGACCTGATGGGAATTGTAGTTCCTGAACAGCTGGAGGGCCATAGTTTGAAGACCCCTGTGCTGGACGCACGTGTTTACAGCACAACTGATACTGTATACAGATGTTCTATCTGTGAGTATCTTCAGCCTTAACTAAGTCACACTTTCAAGGAAAAAAAAATTATGGTAATTTAGAACGGAACACGATCACATCTCTTCAGGTTCAATGGTATAAATACTGAGAAATACGTTCCATAGCTATTTTCCCCAGATGTCAGGCTCAGAAAATAGAACATAACAACTACTCCCAGGAGTTCCCAGCAAGCGTGAACCGACTCATCACATTAAGTTCCCATTACAGGGACACAATAGTCCAAATATGAACGAGATACACAATTTCATACTTGTGTAGCGTTGCAGCTGCTTCCCAACACTTGTTTTAATCAAGATTCGTGTTCACTAATCTATTGATTATTAGATGTAAACAGGTGAAGGCGGGCGATGCGGGCAGAGATCTCTTCCCACACTTTATTCATGTGCTGCCCTTGGATTAGAATACATAGAATACAGACATCTTACTATTTACATGTATGACAATAATAAAGAAGACAATAAATTATAACAATAATCATCATAATAATAATAATGACCGAGGATTATTATGACAACAAAGATTAGTATGACTAATATTATTATTAATAATAATAAGAAATAATAATAGCAATATCAACCACTTGCTGTCTGCCCCATAGCAGTTTTACTGCTACAAGGCAACAGCCATGTGCCGGATCACGTACAGTATATATACACAGACATCCCAAGTCTCCCGTGACTTGCGGAAGTCCCCCGCCTTTGGCCGGCGGCTCACGGACACCCGCAAGTGCCGTGCGATCTCCCGGCTGCCACGGGAGACTTAGGATGTCTGCAGTCAGTGACAGAACCTCTGCTTCCTTTGTAGTTCCAGGTCTGTCACAGGCGAAGTGATATGAAACGCACTCTGCCTGTGACAGGATCCATACAGGAAGCAGTGGCTCTGCTCTCTACTGCAGCTGCGTGTTTCCTGCAGCAGTACCCGCCAGCATGATTAAGGGCCCTTTCACACGGGCGCTCCGTATGTCCGCAAATCATCCAATTTTTTTGCGGATGATTTACGGACATAATGTAAGTCAATGGCATTGTGGATGTCAGCGGAATACCATCCGCTGACATCCGATTTTCTTACTTTTTGGAACGGAACAGAACCCTATTTTTCCTCCGTTCAAAAAACGGAAAGGAAGCAAACCGCTGACCGTTGACATCCGCAATGCCCATAGACTTACATTATGTCCGTATATCATCCGCAAACGGATGGGATGATATGCGGACATACGGAGCGGATGACACAAGTGTCATCCGCTTCGTGAAAAAAAAAAAAAAGTGCCGGAGCGGATCGCAATGCGGTCCGCTCCTTGTGAAAGAGCCCTATCTGTATGTGAGAAATGTCAAAATTGGCCAGGTCTTGAAGTAGTTACAAAGACTGCAATTGTGTAGTTTGTTTGGGTTCTAAGTTTAATTAGTTAAATTTTGAATCCAGCACCTATTCCTCATTAGATATGTGGTTTTTTTTTTTTACCGAAAAAAAAAAAAACAGATAATGAAAAACATTATGGATCAAATAAGCACAAAAAACAAGAAAAAAAAATACAAAGAGGTCTACGCATTAATGTTTTACCCAAGATTTACAGAATTCTCATACATTTTTCCAGTTAGATCCAATTAGGAATATTTGTAAATCGTGGGGGAAAATAAAAAGCCTGAGCCCCCGTTCACACTGGGGCGACCTGTCAGGCGACCTGCCATACAGAAGCTGTGGACCCATTCTAATAGGAGCGACACAAGTCGCTCCGACTTATAAAAAGGGTCCGGAGCTTCTTTGGGGCGACCCGGAGCGACCTGCATTGACTTCAATGTTATGAAGTCCGTGCCGGCCGCTCCGAGGTGTGGTCGCCTGGGGAAGTTGGATCGCCCCAGTGTGAACGGGGTCTAAATAAACCAATAAATGAAAGCAATGCAGCTAAATATGGCTAAATCAAACAAAAAATACCAAGTTTAAAAGAAAAAAAACAAAACAAAACAACCTCTAACCCCTAGCTTTTAGAAAACATAACAAGTCTGGGGATTCTAAGTAAATTTCTAGCAAAGAAAATGCTGATTTTTACACATACTGTATGTGAGAAATGTCAAAATTGGCCAGGTCTTGAAGTGGTTACAAAGACTGCAATTGTGTAGTTTGTTTTGGGTTCTAAGTTTAATGAATTAAATTTTAAATCCAGAACCTATTCCTCATTAGATATGTGTTTTTTTTAATGGAAAAAAAAAAGATAATGAAAAACATTATGAATCCATTAAGCACAAAAAAAAAACCAAAAAAAAAAAAAACCAGGAAATAAAATACAAAGAGGTCTACTCATAAATGTTTTACCCAAGATTTACACAATTCTCATACATTTTTCCAGTTAGATCCAATTAGAAATATTCGTGAACAAAAAAAAGTCTAAATAAACCAATAATTGAAAGAAATGCAGCTAAATATGGCTAAATCAAACGAAAAATATCTATTCAACAGAAAAAAAAAAAAAACAATAAAACTAAAAATATATATATATATATATATATATATTGCCATCTGATCTGTCTTTGAGGAACAGTTTGCCGAGGCAGCTCAATGAGGGAAATTTTGTGTTTTCAATTCTGTGAAATTTGCCGATGGCAACATTGGTAATTTCACGGCAACCTCAATTTTGTCGGAATGGCTTTGGTCATTCCTATTCAGCACCTTTTTGCGAGCTCTGTGGAGAAAAAAAAAAACACTGAAGGTACAGTTTGACTTTTATCTCCTGGGATAAGTTTTCTGCAAGTTCTTTTCTGCAAAGTAAAGATTGATATAAATCGGCACTCAAAAAGTGAAGATTTGTCATGTTCTAAAGAACATTTATAAGTGTTAATTGTGTCAAAACTACCTTAACCACTTGCTACCCGCCCATATGATGGCGCACCAGAACAGTCTCTCTCGCACGCTCCCGGGGGCGCGTGGAGTGGCGATCGTGACCGCGCCGTATTGCTAGGATACGGCGCAATCCCGATCTCGGTAAAGAGTCAATGACATGACTCTTTACCCATGTGATCGGCTGCATCCAATCACAGCCGGTCACATGTAAATGAGGAAGTGCCGTTGAGGAGAGCCGATCAGCGGCTCCTCCACATAGGGGAGACAAGTACAAGTAATCAGGGCACTGATCATCAGTGCCCTGATTACACAAAATGTAAATAAACCGCCAATTACTGCCCACCATCAGTGCCCACAGTGCCTGCCATCAGTGCCCACCATCAGTGCTGCCAATCAGTGCCCATAGTGCTGCCAATCAGTGCCCATCAGTGCCTGCTCATCTAGGCACTGAAGGGAACTGACTGGCAGCACTATGGGCACTGATTGTGGGCACTGATGGTGCTGTCCATCAGTGTCCATCAGTGCCGCCCATCAGTGCTCATCAGTGCCACCCATCAGTGCCCATTAATGCCACCCATCAGTGTCCATCGGTGCTGCCTCTCAGTGCCCATCAGTGCCACCTCTCAGTGCCCATCAGTGCTCATCAGTGCCGCCTATCAGTGCCCATCAGTGTGGCATATTAGTACCTCCTCATCAGTGCCACCTCATCAGTGCCCATAAGTACCACCTCATCAGTGCCCATCAGTGCAGCCTATCAGTGCTTATCAGTGCCGCCTCATCAGCACACATCAGTGAAGGAGAAAAATTATTTATTTTCAAAATTTACTCACAGAAAATAAGAAAAACTTTTTTTGTAAGAAATAAAACCCAGAGGTGATTAAATACCACCAAAAGAAAGCTCTATTTGTGTGAAAAAAATGATAAAAATTTCATATGGGTACAGTGTAGCATGACTGCGCAATTGTCATTCAAAGTGTGACAGTTCTGAAAATTGGCCTTGGCAGGAAGGGGGTGAAAGTGCCCGGTAGACACGTGGTTAAAAAACGGCCCTTTGTCCTGAATTCCTCCAGAAATATATCAGTGCGCTTTGTGATGTGGAGTATCATCCATGTGTGCGGTGTGTATGGGGCACACGAGGGAAAAGGAGCCTACTGTTCCTTAACACAGGCCGTCCACATGGAGTACATAAAAATAAGTCAACCACATTTTCCTGGAAGTGGCGGTACCGGCATTCATGGAACTTTTTTTTCTTTTTCTGGGTGCAGGCAGCGGCCAGGGCTATAATCTTAGTATAGGGAAATGAAGTCGGCCCTCGCCTGTGCCCAGGAAAAGAACAAACAGTTCTATGGATGCCGATACCACCACAGCCACTGCCAGCCCTGGCTGGCAGAGTGATATGCGTTGCCTATGGATGACTTAATGCACCGTAGTTTGTTGCCATTCGACAGGCTTGCTTAAGTGCGACATGTTAGGTATCTATTCACACGGCATAACATTTTCATCAAAAGTTGTGTTTGTGTGCATTAAAATTAATTAACCACTCCTGGACAGGAAGATTTCCCCCCCCCCCCTTAATGACCAGGCCATATTTTGCGATTCGGAACTGCGTTATTTTAACGGACAATTGCGCGGTCATGCAACGCTGTACCTAACAAATAGAGCTTTCTTTTGGTGGTATTTGATCACCTGTGCGATTTTTATTTTTTGCGCTATAAACAAAAAAAGAGCGACAATTCTGAAAAAAAAAAACAATATTTTTCACTTTCTGCTATATAACATTCCCAAGAAAAATTAAATAATCAAAATTTTTTAACACTTTAGGCCAATTTGTATTCAGCTACATATCTTTGGTAAAAAAAAAAAATCGCAATAAACCTATTTTGATTGCTTTATGCAAAAGTTATCGCGTCTACTAACTACGGCAAAGATTTATGTATTTTTTATTGTTTTTTTTTTTTTTTACTAGCAATTTTTTTTTAGCGAAACTGTGACATTGCGGTGGACAGATCGGACTCCTAACTGACATTTTTGACACTTTTGGGGGGACCAGTGACATTACTACAGTAATCAGTGCTATAAATATGCACTGTTACAGCAGGGAAGGGGGTAACACTGTGGGTGATCAAGGGGTTAAATGTGAGCCGAGGGGAGTGTTTACTAACTGTGGGGGGGCATGGCTTGTGAAATCATCATAGGCGCTCTGTGATCATTCCAGGGAGAAGAATGGTCAGATGTGTTTACAACAACTGACCGTCCTTCTCTCTCAGCGGGAAATGATTGCGGGTGTCAGGCGGCAATCGGAGCTGCCTGCCCCGTGCTTCGGAGTCCCCGCTGCAAAGTGGAGGCAGGAGCGTGCTGCCGGCGGCACGCGCTCGCCCCCTAGCTTCAGGCGCGAGACCGACATAGGTCTACGTGGGTTCGCGCAGGAGAGCCGCACCACCGCAGTAAAAAGGCGGCGGGCGGTCGGGAACCGGTTAAAGTGTATTTTTATTCCTGAAAGTTTTGCTACCAAGTACTAAGTCATGTTTTGCAAAGGGGGTTAAATACTTTTTTCACGCATTAAAATGCAAATCAATTTATAACTTTATAACATTTTTCTGGATATTTTTGTTGTTATTCTGTCTCTAGCTGTTAAAATAAACCTACCATTAAAATTACAGACTGATCATTTCTTTGTCAGTGGGCAAACGTACAAAATTAGCAGGGGATCAAATACTATTTTTCCTCACTGTATGTACAAGTTCTTGAAATGTCCTCCTTTCCGGACACAGACAGTCTCTTAAGATGAAAAATGCAAAAGCCTCTTAAGGACTAGGAACTCTCAGTCCCTTAGAAAGTAGTACTTTGTGTAGTAAGCAAGTAAGCAACATCCAGGAGTATCCCCCCTCTCCTCTGTAGACACTGATCCCAGTTCTACCTACTGCAGGAACTACGGGCCCACCCGGCTGCTTCTTCAACAGCCCACTCGGCTGCTCCGAAGATCTCCCAGGGCAAGGGAAAGGAAAGATTAAGAACAACGCTGTCTTCCAGAAAGGATTGCTACTTGTATTTTTACAGGTCTTTCCCCTTGTAAGTGCCTGAATGTGCTAATGTACTCACACTGTCCTCCTTGCTCCCGCTGCTTCTTAGGTAAGATTCCTTTCAAACCGCACTGATTTTAGGATTCTCCCAAGCCAGCCTGAGCCAGCTCCAGCTCAAGGCAGAGCCCCCTTCTTAGCCAGGGGTCCTCCCTCTAGGGCCACCGGCAGTCTTCCTCATCACTCCATCTTTCACCCGACTTCCCTGCCAGCATGACTCATCCATATTTAAGGTCTGGCTCAGCTGCCATGCCAGGCCAACTGCCTGGGGATTGGCTAAGCTCTGCTTAGATCCAGATCAACCCTCCTGGTTTGAATCTTTGTACACCACCCAGTGGAATCGAGGAGAGCTGCAATGACCTGGCACGAGGAAAGTTTTATATTTGTTTTAACATGACTACCTACCAGCCAACTCTGAGGGACAAATTGGTCAGCACATGAACTGATGAAAAATCTTTTTAAATCGATTTATAACTTTCCTGGCCTCCGCCCTCCAGCTTCTAGAAATTTCTCCAAACTTCCAGAACCAGGGGGGAGGCACCAGCGACCTGTCTGTATGAGTAATCCAGCCTGACCTACAATACATTTTTGACCCAGATTAAAGACTAATTTTACCATGAGCCAGTAAATTTGCCTGGACTGTTCTAGTAGCACACTAGAGGGTGTTACGCTAGACAACAGTGCTGTGTGTTTCTATTGGTGTAGGGAGACACAATCCTAGTTCCTGCATACATGGGTGGCCCCATAGGATGATGCAAAAGAAAGGAGCCACCCTGAAAAAGGAAATCTGAGGCAGTGATCATGGCACCAGCTTACACTGGAGAATTGACAAGGATTAAAGATAAAGAAGCTGCATATTCAGCGAGCGAGTATTCAACCACTTGCCGTCGCTGCACTGCCTATTTAAGTCGGCAGTGTGGCTTTCTTAGGCAAAATCACGTTAATAAACGTCATCTGCCTGGGAGGCCACTAGGGGGTGGCGTGCTCCCGCCCCCGATCATCAGCGGGGAAGTCAGTGCGGGTGTCAGGCGGCTCCGATTTCCGCCTGACATTGGCGATCTCCTCCCGCTGACAGAGAAGGACGGACGGCTGATGTAAACACAGCCGTCTGTCCTTCTCCCTCAGATGATCACAGAGACCATGAGATCCTGCTATATAGGATTGCATGTTTCTATGATCATTTCAAAAGCCCAACCCCCCCACAGTTAGAATCACTCCCCTAGGCTTACATTTGACCCCTTGATCACCCGTAGTAATAACCCCTTCCCTGCCAGTGTCTTTATTACAGTATCAGTGCATATTTTTAGCACTGATTACTGTAGCAATGTCACTGGTCCCCCCAAAAGTGTCAAAAATGTCAGTTAAGGGTCCGATCTGTCCGCTGCAATGTCGCAGTCCTGCAAAAAATCGCAGATCGCCGCCATTACTAGTAAAAAAAAAAACAATAAAAATGACATAGTTGTTGTAAACGCAATAATTTTTGCGCAAACCAATCAAAATATGCTTATTGTGATTTTTTTTAACCAAAAAAAATGTAGCAGAAAACAAAATTGGCCTAAAATGTTAAAAAAAATTAATTTCAACATTTTTTTTTTGGGAATGTCATAGCAGAATGTGAAAAATATCGTTTTTTTTTTTTTTTTTTTCAAAATTGTCGCTCTGTTTTTGTTTATAGCGCAAAAAATAAAATTGCACAGGTGATTAAATACCACCAAAAGAAAGCTCTAGTTAAAGTAACGCAGTGCCGAATCGCAAAATAGGGCCTGGTCATTAAGCAGGAAAATCCTCCGACCTTAAAGTGGTTAAATCAGCTACTGAAAGTGTTAAAAAGCAGTAAGGTTTAATATGATTTGAAACCCCTTTGAGGGGTCACAGGAGGCAGAATTCCTAATTGGCTGTCACAGTGGTCACATGATTGAGTCTCACCAGCCTCTGACTGTTAGCAGTGACAGCTTAGCATGCTGGGAGCGCTCTCAGCACACAATGG
The DNA here is from genome assembly GCF_965119305.1 of Pelophylax lessonae. NCBI lineage: Eukaryota > Metazoa > Chordata > Amphibia > Anura > Ranidae > Pelophylax > Pelophylax lessonae. The sequence continues at coordinate 525,925,276 of NC_138772.1, forward strand.
AGCACCATGACACGTTACGGCCCAACTGCCCCGCTTCGGCACATTTGCACTTGGTTGACTTAAAACAGAGCAATTCCAATGTATATCAAAGACTGCATTTACCTTGAAGATGGAAGTAAGCTTTGGATTGCTGTGATAAAGATGAGAACCATGAACGCACAGACCAGGTTGGATTTGAAGACTTCATCCCTCATCTGTGAATACTAAAAGACAGAAAACATAAAAATTAAAGTCGTATTTTTGTTTCATTGCAAAATATGACATTGTCAATAGTTGGTTTGGATTTCAGTAGGTGCCACTCAACAACGCAATGTGAATTGCAGTGTAAATGATTCTTTATTGCTGCCAATCTATAATACTTTATCTGGAAATAATAATACAGCTAATGTCTGTACACATTTGCTTTTCTCCGTTCGGAAATAAAAATATAGATCACTTAGCATGAAATTAAAAAGAAATACTCAAGAGGATCAATAAGCATTTTAACCCTTAAAGATATATATGTGAGATTATTTCAGTTCATATTATTTGTTCTGTGTGTAAGTCTAATAAACGTAGCTTTTAAGATGGGAACAAGCGTTCCCGTTTGCGATTCTTGTTACACGATTTTCATGTGTTTCCCTGTTTTGCACAAAGGGAAGCCCATTACTTTAACGGGCTGCCCTATCGTGATCTTGGCTGCCTAGGCTTAAACAGGAATCTCAATCCTCCACCCCTCCACTGCCATTTTGGATTGTCTGGCGCATTCGCAGATGCGTCGAAGGGCTCTGCACGGCCTTTCTGGACCTGGCACAGCTCTGCAGCACATATGCGTATGTGCTGAGCTGAATCCATGTGTAGGTAAAGTAGGAAAAAAGAACTAAGACCTCCTTTGCTGTGCCATCTCTGTGCACTTGTGCATGCAAATATTCGCAAACGCTGATGCGTTAAAGGGCTCTGCCGGTCTCAAATCCCGGCAGAGCCCTTCAGCACATCTGTGCATGTGTGCGCAACATCAGCGCCTTGCCTAGGCGAGAAAGGAGGAATAGTTGCCCAGCATGCATGCAGCAGAAAAAAATTATATATATATATATATATATATATATATATACAGTGGGAACGGAAAGTATTCAGACCCCCTTAAATTTTTCACTCTTTGTTATATTGCAGCCATTTGCTAAAATCATTTAAGTTCATTCTTCTTCCTCATGAATGTACACATAGCACCCCATACTGACAGAAAAACACAGAATTGTTGACATTGTTGAAGATTTATTAAAAAAGAAAAACTGAAATATCACATGGTCCTAAGTATTCAGACCCTTTGCTGTGACACTCATATATTTAACTCAGGTGCTTTCCATTTCTTCTGATCATCCTTGAGATGGTTCTACACCTTCATTTGAGTCCAGTTGTGTTTGATTATACTGATTGGACTTGATTAGGAAAGCCACACACCTGTCTATATAAGACCTTCCAGATCACAATGCATGTCAGAGCAAATGAGAATCATGAGGTCAAAGGAACTGCCTGAAGAGCTCAGAGACAGAATTGTGGCAAGGCACAGATCTGGCCAAGGTTACAAAAAGATTTCTGCTGCACTTAAGGTTCCTAAGAGCACAGTGGCCTCCATAATCCTCAAATAGAAGACGTTTGGGATGACCAGAACCCTTCCTAAAGCTGGCCGTCCGGCCAAACTGAGCTATCGGGGGAGAAGAGCCTTGGTGAGAGAGGTAAAGAAGAACCCAAAGATCACTGTGGCTGAGCTCCAGAGATGCAGTCAGGAGATGGGAGAAAGTTGTAGAAAGTCAACCATCACTGCAGCCCTCCACCAGTCGGGGCTTTATGGCAGAGTGGCCCGACGGAAGCCTCTCCTCAGTGTAAGATACATGAAAGCCCGCATGGAGTTTGCTAAAAAACACCTGAAGGACTCCAAGATGGTGAGAAATAAGATTCTCTGGTCTGATGAGACCAAAATAGAATTTTTTGGCCTTAATTCTAAGCGGTATGTGTGGAGAAAACCAGGCACTGCTCATCACCTGTCCAATACAGTCCCAACAGTGAAGCATGGTGGTGGCAGCATCATGCTGTGGGGGTGTTTTTCAGCTGCAGGGACAGGACGGCTGGTTGTAATCGAGGGAAAGATGAATGCGGCCAAGTACAGGGATATCCTGGACAAAAACCTTCTCCAGAGTGCTCTGGACCTCAGACTGGGCCGAAGGTTTACCTTCCAACAAGACAATGACCCTAAGCACACAGCTAAAATAACGAAGGAGTGGCTTCACAACAACTCCGTGACTGTTCTTGAATGGCCCAGCCAGAGCCCTGACTTAAACCCAATTGAGCATCTCTGGAGAGACCTAAAAATGGCTGTCCACCAACGTTTACCATCCAACCTGACAGAACTGGAGAGGATCTGCAAGGAGGAATGGCAGAGGATCCCCAAATCCAGGTGTGAAAGACTTGTTGCATCTTTCCTAAAAATACTCCTGGCTGTATTAGATCAAAAGGGGGCTTCTACTAAATACTGAGCAAAGGGTCTGAATACTTAGGACCATGTGATATTTCAGTTTTTCTTTTTTAATAAATCTGCAACAATGTCAACAATTATGTGTGTGCATATATATATATATATATATATATATATATATATATATATATATATATATATATATATATCTATATATATATATATATAGATATATATGTATAGATATATATATATATTACTTTGTCAAAAGTATTGGGACACCCGCCTTTACACGCCCATGAACTTTAATGGCAACCCAGTCTTAGTCCGTAGGGTTCAGTATTAAGTTGGCCCACCCTTTGCAGCTATAACATCTTCAGCACTTCTGGGGGCTGGCCACAAGGTTTAGGAGTGTGTTTATGGAAATATTTGACCATTTTTCCGGGAGCACATTTGGGAGGTAGGCACTGATGTGGATAAGAAGGCCTGGCTAGCAGTCTGCGCTCTAATTCATCCCAAAAGTGTTCTATCAGGTTGAGCTCAGGACTCAGGACTGCACAGGACTGTGCAGGTCAGTCAAGTTCCTCCACCCCAAACTTGCACATCCATGTCTTCATGGACCTCGCTTTTTTCACTGGTGTGCAGTCATGTTGGAACAGGTAGAGGCCATCCCCAAACTGTTCCCACAAAGCTGGGAGCATGAAATTGTCCAAAATGTCTTGGTATGCTGACGCCTTAAGAGTTCCCTTCACTGGCACTAAAGGGCCAAGCCCAACCCCTGAAACCCAACCCCACACCATAATCCCCCCCTCCATCAAATGATTTTGACCAGTGCACAAACCATAGAGACACTCCTAAACCTTGTGGACAGCCTTCCCAGAAGAGTTGAAGCTGTTATAGCTGCAAAGGGTGGGCCAACTCAATATTGAACCCTACGGACTAAGACGGGGATGCCAATAAAGTTCATGTACAATATAGTGTTTATATATATATATATATATATATATATATATATATATATATATATATATATACATTTTCACAATTGTGGTAGAGGAGGGGGCTAGAGCCAGGTACACCCACATTGTGTTTTGGGCCTCGTTTATACCACCAGCACTAGGCTACATTGCCCAACACAGCCCCAACGAAAGGACAAGGTAACAGCCTTATTTTCTGTGTTGTGTCACTGTGCACTCATTATGAAAAAGGTACATAAATGTTCTGCATGTCAAAAAAACATAATGTGATGTAAAATTTTATTTCAGCATGTGTGTGTTATGCATGCGCTGACACATACCCATGTTGTGAATGAGCCCTTCATGTAATATATTGCAGCTCCCCAGTCCTTGGATAAAGCAGCTGCATTCATTTTCTTGTTTCCGGCTTCTCTCCCTTTATTTTCCCCTGGTGATCCTGCCAGTAACATACCTCCTGTCCTAGGGTGTCAACACCTCCTCACTGTACTGCATTTATGTAGGAGTGGTATTATCACTCGAAGACAGGAAATGTGTTTGGACTACAGAGCCCCTCCCAATAACCCAACACAAGGGGAGGTGATTTGCAATTCACAGGGGAGAACTAGGTTGGGCTGATAACACTGCTGATGATAGTACTACGGCACAACAACAGAAAAAAAAATCCAATGGGAAGTTAAAAGCTTACTGGATTTCTGGTAGGATCAACAGCTATTTTAGTTGCATTCAATAAACAAACATAACAATACACTTTGAGTAGTATGATTAAAATATCCAAATGGAGCAAAAAAGAGAAGTTCATTGCTAGGGTCAATATACACCTTAACCACTTGCCGACCACCGCACGACTATTTACTGCGGCAGTCAGCCGCTCCTGGGCAAAGCGACGTAGACCTACCTCGCTCGCCCAGGAGCCTTTAGGGGGCGAGCGCACGCTGCTGGAGGCACGCTCCCACCCCCGCTTGTTCACTAACATCCCCGCGCATGTGACCGGCGGCTCCGATGTCCGCCGGCCACTCACGATCTCCCGCAGGGGATGGAGAAGGACGGACGGCTGATGTAAATACAGCCGTCTGTCATTCTCCCTGATGTAAGCACAGAGGCTATGCGATCCTGCTATGTAGGATCGTATGTCTTTGTGGTTACATCACAAGCCACACCCCCCAAAGTTTGAATCACGCCCCTAGGGATACATTTAACCCACTGATCACCAATAAAGTTAACCCCTTCCCTGCCAGTGTCATTTTTACAGTACCAGTGCATATTTATAGCACTGATTACTGTAGTAATGTCACTAGTACTCCCAAAAGTGTCAAAAATGTCAGTCTGGGGTCCGATCTGTCCGCCGCAATGTCACAGTCCCGCAAAAAGATTGCAGATCGCTGCCATTACTAGTTAAAAAAAAAAAAAAAACAATTACAATGACATAAATCTTTCCCGTAGTTAGTAAACGCAATCACTTTTGCACAAACCAATCAAAATACGCTTATTGCGATTTTTTTTTTACCAAAAATATGTAGCACAAAACAAATTGGCCTAAAATGTTCAAAAATTTTGATTTCTAAATTTTTTTTTGAGAATTTCATATAAAAAATGTGAAAAATATTGTTATTTTTTCAAAATTGTCGCTCTTTTTTTGTTTATAGCACAAAAAATAAAAATTGCACAGGTGATCAAATACCACCAAAAGAAAGCTCTGTTTGTGGAAAAAAAAAGGATGTAAATTTCATTTGGGTACAGCGTCGCACGACCGCGCAATTGTCCGTTAAAATAACGCAGTGCTGAATTGCAAAATAGGGCCTGGTCTTTGAGCAGCCAAATCCTCCGGGGCTTAAGTGGTTAAACATAACAGTTACTATATACATTACTAGAGAAAAAATTGTATTTTTGTACACTGCAAAATGTTACTTTATAAGGCGCCTTTCACATGGGGCAAATCCATTTGGATGGACTCCGCTAGCTCAGCAGGGATCGTTAATTCCTGGTGAGCAGGCGGATGACAGGTCCGTCTCTGCTCACTGTGCAGAGACGGACCTGTCAGATCCCTGCTCTCCTCTATGGGGAGATCAGATGAAAACAGACAGCCGTTTTCATCCCACCCCAACCGATCCAACCTGCTGGACAGATGGCAAACGTATCGTCATCTGGCTGTCTTGTCGGATCGGATGCCAGGCGGGAGTCATCAAACACATTCCGCCTCCCCATAGAGGAGAATGGCTGGCCTGACCAGGTCTGCCTGAACAATGGACAGGAAGGCGATTGTGTGAAAGAGGCCTTACTGTTGGCATGCCCTGCTAGATAATGTACAAAGTAACATAAAAATATCATAAATGAATTATGTTGTAAGTAAAAAAAAATCATCAGTGGACAATCTGTCATCAACGTGAAACCGTCCACTCCAGTTATCAGCATAAAGCTTTCTACTGTTCTCAATGTCACTCAGCCTGCTGAAGTGTCTGCCCACCAACATGCAGGAACAGAGTAAACAGTTCTATGCAGGATCAGCTACAAGCCGGCATTGGAAATGCATGCTTTAATCTTTCAACTATCCAAGAGCTTTAACACAGGATTAAATAAACCCAGCAATCCTCTTTATTTTCACTTATATCCACAAACAGGCAAAACAAAAAAACTGGTTTTAGAAAAAAAAAATGTCTAGAAAACCAATACAACAGTGAATACTAATTCTTGCTGATGGTTACCAGATTTTGTATGTTTCTCCTTGCTCTGGATATTTAATTTAAAGTAAAGAAAGGAAGGTGAGAGGGCAGGAGGTGTGGAGGGAAAGGAAAGAAAGAAAGAAAGAAAGAAGAAAGAAAGAAAGAAAGAAAGAAAGAAAGAAAGAAAGAAAGAAAGAAAGAAAGAAAGAAAGAAAGAAAGAAAGAAAGAAAGAAAGAGAAAGAAAGAAAGAAAGAATGGAGGGAAAAAGAAAGAAAGAAAGAATGGAGGGAAAAAGAAAGAAAGAAGAATGGAGGGAAAAAGAAAGAAAGAGGAACGGAAGGAGAAAGAAAGAAAGAGGGATGGAGGGAGAAAGAGAAAGGAAGAGGGATGGAGGGAGAAAGAGAAAGAAAGAAAGATGGAGGGAGAGAAAAAAGAAAGAAAGAAAGAAAGAAAGAAAGAAAGAAAGAAAGAAAGAAAGAAAGAAAGAAAGAAAGAAAGAAAGAAAGAAAGAAAGAAAGAAAGAAAGAAAGAAAGAAAGAAAGAATGGAGGGAAAAAGAAAGAAAGAAAGAAAGAAAGAAAGAAAGAAAGAAAGAAAGAAAGAAAGAAAGAAAGAAAGAAAGAAAGAGAAAGAAAGAAAGAAAGAAAGAAAGAAAGAAAGAAAGAAAGAAAGAAAGAAAGAGGAATGGAGGGAAAAAGAAAGAAAGAAGAATGGAGGGAAAAAGAAAGAAAGAGGAATGGAGGGAGAAAGAAAGAGGGATGGAGGGAGAAAGAGAAAGGAAGAGGGATGGAGGGAGAAAGAGAAAGAAAGAAAGATGGAGGGAGAAAGAGAAAGAAAGAAAGATGGAGGGAGAGAAAGAAAGAAAGAAAGAAAGAAAGAAAGAAAGAAAGAAAGAAAGAAAGAAAGAAAGAAAGAAAGAAAGAAAGAAAGAAAGAAAGAAAGAAAGAAAGAAGAGAGAGGGAAAAGAAAGAAAGAAGAATGGAGGGAAAAAGAAAGAAAGAAGAATGGAGGGAAAAAGAAAGAAAGAGGAACGGAAGGAGAAAGAAAGAAAGAGGGATGGAGGGAGAAAGAGAAAGGAAGAGGGATGGAGGGAGAAAGAGAAAGAAAGAAAGATGGAGGGAGAGAAAAAAGAAAGAAAGAAAGAAAGAAAGAAAGAAAGAAAGAAAGAAAGAAAGAAAGAAAGAAAGAAAGAGGAATGGAGGGAAAAAGAAAGAAAGAAGAATGGAGGGAAAAAGAAAGAAAGAGGAATGGAGGGAGAAAGAAAGAAAGAGGGATGGAGGGAGAAAGAGAAAGGAAGAGGGATGGAGGGAGAAAGAGAAAGAAAGAAAGATGGAGGGAGAAAGAGAAAGAAAGAAAGATGGAGGGAGAGAAAGAAAGAAAGAAAGAAAGAAAGAAAGAAAGAAAGAAAGAAAGAAAGAAAGAAAGAAAGAAAGAAAGAAAGAAAGAAAGAAAGAAAGAAAGAAGGGGGATGGGATGGAGGGAAAAAGAAAGAAAGAAAGAGGGATGGAGGAAAAAGAAAGAAAGAAAGAGGGATGGAGGAAAAAGAAAGAAGAAAGAAAGAAAGAAAGAAAGAAAGAAAGAAAGAAAGAGGGATGCATGGAGGAAGAAAGAAAGAAAGAAAGAAAGAAAGAAAGAAAGAAAGAAAGAAAGAAAGAAAGAAAGAAAGAAAGAAAGAAAGAAAGAAAGAAAGAAGAAAGAAAGAAAGAAAGAAAGAAAGAAAGAAAGAAAGAAAGAAAAGAAAGAAGAAAGAAAAAGAAAGAAAGAAAGAAAGAAAGAAAGAAAGAAAGAAAGAAAGAAAGAAAGAAAGAAAGAAAGAGGGATGCATGGAGAAAGAAAGAAGAAGAAAGAAAGAAAGAAAGAAAGAAAGAAAGAAAGAAAGAAAGAAAGAAAGAAAGAAAGAAAGAAAGAAAGAAAGAAAGAAAGAGGAATGGAGGGAAGAAAGAAAGAAAGAAAGAAAGAAAGAAAGAAAGAAAGAAAGAAAGAAAGAAAGAAAGAAAGAAAGAAAGAAAGAAAGAAAGAAAGAAAGAAAAAAGAAAGAAAGAAAGAAAGAAAGAAAGAAAGAAAGAAAGAAAGAAAGAAAGAAAGAAAGAAAGAAAGAAAGAAAGAAAGAAAGAAAGAAAGAAAGAAAGAAAGGGGCGAGGAATAGAAAGGAAAAAAGAAAAAAGAAACGAGGAAGGATGAGAGATGTGTGGAGAAAAAGAAAGCAACAAGGAAAGGAAAGGAAATTAAAGACAAGACAAGAAATGAAAAGTGCGGAGAAAAAGAAAAGAAATAATTAAAAAAAAAAAGAAACAAAAGAAGTTAGGCAGGTGAGGGATTAGGGAGGAAGGATGAGAGATAGGATATACAGGTGTGGAGGGGGAAAAAAAAGGAAGGAAAGAAAGAAAAAGGAGAGTAGAGGAGAGGAAAAAAGTGAGGAAGGTGAGTGAGAAGAAAGGATGAGAGTTGTGTGAAAAAAAAAGAAAAAGAAATGAAAGAAATGAAAAAAAAATAAAGAAGTTAGGAAGGTGAGGGAGTGGTAAAGACAGAAGGATGAGATTAAGCCAAAACCCCAAAACTGCTTTTTGTGTTGATGAGTTGCTCTTACTATGTATAGTTATATCTTTATATAGTTATACATACAAGGCATGTGCAATAATAATAAAAGGAAATACAATTCTGAGTATCATTGGCACAGCTATTATTCAGACACAGTTACTGGAGTACATTATTTTTCATGGTAGTCATTAGGTAAGTATTTCCAGGCACAAAGCACTCGGTGATGCAACTGCTAATTGTTTGTAGGTGATCTTCAGGGCTTTGCTCCCCTGACACTAATTTGCAAAGTAGTGATCTACTGTACATTTAAAGAATTACTGTAATTACTGGTACAAAGATTAAAAAAAAAGTGTGGCTCTACGGTTGTTTTTGAATTAAACGCCCAGCATAACAATCCAGCCAAAGGTGGGCAGGTCATGCTGAGACTTTTAGTGCTTACTGAAATGGATTAAATGCTCTAAGTAATGGGTCTTGATTTTCTAAAAGCAAATAGGCTTTTCACTCTGCAAAGAAAAAACAGTGCAAGAGAAATTTAAAAAAAAAAAAATGTATTTTTCTTGTATGTGATTGGATAATGGAAATTAGCAGAGCTTTCCCTCATTCGCTAAACTAAGGGAAAATGAACAGTCGATTTTCCTTTGGTTAATCAACCCTATAATCTTAAACCTGAGTGTTTTAGATGGTTTCAGGACAAGGGACAGCTCCTTGGGCTGTGCCTACAGTATGTTATATTCCCAGGACAACCACTTATACACAGGTTTAGGAAAAAAAATAAAAAAATAAAACAATTTAGCAATTTTCAATCTGGTTGGTATTTGAGCAATGACTGGTCTTTAACCACTTCGTATTGATAGGAATTTTTCCATTTTTTTTTCACACATAATGAAATTTGTATTTGTCTCTTAATAAAACAAAAGCGAAAAAAAATCTAAAACTCCCAAACAATTATAAATTTACTGAAAATAGAGGCTGTATAGAAAAAAATGGTGGCAGGTTTAAAATAAAAAATAAAACATTTTAGCAATTTTCATACTTTTCAATCTGGTTGGTATTTGGGCAATGACTGGTCGTTAACCACTTCGTATTAATGGGGATTTTCCCTTTTTTTTTTTTTGCACACATAATGACATTTGTATTTGTTTCTTAAAAAACAAAAGCGAAAAAAAATCTAAAACACCCAAACAATTATAAATTTACTGAAAATAGAGGCTGTATAGAAAAAAATGGTGGCAGGTTTCTGTGGTGAAAATGGCTTAGAAGAAGAGGATCACAGATTAAAAATCTAACTATTATTGGGTTATGATATTCTGTGTGGTGACCACATAGTGTTTTTTTTTTAAAAAAAAAGGTTAATCCTGCTTTATATACACGAGCATGCGTTTCTATTTGTGTGTCTGCACATAGAACCATAGGATTGCAAAAAAAAAAAAAAAATGTTGCATTTATTTGTTTAGTACATTTATAGAGTCCCCGTTCACACTAAGGCGACCTGTGAGGCGACCTGGTCGCCTCACAGGTCGCCTTCCATAGGGAAGCTGCGGACCCGTTCTAATAGGAGCGACACAAGTCGCTCCGACTTAGAAAAAGGGTCCGGAGCTTCTTTGGGGCGACCAGGAGGCGACCGCCATAGACTTCAATGTTATGAAGTCCGTGGCGGCTGCTCCGAGGTAGCGGGGCACTGCTCGCACCGCGACCTCGGAGGTCGCCCCCCCCAAGTCGGATCGCGGCAATGTGAACGGGGGCCTAACACTTTTTTGTGTATTTATTATTATTATTATTATTAATAATATTATTAATAATAATAATAATTGTATTTATTTTTATTTATTACTGTATTTATTTATTTTCATTTAACTTTATTGTTATCACAATGGAACTGCAAAAGTGATCAGGCGGTTATAGAGCTGTCCGGATAATTATTACATGAAAGCTGGGAGGCGGCTGAAAACAAATTGTCATCACGCACACACTAAGGGGTCCAGTCATATAAAAATGTGCATAGCTTTTCATTTGGCGATACTGCATGCACATTACTTTGTATGAATTCACCAGCTTATTCATTTTGCACAATAATTTTTTGCACAATTTATAAAGATGTGGCTGTTGTGTAAATGGGGCAAAATTAAATGTTCTTAAAGGAGAAGTACAGCCAAAGCTCATTTGGCTGTACTTCTCCTATGGATCACACGGGTGCAGTTCGTTTTGCACTCCTGTGACCCATTTTCAGCAGAGAGCAGGCTGGAGTCGGCTCTCTGCTGACGTCACAGAAGTCTGTCCAGACACCGCGTAATTGTGACAATGGAAGCTGGGATCTGCCAGATCCCTGGACTGACACCCGGCTCATCCTATCAGTGAGCCCATGAGAGCCTGAGTCGGCCACTCTCCGCCCCTCCACAGCCCAGCGCTCCAATGACCGAGGAGGGGGGCACAGCAGAGAGCCGGTGACTGACAGTCAGCAGCTCTCTGCTTGGGGAGCGGTCAGAACCGATCGATCGGCGGTGTTCCATCGCTCGGTTCTCAGTGCAGAGGCTCCGGGGGACAGATGCTACATCCCCCTAGGTAAGTATGTATATAGAAAAAAAATAAAACAAAGCCATACTTCTTTTTTAAGGTATTTTCCCTGATGGCTCCATGTCAGCACAAATGAGTATAGGCCCCACCCCCCAGCTGTGTATCTATCATTCAATTTTTGGTTTTCCCTGATGGCTCCATGTTAGCACAAATGGGTATAGGCCCCACCCCCAGCTGTGTATTTGTCATTTTATTTTTGGTTTTCCCTGATTGCTCTGTGTCAGCACCAATAGGTATAGGCCCCGCCCCCCCAGCTGTGTATCTATCATTAAATTTTTGGTTTTCCCTGATGGCTCCATGTCAGCACCAATAGGTATAAGCCCCGCCCCCCAGCTGTGTATCTATCATAAAATTTTTGGTTTTCCCTGATGGCTCCATGTCAGCACCAATGGGTATAGGCCCCGCCCCCCCAGCTGTGTATCTATCATTCAATTTTTGGTTTTCCCTGATGGCTCCATGTTAGCACAAATGGGTATAGGCCCCACCCCCCAGCTGTGTATCTGTCATTTAATTTTTGGTTTTCCCTGATGGCTCCATGTCAGCACTAATGGGTATAGGCCCCGCCCCCCCAGCTCTGTATCGATCATTCAATTTTTCTTTTTCCCTGATGGCTCCATGTCAGAACCAATGGGTATAGGCCCCGCCCCCCCAGCTGTGTATCTTTCATTCAACTTTTTATTTTCCCTGACGGCTCCATGTCAGCACCAATGGGTATAGCCCCCCCCCCCAGCTGTGTATCCATCATTCAATTTTTGGTTTTCCCTGATGGCTCCATGTCAGCACCAATGGGTATAGGCCCCGCCCCCCCAGCTGTGTATCTTTCATTCAACTTTTTATTTTCCCTGACGGCTCCATGTCAGCACCAATGGGTATAGCCCCCCCCCCCCCCAGCTGTGTATCCATCATTAAATTTTTTATTTTCCCTGATGGCTCCATGTCAGCACCAATGGGTATAGCCCCCCCCCCAGCTGTGTATCTATCATTCAATTTTGCTTTTTCACTGGTGGCTCCATGTCAGCACCAATGGGTATAGCCCCCCCACCCCCAAGCTGTGTATCCATCATTACATTTTTTATTTTCCCTGATGGCTCCATGTCAGCACCAATGGGTATAGCCCCCCCCCCCCCCCAGCTGTGTATCCATCATTAAATTTTTTATTTTCCCTGATGGCTCCATGTCAGCACCAATGGGTATAGCCCCCCCCCCCAGCTGTGTATCTATCATTTAATTTTTCTTTTGCCCTGGTGGCTCCATGTCAGCACCAATGGGTATAGGCCCCGCCCCCCCAGCTGTGTATCCATCATTAAATTTTTTATTTTCCCTGATGGCTCCATGTCAGCACCAATGGGTATAGCCCCCCCCCCCCCCAGCTGTGTATCTATCATTCAATTTTGCTTTTTCACTGGTGGCTCCATGTCAGCACCAATGGGTATAGGCCCCACCCCCCAGCTGTGTATCTTTCATTACATTTTTTATTTTCCCTGATGGCTCCATGTCAGCACAACTGACTGAGGGGCGGGGCCCATACCCAGCTGTGCTTCCACGGAGCTTGTCAGGAAAGGAAAATTACGGTAAGTATTTGTCATTCAATTTTCCATTTTCTCTTCTGGTTGAATTGTTTTAGGCTACTTTCTCTTCCAGTTGAATGTTTTTGGCTATTTTTTCTTTCATTCGAATACTGTTGGGCTATTTATGGTGGAATGTGGGGATATTGTTTTAGGCTATTTTAATTTCTGGTCCAATGTTGTTAGGCCATTTTTGGTGGAATGTCAGGCTATTGCTTTAGGTTATTTCCCCTTCTGATTGAATGTTCTTAGGCTATTTTCTCTTAGGACTGAATGTTCTTTATGGGTATGAATGGGTATTACAGAATGTTTCATTCGCCCCGTGAAAGGCAACTTGATAACACTTCAAACATATTAAAAACAATTGCAAGCAAATGTTTTGTAAATGTATATTTGAACGGCAATTTATTTTTTACAAATAAACCCACAGTTCTTGGAAGTTTTCAAGTTAAAAAAAATGTAACACAGCTGACAAATATCCCTTCTTGGACACCAAAAAGTGTTTTGAACAGAATGGGGGGGGGGGGGGGGGGGATTTAATAAAACTGGTGCACACAGAATCTGGTGCAGCTGTGCAATGTAACAAATCAGCGTGTTCAGTTAAGCTTTGACAATAAGGCCCCTTTCACACGGGCGATCCGACCCGATCCACCTGTCAGTTTTTCAGGCAGACCTGATCGGATGCTCCATGCATCCCTATGGGGCAACGAGTGTCAGCGGAGACATCTCCACTGACACCCGCTGCCATCCGATTCCGATCCTGTCCGTGAAATCCGGACGGATGGAAACCCTATTTTCCATCCGTCTGAAGGATCGGATGGGATCGGATGAGAATGGACAGGCGGTCCGTTCTCATCCGATCTCCCCATAGAGGACAGCGCGGAATCCGACAGCTCCGTCTCGGCACACAGAGAGGAGACGGAGCTGTCATCCGCCTGCTCAGCGGGGATCGGCGGATCGATCCCCCGCTGAGCAGAACGGACTCCGCCCGTGTGAAAGGGGCCTAAAACCCGGAAGATGAATGGATACTATGCTCAGCTGCACCACATTGTACACGCACCCATTTTAGTAAATCTCCCCCACAAAGTCCAGTTTGGATAGGAGACCGGGGGCAAGAGTGCACGTTCCAGATTTTTTTTATTGATAGGCATGGGCAATTGGTTATATAATTGATCAGATTACAGCAGAAAGCTGTTCAAAAGTACAATAAACATATACACTAAAGCAGAACTTAAATTTCCCAATCAACATTGACTATTTTTAATCCTCATGCTGCTAGCTCTTAGTAACTAGATGGGAAAGTATATCGTATTTACTTGTTTTAAACTCTTTTCTTTAGTTACTTTCTGGTTTCCAGGCCTAAGCCAAAATAATGTCATACATCAAAGGAGACATCAGGTGGAGAGGAGAGGGGATTTCTCAGCAAAGCACACCCTCCTGCCTGAGCTAAGGGCAGATGGAGTCCAGGAAGTAAATACTACATGAATCATCTGACCTTACTAATGATGGCCATGGTCAGAAATAATTGGGGGGGTTCAAAGGTTTTCAAAATAACGCATTGGAGACATGGATGGGGGAGTTTGCTTTGAATAATAAAAAATAATTAAATGGTGTGCTTGGTTTGGGGTGCTCAGATATAGTCACGGTTCACATACATGCATACCCCACTTTTAACTACACAATGGGACCAGAGCATGTATGTAAAATGAAAATTTACTTAAAGTGAAGCAATACCTTTTTTCATTTCTCAATGCATATAAATACACTAGCTCCATAGGAAATATTGGTCAGCTTGACATGGCATTGCTCCCAAACCATGTGACAAGGACACCAAGCTTGAGGAGCATGTTAAGGGGATCCAGGACTATGACATAGTAGATTACCTAGGCAAGCTGGCCGGCCACAAACAGGATATGTTGTAGTCCTGGGTCCCCTCTCGGTGCTCCCTAAGTTTGGTATCCCTGTCACTCATGGTTTGGGAGCAGTGCCATGTCAAGCTGACCAAGATTTCCTATAGACGCCAATGTTAAAAACCGGGAGCAGTGTCATGCCAAGCTGAACAAGCTGTGTCCTTACTCGCGAGTGTACTTAAAGTGAGTGTACTTAAAGCGGGGTATGCCTGTATATGTGATGACAGACATTGCATGTGATTCAGAGCGCACTGCTCTAAAAATCACACGCGATGTCTGTGCGATGCAAATTCACCCATACAGATTGTATGGCTGAATTTGCATCGCATTCGGACACAACACGTTTTTTTGGGCGTGCAGCAGAATCGGATCGCATGGTGGTTCGCACCTATGTGATCCGATTCATGTCCGAACTGACAGTTTGCACTGCGATATGTGAACTGATCTGGGGGATGTCGTTAACTTTGTATTGACTCCCCCAAAGATTGGCATATGGCAGTGTGAACTGGCTGCGATTTTAATGCGATGCGGGAGCAGGGTTTCCGTATCACATATATGTGAACCGGCACGTAGTGTAGTTCCGCTTTAATTTCCAAAGTAACATCCAGGGAGAATGGACGCGGCTCCCTGCATACACAGGACAGAAGACTGGGATTTTTTCTTTCAAGCCTGATTGCCCACATTGAGAACTGACGAATTTCCGCTCGGTCCCTTGCCTCACTGCTGTCCTCGTCTGCCTCTGAGAGATATCGGTGCGGTCCAGTGCCCATCATTAGACCTACCCTCACTGTGGTGGCCCTTTGGGGGTGCCAGGGCCATCTTTATTATTGATTGGATTCTGGGCAAAAATTTTCTTGGGTCCTCCCGAATCCACTTATCAACTATGTGCAGGATCAAGGGGCAGCTGCTTTGAGCCCCACAACAGTGGCTGGGCCCAGGGCAGCTGCCCCTTTTGCCCTGAGTTAAAAATCGCCCTGGGGGAGCCTACCCATATATGTAGGGGAAGACCAGCCACTGGGTCTTTTGCCTACCTACTGTGCCATGGAAGGTCACCTGGAAGTGCCTGGCATGCTCGGCAACTGATTTTCTAATTGCTGCCTGTAGAAACAGTCTCTAAGTACCACATGTGGTCCCTGAAGAAGCGATTGAACGAGCATAACGCTCAGCGAAACGCGTAGGGCCTATTAGCACTATATTTACACTGAATGTATCTAGGCAGATATGCACAAACTATGGTTGTAAAAAACTTTTTTATATACTATGTTTTTATCTCTTTTTTTTTTAAATAAAATTATCAAAGATGTCATTTTTAAATTAAGGTGTGTTCTCCTCATCTATGACAACCTCACAGCCTTCAAAAGTCCTAATTTTGAGAAGAATATTGTGGACTAACTCCGCTGTTTGGGGTTGAGTTTTCCAACATTTTGGACCCTTTGGGTTCTTCTCTTTCTCTTTCTATAACATCCTTATAACATCCCAGTCCCCTTATACTGAAGCATTGACTAATTCCCTATCCTCCTTTTCCTTGTAAACCATCCCATACTTGATGGTAGAAAAAAAAAAATTACTGGACAAAAACTCCACTTCACTCCCAGAGTATACCGATGCTAGACCCAGAAACCAAACAGGTTTAGTCAAAAACTAATATTTTAAAAGTTAAAGAAAAGTGGAGAAAGAGGAAACAAAAATATAAAAACAGGGATTATGTTAACAACCTTTTTTTTTTTCTTTAAGTAACCGGTTCCGGACCGCCCACTGCATATTTACTGCGGCAGGCTGACCCTCCTGCGCGAAACGATGTAGGGCTACGTCAGTCGCGCGCCTGCAGCTAGGGGGCTTCTATATAGAATCACAGGTCTCTGTGATCATTTCACAAGCCACGCCCCCATACAGTTAGAATCACTCCCCTAGGTACACATTTAACCCCCTTGAACACCCACAGTGTTAGCCCCTTCCCTGTCAGTGTCATTATTACAGTAACAGTGCAAATTTTTAGCACTGATTACTGTAGTAATATCACTGGTCCCCCCAAAAGTGTCAAAAATGTCAGTTAGGGGTCCGATCTGTCCGCCGCAATGTCACAGTCCTGCTAAAAATCACAGATCGCCGCCA
>NC_138772.1:525947054-526144554 GCF_965119305.1 Pelophylax lessonae
TATGCGGCTCCCCTGTACACCTGGATAGGAGGGGCGGCGGGGCAGAAATGTAGGAGGACAATGGAGGAGATTAGTTCCTCTGCATGCTGCCCCGACACTCCTCCTATCCAGTTCACTTGTGTTCTGCTGTCTCTGGGCCCCTGTGTGCTCCCCTGGTCCCCCCACCCACTGTGCTCCCTGTCCCCCACTGTCCAGGGGGCCCTTCTCGGTTTCTTGCACCAGGGCCCTAAAGGTTCTAGTTACGCCTCTGACTGTCACCCAACTAGGCCAAAACAGCCACATTAATTTGTAATAGTCATCCAATATTAATGGCCTTCTTTGCCAGTATCCACCCATGAAGAACCTTTGTAGCCTAACCTAAGTCCAGTGTATGGTCATCTAATATCTAATGCCTCGTACACACGCATAGATAGTTGGTCGTGAATTTTCGGCCAAAGCCCGATTGACCGATTCTCGGCTTGTTAGTATGATGCTTTCAACAACCGACTCCGACTTTTCAGCCGAATAAAATCTGGTGTGCAGGCTATAAAATTTTTGTTGGCCGTCAACACAACGGCCGATTTTCCGTCAGTCAGTACAGATTTCGGCAAACAAAAATCAGATGAGCAAGACTGGGCATGCTCAGAGAAGAAAAAACACACGGAAAGTAAACCATCACATGACATCACTTCTGAAGTTGGTTTTTGTTGGCCGAGAAAACTTGTGTGCAGTCTAGAGCACATTTCAACCAACAAAACAACACTGGACAAAAGACGGCCGATCGGTCGGCCGATAATCGTTGCGTGTGTACGAGGCATAAGTCCATCTTTACCAGATTACCCACATCATCAAAAACCCATTCAGCTGTAGGGAGCACTTGGTTTGGCACTCTCCCTTGGTCTGTATGGATTCTCTTGAGTCTTCTCATGTTCTCCAAAAACATTATGGTGGGTTAATTCGTACGACACCAAAATGTCTCTAGAATGTTGTAGTCCTCTTAGATTGCATTTTACTTCAGGGTAGAAACCAATGTAAAAGGGGCAATATACTTTGTAATACGCTGCATAATATACAACCTCACTAACTAAATACAGGAAATTATAAAAAGAAGCAATCAAATCATGTAATGCTATTGAGGGAGACAATAAAACTGTGAAAAAGTCAAAGTTAACCCACATGGTCTTCCAACACAGACTGGTGTAACCACAACTACATGAATGGTCTTACAACACTTAGGTCCTAGTAGTAAAGGAAGCCTGGCCAACACACATGATAAGCACCTGTTCCATCTAAGCCCTGGCACTTCGAACTAAGCCCCGCATCCTGTCAACACTGCTTGACACCCATCACTTCAAACAATGAGAATAAAAATGTATGCACTATCACATCTACCCATGGGGAAAGAGTATCTTTATTAAATTTTTACACATTTTTATTTGGTAATTTCTTTGAAGGCACACTGAAATGTACTGAATACTTGGGGAAAGTTTGGTGCTCAAGTGATACCTATTATTGGCTAACATTAGTTATTAAAAGTGAAAGCTTTTGAAACAACATGATGGGTTTCTTTTTCAGGCATTATACAATTGTATATTGCATCTTTAATTCCTTTACCTAAAGCCAAAACTTTTTTTTTTAAATTTGGGCACCAGGACAAATAGAGAGGTTGATTATCTCTAATGGAGGCACAGACAGCAATTAAAACTTGATAGGGGTTATAACTCCTTATTACTTTATTCAAAACTACTTTTTGTTTTAAAATAGTTCAAGTTACCTAATAAAGAGTATTACATAAAACTCCAATCTTTCCAATAGTTAACAAATTGCATCACTAAATCCTTGAAAAAGGGTGCACATACCCAAAAAACTTCATAGCTAAACCTTCATAAATTCCTTCTCTACCCTTATTTACAGCATGACGACCACACACATGCACCTCCACCAACACAAGGACATTTGAAACAATGATGAACATGGAAGTGAGTCAGCAGAGCCCCGGCTACCTTGTGCTCCAGGCTGGAATCTTTAAACATCAGTGAGAAAGGCTTGATATGCTCTCTTCTCAACTTATCTCCACTCCGCAAGTCGATGGTGTGCTCTATTCGCTTGTTAATCTCCTCAGGCCCAGATTGGACATGCAAAGCTTGTGCAAGATGGTTTGGAAGCAGATTTATTGAATTTCTTGTTAGAGCAGCCAGAGTCTAGGGGAAAGCACATGCAAAAAAATAAAACCTGCTAGTCCCCTGGGTTTAAAATGCAATATATATATATATAAATGTATTTTTTTTTTTTTCAGAACAGGTTGCACTGCAAGTCAAAACAGCATTCCATGCAAATGTTAGAAAAGAAACCAAACCCAGAAAGCATGAAAGGGCTTTTTTTAAAGAGGACCCGTCACCACTGTAAGAGCTTACATCAAGCTTAAGTAACTTGCGACATTTTTAATTTGTAGAGCTTTCTCCTTCCACTGAAACGATTGGCTTGACTCTTGACCAAGAGAGGGGCTATTGTGTTCATTTTACAACATGCTTTCTGTATCCCTCTTATTTACATCATTCCCTTTTCTAGACACTGCTAAATTAAATGCCCAATTTGGCACCTATTTCACTAATGTCCCCCATAACAGATGGAATCCTGATATAAACCACAGCCAGAGGTAACGGAAGCAAAATGTTCACGCAACAGTGGATAGGTGTTTTTCCCCTATTTTAATTTCCTCTACTTCTCCCCTTGACATTTTTCTCTTCGTCTGTGAGTAAACTTTGGAAAACTGATCTCAGGCAGAAGATGATGGCAAAACCCGAAGAGATGGCTTTGTAAGGCAGAATAAGAGTGGATGGAAGGATATATACTTAGCCCTCCTATCTTGGACCGGTGTCTTAAATGGACACTAAGAATAGGACTCTCAACTTAGTGTCAGGCCAACTTTTCCTATGGAAGGACATAGCTCGGAAAATAGCTATTTTTTTTAGCAATTAATAGATATCAGAAGTATTCATTCCTTTCATCAAACATTAAAACATTTTTGAAAAGCGTCAGGTCCTTTTTAAAGTGAAAGAGCTAGCATTCATGAAAATGCAACCTATTCATTTACTAGGAAAATTGAGAAAATGGTTAGGATGGATGTTGGTTATGAACCCACAGCATGTACACAACTTTTCTTTACAAAACTAACACCACCTTAGCAAAGTGAGCAACACAAGCCTCTGGATCCAAATTAGAGCTATGGTCTCCCTCTATGTCCCACAAAACAACACAGCAGCCCATTTGCCAATTGAGAGGTGCCCTTTTGCACTGTGGGATGCTGGGGATTGGGCCAGTTGTCCGAGTTACAGCAAAGTTGAGGATTTTAGGAAGCATGTGTCCAGTTTTGAGAACCAACTGGAAGGTACCCTATGGCACTATGGAATGCTGGGGATTGGGCCAGTTGTCCGAGTTACAGCAAAGTTGAGGATTTTAGGAAGCATGTGTCCAGTTATGGGAACCAACTGGAAGGTACTCTATTGCACTATGGAATGCTGGGGATTGGGCCAGATGGCCGAGTTACAGCATAGTTGAGGATTTTAGGAAGCATGTGTCCAGTTTTGGGAACCAACTGGAAGGTACCCTATGGCACTATGGAATGCTGGGGATTGGGCCAGTTGTCCGAGTTACAGCAAAGTTGAGGATTTTAGGAAGCATGTGTCCAGTTTTGGGAACCAACTGGAAGGTACTCTATTGCACTATGGAATGCTGGGGATTGGGCCAGTTGTCCGAGTTACAGAAAAGTTGAGGATTTTAGGAAGCATGTGTCCAGGTTTGGGAACCAACTGGAAGGTACCCTATGGCACTATGGAATGATGGGGATTGGGCCAGATGGCCGAGTTAGAGAATGGTTGAGGATTTCATGAAACATTTGTACAGGTTTGGGGAGCCCCCAAGGCACACAAGAGGGTTTGGGATTGAAAGCACAAGCAGAAAGTTTGTGGTGCCTGCTTTGCTGGTCTACTTTAATTTCTTGGGTTAATAATTATTATTATATATTATATTATTTCATTCACTTTAAAATTGCTGTCTCCCACTAGATATAGGCTATGTGCACAGTCTTAGGGAACCTTGAGTCATGATTTACTCTTCATGGTACTCATCATTACCCCACCTCTCCCAGTGAGGTCATTAGAAGTGTATAATTACATAGTTACATAGTTAGTGAGGTTGAAAAAAGACATCCGTCCATCCAGTTAAACCTATGATGTGTGTGTGTGTGTGTTTGCTGTTAACCGTACATTGTATACCCCTGTATGTTGTGGTCTTTAAGGTGCCCATCTAATAGTTTTTTGAAACAATCGATGCTCCCTGCTGATATGACTGCTTGTGGAAGAGAATTCCACATCCTTACTGCTCTGACAGTGAAGAACCCCTTACGTAATTTAAGGTTAAACCGTTTTTCCTCTAGTTTTAGTGGGTGGCCATGTGTCTTATTGTATTGTATAATAAAGCTTATAGTGAGGACTTGTTCATGGTCTATCTGTTGAGCAGCACACATGTATGGTGTGAACATAGCACATAGAAAACCATACTTTTCAATGTCCACACCATACATGTATGGTGGCTTGCATAAAAATGAAGCTAAACAAACATGCTGGTTGATCTACTAAAACTGGCGATGGCTAAATCTAGTGCGGCTCTGCATAGAAACCAATCAGCCTCCAGGTTTTTTTTTTTTTTGTCAAAACTTAATTGAACAAGCTGAATGTTAGAAGCTGATTGGCTACCATGCACAGCTCCACCAGATTTTGCAGTTTTCAGTAAACCAATCTCATGGTGTGAACAAGCCTAATGATTCAAGCAAATATGAGAGAAATGAATCCAATGCTTCTCTACTCTTTCTACAAATTATACTTGTTCACCTCTCATGCTGATCCTGTTGCAATAATACTATGAGCAATTAACTTGGAACAAGTATGTGGATATAGATTCTGACTTTTTATTGACATTACCCATCTATATACTTGTTCCAGGAAAGTGACTAATAATATACTGAAGCCAGTGGGTAAAGATAATAGCCAGCACCTAGCAAGGTCAGCGACAGAAGCCCCCATAGATCTTTAATGACAGTATTACCTTTAAAGCTACGCTATGAAAAGTGTGGCAATCAAAGCTTTTCACCCTTGTTCAGTTTCACAATTGGCGTAATAGGGCAACATGTCAGTGCTAACTGCAGCTGACGTTTTATAAACTACGTAAGCAGAAGAAATGTGGCATAAACCATGAAAATTAATCAGATATCTTTTAAAAGAAAAAAAGAAATTGGTGCCATGTCTATGATGGTTCTCATTTATCAAGGTCAAGATATTTCTAGTAGTATTTAGCCACATCCAGCTGGACTTGTGCTGTAATACTGAAGAAGTTTCATAGCTTTCCACGACATTTCTACATTTCTATTGGGAGTCAGGGAGATACCCAACAATGGCACCGACAATGGGGTTATGTAACTAGAACAAGATGGCACCACAGCCTTCAAATCCCTTCCCCTCCTGCTCTTGGACAATCAACATTTACACATCCCATTGTGATTGGATTAAAGTGTCCTAAGATTTGAATATAAATGCTAGTGTACCTTCCGATACACTCATTAGAACTGAGGGAATGGTTTGATCAGCTAGGAAACGCCTTCAACATTACAGAACAAGTCCAGTTGAATGTGACTAACTGCTACTAAATAATTGATGCTATGTGTAAAACAGAGGGTGCTAATTGGTGCTATGTGTAAAACAGAGGGTACCTTTGTTAGTGAAATGAGCCCCATTACAGCTTGTTATGGTAAAAATACAGATGTGGTAGAGTACCACTGTGTAGGCGTATCTATATATAACATTTAAAGGCACAGAAAGCAGTAATAAATAAATATCCCTACGGCTGATTTTCTCATATAATGCCACTGAATGTTTAATGATAACAGCCTAAACTGGTCACTTGATATTCTATAAGTTGGTTTTGTAAAATCCAGAAGCTATCTCTATCTTGTACCAGACAAGTGAGTGGCCTGTTAAGATCACAGACCAAACCATAAATTAAAGGGCAGCACTCAAAAATAATATTAATAAAATTATTAACCCCACGCCCCCCCCCCCCAAAAAAAAACAAACAAACAAACAACAAAAACAGCTTTTGCTACAGTACTAACCTTCAATCTGGAGCTGTGCTTCTTTTTCTGCCACTGAATGCCCTCGATCTTTTGGGTTGAATGAGGGCTACAATCATTCAACCTCTTCCTCTGAACCTCAGCTGTAATGGACCTTCCCCTAGCTTCTGACTTAATTATTATTGTTATAATACAGGATTTATATAGCGCCAACAGTTTGCGCAGCGCTTTACAATATGAGGGAAGACAATACAGTTACAATACAATTTAATACAGGTGGAATTGGACGGCCCTGCTTGTTAGAGCTTATAATTTAGAAGGGAGGGTCAAGTGAAACAAAAGGCAATAACTGTGGGGAATGAGCTGATGGAGAAAATGGAAGTATAGTTGTTAGGTGTGGGTAGGATAGGCTTCTCTGAAGAGGAGGGTTTTCAGGGATCGTCTAAAAGCTAATAGAATAGAGGATAATCAGACAGATTGGGGTAAGGAGTTCCATAGGATTGGAGAGGCTCTGGTAAAGTCCTGGAGGCGAGCATGGGAGGAGGTGACGAGGGAGCTAGAGAGCAGGAGGTTTTGAGAGGAATGAAGAGAGTTATTAGGTTAGTATTTTGAGACTATCTAGGATTGTAGCTGGGGGCTAAACTGTGGATGACTTTGTAAGATGTTGTTAGTATTTTGAATTGAATTTGTTGGGTGAGCGGAAGCCGGTGGAGGGCTTGGCAGAGAGGAGTAGCGGAACACTGAGCGATTGGTAAGGTGGATGAGTCTGGCAGCAGCGTTCATAATGGATTGAAGGGGGAAAAGCCTATGTAGAGGTAAGCCAATGAGAAGGGAATTGCAGTAGTCGAGTGCGCGAGATGACCAGGGAGTGAGGAGTTTTGTTGTGTCTTTGGTTAGGAAGAGGCGTATTTTGGAGATGTTGCGGAGGCTGAGGCGGCAAGATTTGGACAGTGATTGGATGTGGGGCTTAAAGGAGAGTTCAGAATCCAGGACAACACCTTGGACCTTGGAATGCAGGGATGGGCTGATAGTTGTGCTATCAATATTGACAAAGAGATCGGGGGAAGGGGCACGTGGTGGAGGAAAAATTTTAAGTTCGGTTTTGGATAGATTGAGTTTGAGGAAGTGGTGTGATAGCCAGACCGATATATCTGATAGTAAATTAGTGATACGTGAGGAGACTGAGGGAGAGAGCTGAGGGGTGGATAAATAGATTTGGGTATCATCAGCGTAGAGATGGTATTGGAAGCCGTGGGAGGCTATCAGCTGACCCAGAGAGGAGGTGTAGATTGAAAATAGGAGAGGTCCAAGAACAGAACATTGGGGGACCCAACAGAGAAGGGAAGAGGAGAGGAGGAAGTAGAATTGTAAGTAATGCTAAAGGGGTGGTTGGATAAGTAGGAAGAGAACCAGTGAAGAGTCATGGAGACCAAAGGCGTAGAGTTTTTTGAGGAGGAGGGGGTGGTCAACCAAATCAAAGGCAGCAGAAAGGTCCAGGAGTAGAAGTACAGAATAGTGTCTATTAGTTTTGGCCGTTAGATCGTTTGTTAGTTTTAGGAGAGCAGTTTCTGTGGAGTGTTGAGGCCGAAATCCAGACTGAAGGGGATAAAGAAGGCTTTTCTCTGCAAGGTGGTCGCACAGTCGGTTGTAGACCAAACGTTCAAGGAGTTTGGATAAAAAGGGGAGCAAGGAAATAGGGCGTAGGTTGTTAAGATTGGTTTGATCCAGTGAGGGCTGACAATGGGGCTGACTAGTGCATGTTTTAAAGAGTTGGGGAAGATGCCAAAAGAGAGGGAGAGATTGAAGATGTGGGTTAGAGAGTAGAATAGGGCCAGTGAGTGAACATAGCATTTGCGAGGGAACAGGATCCAGAGGGCAGGTGATTAAGTGGACATTAGCAAGTAGGTTAGCATTCTCGTCTATAGTGATGGGGTTGAATGAGGGAAGTAGTGATCGCACCTGTAGGCATGAAGCGTAAAGCATGGAAGGTATCTGAACAGCAATGATCTCCTCACAAATTGTATCAATCTTCTGTTTGAAGTGGTTGGCAATCTCCTGGGCAGTGAGTGAGTCAGTGGGTGGAGGCAGTGGAGGATAAAGTAGAGAATTAAAGGTAGCGAAGAGTTGCCGGAGGGCGGGATGACAAGTTGTTAATGAGAGTGATAAAATAGCTCTGCTTGGTAGTGTGGAGACTGGAATTGTATTTTTGGAGGGCAGATTTATATTGGTTGAAATCTTTCTGAGACCTAGTCTTACGCCATAGGCGCTCAAGAGCATGGCTATAATTTTTCAGACTTCTAGTGTTATCTGTTTACCAAGGTTGAAGGGGTCAAGAGCATGGCTATAATTTTTCAGACTTCTAGTGTTATCTGTTTACCAAGGTTGAAGGGGTCGGGGCCTAATTTGATGTGTAGTGAGGGGGGCCAGTGTGTCTAGGGAGGCTAAAAGTGAAGCGTTGTAGACAGAAGTGGCTAGGTTAGTGCAGGACAGGGGAGGGATTTTGTCAGAGTAGAGAAGAGAAGACTTGACAGTAAAAGAGAAGCAGCACAATAATTAGCACTCTGTCACTTCCTTCTGCTTTCCCCTCCTATCAGCATGCCTCTTATCAGCACATGAGCTGTTCTTGTGCTGTTTCTTTCTCTCCCTGTTTGAGCTCTTCTCTACAGGGGACTACAATAGCCTTCTTCCAAGTCAAATCTACTTACACTCACTGTACGTGTATACTAACACTGCTTGAATTTTGAATGTATTCATCATTACAGAGCTACATCAATGTGTGTCTTTTATGTCTGACTGGAGTTCAAGCCAGGGAGTTGCTAGTATGAAAAATCACATGCTTAATCTCGTGGGGATGGCAGTGGCAAGATTTCTAAATTAGGAAGCCATATGATGGTGTAACCCTACTGCAATGGACTCTCCATAATATACAATAAACAGATAACTGAGATGCTCACCTCAAAGATAGGCATTCTGAACAGAGGGGGAGACAAATAATTGCACAAAAACTTGCTACTGGGGTCTCCAAGAAGTATAATGGAGTTGTTTTATCCACTAGTGCCCACCCAAAATTTAAGAATTGATTTTAAGACCCATCAGGATCAAGATCTACAAGACCCATCTAGATCAAGATCTACAAGACCCACCAAGATCACGATCTACAAGACCCATCAAAGAAGAAGAACCATCAAAAAAAGCCATAAATGTTTTGTTGCCATCATCCCTATTTGGAGAAACTGGAAAAATGAGTAACACCAAAAGTACTAATGGGACTTTAAAGGCAACTAAAGTCAAGAAGGCTACTTTGCAATAAAAAACATGAAACTTTTTTGTTAATACATCCATAAAACAGTATATTTAGAGGAGAGTGTCACCGATTGCACATACCCTAACAAGTCAGCGTTTTTTACTGATAAAGTTTTTATTAACATTTATGATGATGTATCATACTTTTCATGGATGGATTCATGTCATGTTTTGATTACAAACTAGGCTTCTTGACTTTAGTTGCCTTTAAAGTCCCATTAGTACCTTTGGGGTTACTCATTTTTCCAGTTTCTACAAGACCCATCAAGATCACAATCTATAAAACCCATCTGGTTCAAGCTCAGCAAAACCTATCTAGATCAAAATCTGCAAGACCCATTAGGATCAAGATCTACAAGACCCATTAGAATCAAGATCTACAAGACCCATTAAGATCAAGAAGACCCATCAAGATCACAATCTACAAGACCCATCTATATCAAGATCTACAAGATCCATGAAGATCAAGATCTACAATATCCATCAAGGTCGCAATCTACAAGACCCATCAAGATCTACAAGATCCATGAAGATCAAGATCTACAAGATCCATCAATGTCACGATCTACAAAACCCATCAAGATCAAAGTTTACAAGACCCATCAAGTTCAAGATCTACAAGATCCACCAGATTGACCAGTTTGGCTCAATCCATGATACTGCCATCACCTAGAAATATCTTTACTATTTCAAATGTGTGCAATTTTGTATTAACATCAGCTGTATTTCCCAAAACAATTTGGTGTTACCGATTTAGGCATCGCAGTAAACATAGTACTGAACATACAACCAATGACAGAAATAGGCAAATGCCAGAAGGGTCTATTATCTCTCCCAGAGAATTCCCAACATGCTAAAAAATTGTTGCAGATCCTTTGTTTTACAGACCACAAACCCATGGTCTATGTGTGGCATCATGGAGGGCACAGAATGGTGGATAGGTGTGTTAGACCATGTATAACTAGTCTACAGGGCAGGAAGTAAAGGGAAATCTCCCCAATGGGGCACAAATTTCTTACTCTATCCAGCAAAGAAAAATATTGGGGTCTTTAGATATACGTTGTTGTTTGCAACCTGTTCGTTCACTTCCTTCCTATGTACCTTAGAAGGCCAGGATGTAACAAGGGTTGAAAATTCGGGGGTACTCTAATGGGGGGACACTGATGGAGACCTGGTTGTAGGGGAGACTTTGATGGGGACTCTATGTACGGGGGAATTTATGGGTACCCTGAAGAAAGGAGGGCATCTGATGGGGACCCTGATATAAGCAAAAACTATGAGGACCCTAATGTAAGGGGGGACTTTGATAGGGACCCTGATGTAATCGGAGACTCTGTTGGAGACCCTAAATAGGGGAGGACTCTGATGGGGTCCCAGATATAAAGGGAGGACTCTGATATAAGAGGGACCCCAACGGGTATTTTTTTCAGCCCGCAAATATTTCTAGAATATACAATACGGCCCTCACACTGAAAAGTCTGAGGACCCCTGATCTACTGAATGGCAGAGCCTCTACTGATCACTACCAGTCTGCCATTTAACTATTAAAGGACTCTAGTCAACACAGAAAGGTGACAAGGCATTCTCTACACTTACAGAGAATTAGAGGTCCTGTATACAGCCTGGACCAAAGAGCCCTCAGGGTCCACCCCCAAGGAGTGATTTGAAAACAACGACTTCAATTTTCAGTTCCAAATAAAGTGTTCCTTTAAGAAACTCAATGTTAAATCAATTAATGTTTCCACCGAGGACAAGACTCTTTTTTTAACCTCCTCCTATTATACCTTATGAAGCCAATAAAAGTATCTAACTGAGGCAGGAAATTGCATTAGCGTAAAAAAGCCAATAAAAGCACGAGGAATCAATTAACCTCTTGAAAGAGCTTCTTTCACATGGAAAATGTAGAAAAAACAGGCATTGTCCTCAGAAAATGAAGCGTCTCCTCCCCTACAGCAAGTGGAAGCTTCACCGGCAAATCCCTATCTCATCTTCACAGTTCGAAGCCACTGACACTGCATTAAACAGACAGAGGAACAATGAATACTATTAGTATCTGTCACAGACTGGACTTACGTGTTTAGAAATGACTCCTATAAGTGATACAGTGGGCAGGCATTCACACTTAAGCAATCTATTGCGTTACTGTGCCTTGCATCAAGGCAGCCCAATAACTGGGAATGGTTTGGCTAGGAACCACCAGAGGCGTACCTAGGGTCTCCAGCACCCTTGGCGAGGAGCTGTATCGGCGAAGGGGGTTGACAGAGAGAGAGGAGGGGGGTTTGACAGAGAGAGAGGGGGGGAGGGGGGGTGACAGAGAGAGGAGGGGGGTTGCAGAGAGAGAGTGGGGGTGACAGAGAGAGATGGGGGGTGACAGAGAGAGATGGGGGGTGACAGAGAGAGATGGGAGGTTACAGAGAGAGATGGGGGGGTGACAGAGAGAGATGGGGGGGTGACAGAGAAAGAGGGGTGACAGATAGAGAGAGGGGGTGACAGAGAGAGAGGGGAGGTGACAGAGAGAGAGAGGGGTGACAGAGAGAAAGAGGGGGTGACAGAGAGGGTGGGGGGTGACAGAGAGAGAGGGGAGTGACAGAGAGAGAGAGAGAGAGGGGGGAGACAGAGAGAGAGAGACGGTGGTGACAGAGAGAGAGGAGGGTGACAGAGAGAGAGAGGGGGTGACAGAGAGAGAGAGAGAGGGGGGGGAGACAGAGAGAGAGAGAGAGAGAGGGTGACAGAGAGAGAGAGAGAGAGGGGGGTGACAGAGAGAGAGAGGGGGGTGACAGAGAGAGATGGGGGTGACAGAGAGAGAGGGGAGTGACAGAGAGAGTAGGGGGGTTGCAGAGAGAGAGTGGGGGTGACAGAGAGAGATGGGGGGTGACAGAGAGAGATGGGGGGTGACAGAGAGAGATGGGAGGTTACAGAGAGAGATGGGGGGGTGACAGAGAGAGATGGGGGGGTGACAGAGAAAGAGGGGGTGACAGAGAGAGAGAGAGGGGGTGACAGAGAGAGAGGGGAGGTGACAGAGAGAGAGGGGGGTGACAGAGAGAAAGAGGGGGTGACAGAGAGAGTGGGGGGGTGACAGAGAGAGAGGGGAGTGACAGAGAGAGAGAGGGGGGAGACAGAGAGAGAGAGACGGGGGTGACAGAGAGAGAGGAGGGTGACAGAGAGAGAGAGGGGGTGACAGAGAGAGAGAGAGGGGGGAGACAGAGAGAGAGGGGGTGACAGAGAGAGAGAGGGGGGTGACACAGAGAGAGAGGGGGGTGACAGAGAAAAGGGGGGGTGACAGAGAGAGATGGGGGGTGACAGAGAGAGAGGGGAGTGACAGAGAGAGAGAGAGAGGGGGGAGACAGAGAGAGAGAGACGGGGGTGACAGAGAGAGAGGAGGGTGACAGAGAGAGAGAGGGGGTGACAGAGAGAGAGAGAGAGGGGGGGAGACAGAGAGAGAGGGGGTGACAGAGAGAGAGAGGGGGGTGACACAGAGAGAGAGGGGGGTGACTGAGAAAAGGGGGGGTGACAGAGAGAGATGGGGGGTGACAGAGAGAGATGGGGGTGACAGAGAGAGAGGGGAGTGACAGAGAGAGAGAGAGAGAGAGAGGGGGAGACAGAGAGAGAGAGAAAGGGGGTGACAGAGAGAGAGGAGGGTGACAGACAGAGAGGGGGTGAAAGAGAGAGAGAGGGGGGTGAGAGAGAGAGAGAGAGAGAGAGAGAGGGGGGAGACAGAGAGAGAGAGGGGGTGACAGAGAGAGAGGGGGGTGACAGAGAGAGAGAGGGGGTGACAGAGAGAGAGAGAGGGGGTGACAGAGAAAGGGGGGGGTGACGAGCGGCTTCTCAGCCGCATCGGTTGTCATTACAAGACAGCCGACCATCGGCTATGGACGCCGGTACCGGGGTAATGCCTCTAGCTGCAGGCATCACTCCAGTACAAGCACTTTCCCTAAATATCGGTAAATCAAAAGGCCGATTCCGATATATCGGGGAAAGTGCATATCGGCCCCCGATATATCGGTGTTGCCAATAATCGGTTGATCACGAATTTAAATCTCCATCTAACACTCCCCTCCCCCCAGACTGACATTGCTGCTGTCTGCTGTGCCCCCTGTGCTCCTTTATCCAGAGTGGGGGTACTCTAATTCAGGTGGTGTGTTATTGGCCAGATCACCAGATAAAAACAGAGGGGAAAAAACCCTAAAAATATAAAACAAATGCAGCCACCAGATCTAATGATTGGTAAGCTGTGATATACTACATGTTTGGTTTTGAGTTTATTACCGCTTTAAGCAGTGTGAGTGACTTGGCATTAGCCATTTGTAGTCTGCTGTAACGTAAGTCATTTGGTATTGGTTGCTTGCAGGCTTCTGTAAAGCAGAGCTCATATAGAAGGAGGGTGAAGCAGCACAAGGAGCCACTTGGGTATGCTGCAGTTCAAGATGCATGCTGATAGGAGGATAGAGCAGAGTGACAGAAATAAGATCATCAGTGTGCTACTTCTTTCATTGTCCGGTCACAGGATAGGAGACTTATATGTGGCCAGGGACCTGAAACTGCAACAGGTCCCCTCCTTTATCAGGAATGGCTGTGCTGTACGGCAGAGCTGTGTAAATGTCAGTCAGAACTGGATGGGCAGAAATACAAATCCTTTGACAGGTGGAACATCTACATTTTATCTATTTGATCTCTATATTTAGCTGATTTAAAGCTGAACTCCGGGATGTGCAAATATTATCTAAAATTATTATAATATTATATTATATTTTCTAAATCCATTTATCGTGTGTATCCTTCCTTGAATCTCAGTGAGCTTTGCGTATTTCCTCCAGATCTGTGCAGTAATCCAGTGTGAGAGTTTTCCTTCCTGTAATAAAGACCGCTCACTGCTGCTCTCTCTCCTTGTGCAGGATTACCAGCCTTGTCTCTGCCCCCTTGTTGTAGTTTTCTACAGGCAGCCAGGCATGGGTGGAGCCTGCTGAGCCCCTCCCACAGCTCTGCTCTATCTCTATGTGCAGAATGACTGATCTTGTCTCTGCCCTCTCCTGTAGTTTTCTACAGGCAGACAGTTGTGGGTGCAGCCTTCTGGGCCCCTCAGACAGCTCTGCTCTGTTTCTATGTGCAGGGTGAATGATCTTGTCTCCGCCCCTTCCTGTAGTTTTACACAGGCAGCTATTTGTGGGTGGAGCCTGCTGGCCCCTCCCACAGCTTTGCTCTGTTTCTATGTGCAGGGTGAATGATCTTGTCTCCGCCCCCTCCTGTAGTTTTTTTACAGGCAGCCAGTCATGGGTGGAGCCTGCTGGACCCCTCCCACAGCTCTGCTCTATCTCTATGTGCAGGATGACTGACCTGGTCTCCACCCCCTCCTATAGTTTTCTACAGGCAGCCAGTCATGGGTGGAGCTTGCTGGGCCCCTCCCACAGCTCTGCTCTGTTTCTATGTGCAGGGTGACTGATCTTGTCTCCACCCTCTCCTGTAGTTTTCCACAGGCAGCAAGTCATGGGTGGAGCCTGATGGACCCCTCCCACAGCTCTGCTCTATCTCTGTGTGCAGGGTGACTGATCTTGTCTCTGCCCCCTTCTGTAGTTTTTTACAGGCAGCCAGTCATGGGTGGAATCTGCTGGGCCCCTCCCACAGCTCTGCTCTATCTCTATGTGCAGGATGACTAATCTTGTCTCCGCCCCTCCTGTAGTTTCCTACAGGCAGCCAGTCATGGGTGGAGCCCGCTGGGCCCCTCCCACAGCTCTGAACGGCTATGCACGGGACAGTGATGATGCCGTTGATACTTTTACAAGGTGATAAAAGGCATTTCTTGCACACAAAGTGCATAATATTCTTTGGGCTATTGAGAAATATATTTAAATTAAATATTTAGTGTCCGGAGATCACCTTTAAGTAAGTTGCTTTTGGGGTGAGACGGGGATATTTCAACAATTGTACGGCGCGGAGTCACAATGATCCCTCTCCATGTGTTGGGCACAGAAGCCGGGCTTTCATATATCTTTACATTAACAAAGGAAGAGGGAAGAATGGAGCTCCTGGCACTCAACCCTCCCGCTGGGACTGTAAGTGTGACAAACACACAGCGGGGTTCCCGCTTCCAGGATCCATGTGTCTGCATAGCCGCCAGCAATTCACCGCTCAGTCCGCAATTTAATAGTTTGTCAAATGATCCCTGCCGTTTCCATGGCAGTTGTCTGTCTCAGGACACCGAAAACGCATTCCATGTCAGCTCTGTTAAAGGAAAACTCCCTTCCCATTAACTGATACACCTTACCCAGGGCAACTGTAATTTAAAGGTGAACTCCGAGCAGAATGATGCAGCTCTGTAATCGTAAAAGTGGTTCTAAAAGAAAACGTTTTTTATTATCTTTTTATTTTTTTTACCTAAACCTCCCTGGCGGTATGATTCTTTCCGATTTTGGGTGCTGAAAGCGGTACCATTATTTTGCATGTAATTCTTAAGAATGAGCAGCCCAAACCAACTATTTACATTGATTTTTTTTTTTTTTTTACTGTGCGTTCTTCTTTATAACATCTCGGGTATGATAAAGTTTGAAACTCAAAATCATAAATTATAATATAATAAATGACTATATATATATATATATATATATATATACACATAAAAAGTACAGTAAAACTGCAGGAAAGGGCACTTGGGGGCAAACTAATGTGAATTTATTTTATTTTGCAATGTATCAGTGTGTTTGGTGTGTTTTACATTTGAATTTGCCGCCGGTTCCACCCCCCTGCGAGCGTCACGTCGCAGGAGATGGAAGTCGGGGCACAGAGCATCGGGAGGAAGAACCGCTGCCGCACACCGCCGGGATACATCGCTGGATCCTGGTGACAAGGTAAGTAACCCCTCTACAAGGATCCAGCGATGCTTCTGGCGGTACCCCGATTGTGGCTCGGGGTTACCGCTTTTGACAGTGAAATGTAACCCCGAGCCACACTCGGGAATACCGCTAGGAAGGTTAATGCATTATTTGCATTGAACCAAATCAATACCAGACACTTTCACCCCCTTCCTGCCCAGGCCAACTTTCAGCTTTCAGTGCTGTCACACTATAAATGACAATTACTTAGTCATGCAACACTGTACCCAAATGACAACCCTGGCTGAGAATGGCTGGTCTAACAGTACAATATGTGGCCAAATACTTGTGGACACCAGATCATCACACCTATGCTTGAAATCCATCCCAAAACCATGGGCATTAATAAGGAGCTGTCCCTATCTCTGAGGTTTCAACAACCTCCACTCATCTGGGAAGGCTTTCCACAAGATTTTAGAGTGTGGGGATTTATTCCCATTCAACCAAAGAACATTTGTGACATGAGCTTGTTGGATGAGAAAATCCGGCTTGCAGTTGGCATTCCAGTTCATCCTGTGCCATCTTAAAGCGGAGTTCCGGCCACAGAATCTTTTTTTTTTTAATGTCCCCCAAACAGTGACCCTCCGACCTGTATATATCTGCTAATCCTGTTTTATAAATTGGAATAATAGTTTTGCAAGCATAAAATCTTACTTTATAAAATTTCTGCTGAGCGCCGCTATCTTTGTGCTGGTTCGCCGAGTCCGCTGTGGGGAAATGTCTGCCCTGCTTCCTGATTGTAGTGGGCGGAGGCCGGTGAATCCAGCGCGAAATCTCGCACATGCGCAGTACTATGCGATCGGCATAGTATTTGTTTCCATAGGGACGGCAGCGTGGCGGAAGTTGCCTCCCCTATAAAGCCTATTTAATAGTAGACCTATTTAAATATGGCGCCATCCGCACTGTGCTCCGCCTAACATCGCGTCATTTCCTGTTTGGAAATAACGCGATGAGAGGAGCGGCCAACCGCCTACGTCACTGCCAATTGCATCCTGGGAGCGACGAGAGTAAGACCTCCCAGGACGCATTGCGGGACAGGAAGTGACGGCGCGGGCCGCGCAGCCGAGGAAGGAGGAAGTGGATGTCAAGGTGAGTATATTATCCTCTGTAAAAAGGTAAGTTAAAAAAAAAAAAAACGCCGGGAATATCCAATTCTTGCTCATGGAAGGATAAGGAAGCGGATGCCATAAAATGTAAAGGCATGATTTTCTGCCCGGAACTCCGCTTTAAGAGCATTAAAGGGCCCCGGGCAATGCAGTGCACTGGGGCCCCTCCTACACAATCGACCCGAGAATAAAAATGCAAATGATCGATAAGGCAATATTTATTGGTACAGCAGTGCCAGACTAATGACAGCTTCCAAATTCAGCGGCTGGGTCCGGTGAACACACACGGACGGGAGTCAGACTCAACTGTCCTGTGTTCGCTTGTTCCCGTGGAGGTGGACAGGCATTCCTGCAGTTGTGGGCTCCCCCCTCCATGGCCTAAGTGGCCTGAGAGCAGCGCAGGGATGATAGGCTCTTGCCACCTGCTAAGTTTGGTGGCGGGATGCACACGGGAATCTGGACTAATGCTTGGCAGGGGCTAGGTCGCTGGGCCCCCCCCAGGCAAGTGGGGCCCCCAGGCAATTGCTCAGCGTGCCCATTCGGTAAGATGGCCCTGAGTTCATCCCAAAGATGTTCAAAAGAATTGAGGTCAGGGCTCTGTGCAGGCCACTTAAAGCGGATTTAAACTCCCAAAAGAAGGTTAGTTCCATTTAAATGCTCACCCCCTCGGCAAACTGAATTACAGGAAATGTTTTATTTCCCTATCGTTTTGAATTTTTGGGCCCATTCTCTGCAGCTCTTCTGGCCTAGGCTAGAATGATTTATACCTGGTCTCCTGGGATACTTACATCACATTTCCCAGGGGATGGCAGGATCAACACAAAGAGCAGCTAGGGCACGGTCTTACCCCAAACACACCTCCAGGCTGTGTAAGGGCTATTTGACCAAGAAGGAGGGTGATGGGGTGCTGCGCCAGATGACCTGGCCTCCACAGTCACTGGACCTGATCCCAATCGAGATGGTTTGGGGTGAGCTGGACTGCAACGTGAAGGCAAAAGGGCCAACAAGTGCTAAGCATCTCTGGGAACTCCTTCAAGACTGTTGGAAGACCCAGGGGCGTAACTACAGGGGTTGCAGGGGTTGCAATCGCTACCGGGCCCCATGCTCCAGGGGGCCCGGTAGCAAACCAGTGGGTGAACTTCTAGGATCTCAAAGGTCACACTTGTGACCGGGCCCTGGCATTTCACCACTGTGGGGAGGCCCCAAGATTGCAGGAAGGGGGCCCACTGCAGAACTTGTGAAAGGATCCTGATGCGGGACCATAATAAAAGGCCATGCAATGAGATTAAAGAGCCCCAGGATTAGTGGGAAGAGCCCCGGGCTTGAAGGGAAGGGCCCCGGCCAGGGGTCTGGGGGGCCCTTCATGGTTTCTTGCATCGGGGCCCTGAAGGTTCTAGTTACGCCTCTGGGAAGACCATTTCAGGTGACTTCCTCTTGAAGTGTGAAGCTACAATTTTCATAGTCATGAAAATAAAAAAAAATAAAAAAAACTCTTTGAATGAGAAGGTGTGTCCAAACTTTTGGTCTGTACTGTATATATATATATATATATATATATATATATATATTAATATTTTATTAGGAGCAGCAGCATGGGTTTCAGAGGCCTTACAGAAGCAGCATCATCATGCGCCAGGCAGAAGACAACAAATAAGCAACAAGAATAGAATTTGCTTTACAAAGGTTTTTCATCCTTGTGGTGTCACAACAACAAAAAGCATCAGCAATCGCCACATGAGCCAAAGTTGAAGGACCTCAAGTGGAAACCAGAGTCGAAAAAAAAAAAAGATTTCTTTTGCAATTTTTCTTTCTGCTAGGTGCAGCAGCACCAGCATGATGGCCCATGGACAAGACAGGGAGAAGACCGCCAATAAAAAAAACATAAAAATAGAATTCTTTTATTATTTTTCTACCATGGTACATCGGGGAGGCTCGGAATAAATGAAAACACAGCATTCTTATCTTTTATAAATTCTATTTCCAGTAGTGTAGTACTACAGCAACATAAACCAGGTAGAAGAAAAGGAGGGGTTTGCAACAGGGTTTCTCTCCCTGATTGTACATTGCAGTGTTAATTTTGGCAGCAAATTTCAATTTAGTTTTAGTCTTAGTCTTAGGACTAAAATGGCATTTTAGTTTTAGTCCTATTTTAGTCTTCTGCAAGTGTTTTAGTTTTAGCCGAATTTAGTTGACTAAAACTCCAGTACATTTTAGTCGATTAAAACGTCCTACATTTTAGTAGACTAAAACTCATTTTAGTCATCTATAATGGAATGGGTGTAGTTCAATTGTAATTTGTAATGCATTATTTAAGCATTTCTCTACAATTTCCAAGCTCTACTCTACTACTACTGCTGGTCCTGGAGTGAAAAATTAAATATGTTATTATTTATGGTATTCAGCTTTGAGCATGTACCAGTGTTAATTTTGGCAGCAAATTTCGATTTAGTTTTAGTTATAGTCTTAAGACTAAGATGCCATTTTAGTTTTAGTCGTATTTTAGTCATCTGAATTGTTTTAGTTTTAGTCGTATTTTAGTCGCCTAAAATTGTGTTAATTAATCGACAAAAACGTTTTAGTCGGTTTTAGTCGACGAAATTAACACTGGTACACTGTTGCCAAAAAATAAACTGACATGAGTTTTAACTCTTGCCTACTCTGTCCGATACTGAAAAAAGGGTTCAAAAAAGATACAAAAGTTGAACTCTTGGAAAGAAAAACTTTCTACTTGCAGTGATTACTCTTGATTGCAGGAGATTAACTGCTTGTTTTGCTTAGGGTATGACGAATAAAGTTATATGCCTACATTATTCCTTGCTCCCGCAGGCTTACTCCTATCATGAGGCCGGTTCCCCAAAGTCTCTTTCTGTCACTGCCCAGCCAGTTGCTGCTTTCTGATGTCCTACGATGCATGTAGGCAGTTGCAGTCTACTTTCTCCATGGCATGTGGCACTTTACTGCAAAGGCATTGCAGAGGGAGAAGAAGTCAAGAGGAACACGGTTCCTCTATGGTTTCCTGGGCCACTGAGGGAGCTATCTGATTGGATGCTGGCGCCTATGTAACTCTTGTGTCCATCTTGGGTTGCGCAGAGTCTATTTAATACCCCGGGGCACCCAGGCTTGGCACGCATTTCGCATGTGGGCAGTGTAGGGACAGATCACCTTTTGTCAGGGACAGTAATTAGCAGCAGAGAGAGGCTCCAGATGAGTAGGGAAAGTGCAGGGACCCGCCAACCATCCTGGAAGTCACCATCTTTGGGTATGGACCGGCCAAGCCGCATTCCGCCTGTCAAGACAGACTCTGTCGGTGCTCCCGAAACCTGCTGTTATATACTTCATTGCAACATTCTGTGAGTGCGACCAGTCGGGTTGTCTTCCTGCCAGGTAGTTGTGCTTTATTAAACTTTAATTTAATACAGTTCCATTACTGCAGATGGACTCTGAGTGTTTACTGCCACCGCACCACGCTGCACCTCCCCATATGCAGGATCAGCAGTCCTTTATTGTATGGGAGGATGCCAATGGCTTCACCCATTTTGGAGTGTCAGACAGTAGAGGTGAGCATTGGCTGACAGGGGAGCGAGGAGTAACCAAAAGTATTGGGATGTCCGCCTTTACATGCACATGAACTTTAATGGCATCCCCATCTTAGTCCGTAGGGTTCAATATTGAGTTGGTCCACACTTTTCAGCTCTAACAGCTTCAGCTCCTCTGGGAAGGCTGTCCATAAGGTTATGGAGTGTGTCTATGGGAGTGTTTGACCATTCTTTCAGAAGAGCATTTGTGAGGTTAGGTACTGATGTTGGAGAGAAGGTCTGGCTCGCAGTCTGCACTCTAATTCATCCCAAAGGTGTTCTATTGAGTTGAGGTCAGGACTCTGTGCAGGCCAGTCAAGTTCCTCCACCCCAAACTCGCTCATCCATGTCTTTATGGACCTTGG
Source organism: Pelophylax lessonae (assembly GCF_965119305.1). Taxonomy (NCBI): domain Eukaryota; kingdom Metazoa; phylum Chordata; class Amphibia; order Anura; family Ranidae; genus Pelophylax; species Pelophylax lessonae. The sequence goes on from NC_138772.1 coordinate 525,968,370, forward strand.
TTGTGCACTAGTCCAAATCATTTGGTGGAGGGGGGATTATGGTGTGGGGTTGTTTTTCAGGGGTTGGGCTTGGCCCCTTAGTTCCAGTGAAGGGAACACTTAAGGTGTCAGCATACCAAGACATTTTGGACAATTTCATGCTCCCAACTTTGTGAGAACAGTTTGGGGATCGCCCCTTCCTGTTCCAACATGACTGCGCACCAGTGCACAAAGCAAGGTCCATAAAGACATGGATGAGCAAGTTTGGGGTGGAGGAAATTGACTGGCCTGCACAGAGTCCTAAACTCAACCTGACAGAACACCTTTGGGATGAATTAGAGCAGAGACTGTGAGCCAGGCAGGGCCGTCTTTTCCACTGGGCATGCCCGGGGGTTGCCCCACTTGCCAAGGGGCCCCACATGGATGGTGGCATGTCCCTGTTGGTCTAGGGCCCCCCCCGTTCCGTTGTCCGCCGGCCCGGGCCCCCCCCCCTTGTTGTTTTCCGCCCGCCGGCGGCGGCCGTGGCTCGAGTCTGCACTGCAGTGCACACTGGTTGCTAAGGCCAGCCCGATTGGCATCTAGCAACCAGTGACGTTAGCAGAGCAGAGTGCAGACCCAGGATGCACAGCGCCGCAGCGGAGGACTCGGAGGAGGATCCTCCTCCTCGTCGGCTCACCCTCCTCTCCTCCGTCTCGACCCTAGAAGACTGGCTCCGCCTCCGCCTCCACCCACCTCCTCCCATGTGCAGCCATTGTAAAGGTAAGGCAGCAAGCCCAGCTGCCAGGCTGCTTGATTAAATTATATTCTTTTTTTAACTCTCTCATGGCAATGATGGCATGATGATGATCGATGACACAAGAGACAGACAACTACCTGTCCTGGAGGATATACCTTACTATATATTGGTCCCTGTAATATGTATATAGTAAGGTATATATCCTCCAGGTAGTAGTTGTACTCTCTTGTAGTATATAGTGTTCCCTGTAATGTCTATATAGTCTATATACATATTACAGGGAACACTATATACTACAAGAGAGTACAACTACTACCTAGAGTATATACCTTACTATATACATATTACAGGGACAAATATATACTACAAGAGACAACTACCTGGAGGATATACCTTACTATATAAATATTACAGGGAACACTATATACTACAAGAGACTCTTGTAGTATATAGTGTTCCCTGTAATATGTATATAGTAAGGTATATACTCCAGGTAGTTGTACTCTCTTGTAGTATATATTGGTCCCTGTAATATGTATATAGTAAGGTATATACTCCAGGTAGTTGTACTCTCTTGTAGTATATATTGGTCCCTGTAATATGTATATAGTAAGGTATATACTCCAGGTAGTTGTGCTCTCTTGTAGTATATATTGGTCCCTGTAATATGTATATAGTAAGGTATATACTCCAGGTAGTTGTGCTCTCTTGTAGTATATATTGGTCCCTGTAATATGTATATAGTAAGGTATATACTCCAGGTAGTTGTACTCTCTTGTAGTATATATTGGTCCCTGTAATATGTATATAGTAAGGTATATATCCTCCAGGTAGTTGTACTCTCTTGTAGTATATATTGGTCCCTGTAATGTATATACTCCAGGTAGTTGTACTCTCTTGTAGTACATATTGGTCCCTGTAATATGTATATAGTAAGGTATATACTCCAGGTAGTTGTACTCTCTTGTAGTATATATTGGTCCCTGTAATATGTATATAGTAAGGTATATCCTCCAGGTAGTTGTGCTCTCTTGCCATGATGAATGCATTGAACTCAATTCACGCTCATGTTATGTTGTCCAAACGTTGTGTTAATGTTTAAACACTGATTTTGTTTGAGGTACCAATAAAAATAAATATTGCCTTATCGATAACTTGCATTTTTATTCTCGTGCGTGATTGTGTAGGCAGGGGGCCCCAGTGCACTGCATTGCCCAGGGGCCTATAAGGCTCTTAAGATGGCACTGGAGCCAGGCCTTCTCTCAAACATCGGTGCCTGTCCTTCCAAATGTGCTTCTAGAAAAATGGTCAAACATTCCCATAGACACACTCCTAAACCTTGTGGACAGCCTTCCCGGAAGAGTTGAAGTTGTTATAGCGGCAAAGGGTGGGCCAACTCAATATTAAACCCTATAGACCAAGATTGGGATGCCATTAAAGTTCATATGCGTGTAAAGGCAGGTGTCCCAATACTTTTGATAATATAGTGTATATCACCGCATTAATCATCTTCCAGGGCAGAGAACCCTTGCAGTGGGGGCGGGGGATAAAAATATTTTGTTCAGTTTTCTTTGAGAAGGGGCCTTGTTCCTATTGACCAATATTGTGCGGAACATCCTCCCACTCCCAACCAATGTAAGAACATTTTTCCCACTGACTACCAATGAAAGATGGTCCTTCTCCCACTGATCAAATTCCATATTCTTTTACTTATCCTTATATCTCAGCTTACTGATCACACATGAGCTGAAGATATTGAAATTATTAGCAGGGGTTCCCTGGGGCCTGGGAGTTATTTTAAGGTTTAACCACTTAAGCCCCGGAGGATTTGGCTGCTTAAAGACCAGGGGGTTTTTTGCGATTTTTTACTGCGTGACTTTAACGGACAATTGCGCAGTCATGCGACGCTGTACCTAAACGAATTTGACGTCTTTTTATTCCCACAAACATAGCTTTCTTTTGGTGGTATTTGATCACCTGTGCGATTTTTACTTTTTGCGCTATAAACAAAAAAAGAGCGTACATTTTGAAAAACAACAATATTTTTCACATTTGTTTATATGAAATTCCCCCCCAAAAAATGTAAAAATCAAAATTTTTTTAAATGTTTGGCCAATTTGTTTTCTGCTACCTATGTTTGATAAAAAAATTCACAATAAGCGTATTTTGATTGGTTTGCGCAAAAGTTATTGCGTTCACTAACAAAGGGAAAGATTTCTGTCATTTTTGGTGTTTTTTTTTTTTAACGTATAATGGCGGCGATCTGCGATTTTTTTTGCGGGACTGCGACATTGCGGCGGACCGATCGGACCCTTGACTGACATTTTTGACACTTTTGGGGGTACCATTGACATTACTGCAGTAATCAGTGCTATATTTATGCACTGTTACTGTAAAAATGACACTGGCAGGGAAGGGGTTAATTTTATTTGAGAGAGAGGGGTTAATGTATGCCTGGTGCTTACTGACGTGTGTGGGGGGAGGTGACTATGTGACACAAGGACAGATTATTGGGGGAAGAGCAGCGGCAATCGCTGCCGCTCCTCCCCTGGCCCGACTCCCGCTGTGACTGAATACAGCGGGAGCGACCCTCCGGCGGCGCGTGCGCGCTGCCGAGAAAGGGGAGTGTCTGACGACGTAGTACTACGTCGTCAGACGATAACGAGCCACTTTGCCGCAGTAATATTACTGCAGGCAGACGTAAAGTGGTTAACCATGACCACCCCAAAACCCCCTCCCCCCGACACATACACCCTCCAAACTGCATCAAACAGTGGGTATGGTCAAATTTCAATAACAGTGGGAAGATCCTAAAAGGGCAATAAATACCAGGAGTGCATTATGTACAGAGTGTAGAATTTTTTTGTTTATAGCGCAAAAAATAAAAATCGCACAGGTGATAAAATACCACCAAAATAAAGCTCTATTTGTGGGGAAAAAAAGACGTCAATTTTGTTTGGGCACGACTGCGCAATTGTCCGTTAAAGTCACGCAGTGCCGAATCGCAAAATAGGGCCTGGTCATTAAGCAGCAAAATTTTCCGGCCTTAAAGTGCTTAAACCAACTGAAATCAGGCTTGCAATGGGAGTGTCTTCAGAAGTTGATGGGTTGGAGGTAGATTTGAGTAGAAAAGTTTAGGGTAAAAGTAACGCAGTGCCGTATCCCAAAAAATGGCCTGGTCATGAAGGGGGATAAATCCAGAGCTCAAGTTTGGTTGCTTAAACCAACTGAAATCAGGCTTGCAGTGGGAGTGTCTTCAGAAGTTGATGGGTTGGAGGTAGATTTGAGTAGGAACATTTAGGGTAGGCATTGTGGTGATAATTATAAGGCTTCCAAGGAGCAGGCTTGAGGCTGGGGACAGAGTCTACAGGTATCAAAGGAGTGTTGTCACCAAGTTTATGCCATCCTAGCTTGGATTGGTGGATCATGGGCTCCTTTTGGCATACGTGATTCGGCAATCTTTCTTGATGTTTTGCTGGAGCAGACCTTTTACATAAGAGCCTTGGTGTTGGACACCGTGGCCTTCGGAGTGAATCAGCGATCCGTGGAGTGAGACGGCGAGCAGTGTCAGATACGGGATAGCTTGTATCATCTTACAGCGATCGTGTGACAAGCGATCCGTCAGCCAGTTGCGTGCCAGCACTGCTCAGTCTCTGCAGACCTGTTATATAATACCGTCCTCACTTCTTAATCCAATTCAGAGCAGCCGAGCTCTAATCAGAGACATGACCTAATGGCTGAGGTAGACTGTTACTATATATAACCCTTCCAGGAGCTCAGGATAGCACTGCCTATAGTCTGCGCTTTCATCACAGCGGGCCAGATTTATTACCGTGTCTCAAATGAGATCTGCCAGTGCTGGCGCACTGCCATGGAAGAGTAGAACCTTGCTACAAAGTCTTTGCATCCAAGCTGACAGCAATATAAGCAATGAGGAATTTAAACTATATTTTATTCTGTTAGGCTTTAACCACTCCCATGAGACTCACCTGATCACAGATCGGAGATCAGGGGCGATCCCGTCGACTTACCACGTGATCAGCTGTCAGTCAATGACAGCTGATCATGTGAAGTAAACAGCAGCCAGCGATCAGCTGTTTTTTTCGTGTGAGGAGAAAAAGAAAACAATCGCCGGCTGCTGTCAGAGGGACATCGGTTCCGAAGAGAAGAGGGCAAATTTTGCCCACCAGTGCCACCTACCAGTGCCCACAAGTGCCACCTACCAGTGCCTACCAGTGTCCACCAGCGACACCTACCAGTGCACACTAGTGCTGACCAGTGCCAACCAGTGCCATCTGCCCACTAGTGCCACCTACCAGTGCCCATCAGTGTCCACCAGCACCATCTACCAGTGCCACCTATCAGTGCTCACCAGTGCTACCTATCAGTGCCCCATCATAAGTGTCACCTACCAGTGCCTATCATTGCCCATCAGTTCCACCAATTAGTGCCCATGAGTGCTGCCTATTAGTGACCTTCAGCGTCACCTACCAGTGCCCTTCAGTACCGCCCATCAGTGTCCATCGGTGCCACCCATCAGTGCCATCTATCAGTGCTGCCTTATCAGTTTCACCTTATCAGTGCCCATCAATGCCACCTAATCTGTGCCCATCAGTGTCGCCTATCAGTGCCCACCAGTGCAGCCTATCAATGCCCAGCAGTGCAGCCTATCAGTGCTCATCAGTGTAGTCAATCAGTGCCCATCAGTGCAGCCAATCAGTGCCTATCAGGGCCCATTAGTGCTGCCTCATCAGCTCACATCAATGAAGGAGAAAAATTACCTGTTTGCAAAATGTTTTAACAAACTATAAAAAGTTTTTTCAAAATTTTGTGTTTTTTTGTTTGTTCAGCAAAAAATAAAAACCCCAGTAGTGATTAAATACCACCAAAAGAAAGCTCTATTTGTTTGAAAAAAAAATGATAAAAATTTCATTTGGGTACAGTGTTGGATGACCGCGCAATTGTCATTCAAATGCGACAGCGCTGAAAGCTGAAAATTGGCCTGGACAGGAAGGGGGTTTAAGTGCCCAGTAGGCAAGTGGTTAACCACCTAGGCGGTAATCCCGAGCGTGACTCGGGGTGGATTTTTCATTGCAGGAGCGGTAACCCCGAGTCACGCTCGGGGTGGATTGCAGAGAGCGCAGCGGTGTTCTCTTACCTTATCCTGGCGATCCAGCGATGGTCTCTCATTGCTGAGATCGCCAGCCGAGAGTCCCGCTGCTCCTCCGTCCACCCCGTCGGTCTGATCACTTCCTAGTTCCGTTCCCTGCAGCAGCAATGCTGCATGGGAGCGGAACTAGGGAGGGAAATTCAAAAAAAAAAAAAAAAAAACGTTGCACAAAACACAAAACACATTTTATATTATATATATATATATATATATATATATATATATATATATATATATATGCATATATATATATGCATATATATATATATGTATATATATATATATATATATATATATATATATATATATATATATATATATATATATACCGGTATATATATATATATATATATATATATATATATATATATATATGTGTGTATATATATATATATGCACACACACACATATATATATATAAAATTATATTATTGATTCAATTATAATTCATGCGTTATATATTATATATATATATATATATATATATATGTGTACATATGTATATATATATATATATACACACACACACACATATATCTATATATAATATATAATGCATGAATTATAATCTAATCAATAATATAATTTTATTATATATATTATATATTAAATAATAAAATAATATTATTGATTCACGCATTTGTGTTTCAAATTTATCCCATCTGGGATGTCTACTAGAGTCTTGTTTTGGTCAGGTTTAAGTCAGTAATTACTAAGAATTGTAGGCCTATAATACATAACGCCAAATTTCCATGAAAACAATTGTACCGCTTTTGGTATGTAATTCCTGACATAATCATACCGCCAGGGAGGTTAAAGGATGTGGGGTTGTCACATAATGATGAGCACTTCAACAAGTATTTGTTGTTTTTTTGGTATTGGTTTTCAAATTTTTTTACAAATAAATATGTGAAAAGTGTAGCGTGCATTTGTATTCAGCCCCCTGAGTCAATACTTTGTAGAACCGCCTTTACCTGCAATTACAGCTGCAAGTCTTTTTGGGGATGTCTCTACCAGCTTTGCACATCTAGAGAGGGACGTTTTTGCCCATTCTTCTTTGCAAAAAAAACTCAAGCTCTGTCAGATTGGATGGAGAGCATCTGTGAACAGCAAATTTCAAGTCTTGCCACAGATTCTCAATTGGATTTAGGTCTGGACTTTGACTGGGCCATTCTAATACAGGAATATGCTTTGATCTAAACCATTCCATTGTAGTTCTGGCTGTATGTTTATATTTGTTGTCCTGCTGGAAGGTGAACCCCCTGCCCCAGTCTCAAGTCTTATGTAGACTCTTAACAGGTTTTCTTCTTAGATTGCCCTGTATTTGGCTCCATCCATCTTCCCATCAACTCTGACCAGCTTCCCGGCTGAAGAAAAGCATTCCCACAACATGCGGCTGCCACCAACATGTTTCACGGTGGGGATGGTGTGTTCAGGGTGATGTGCAGTGTTAGTTTTTCCTGCCACACGGTTTTAGGCCAGAAAGTTCAATTTTGGTCTTATCTGACCAGAACACCTTGTTTGCTGTGTCCCCCACATGGCTTCTCACAAACTGAAAATGGGCCTTCTTTCAACAGTGGCTTTTTTGGCCACTCTTCCATAAAGGCCAGATTTGTGGAGTGCACAACTAATAGTTATCCTGTGGACAGATTCTTAAGCCTGTAAAACCATAGAAAGTGCCGTGATAAAAAATGTGAAAATAATTGAATGGATCCAATGTATGTGTTAACCCGTGATTATACTGTATATATAAGAATCAATTATAAACCCTGAAATACTACATCTCATATGAAAAGTGCAACGTGCAAAAATGTTATAATTAACCACTTTACCCCCGCTCACTGTGCCTCTACTGCGGCACAGTGGCTCGTTCCTGTCCAGCGACGTAGACCTTGCTCCCGCTGTATTCAGTCACAGCGGGAGTCGGGCCAGGGGAGGAGCGGCGGCGATCGCTGCTGCTCTTCCCCGATCGTCGTGGAATCGAGTTTGGAGATCCGCCCGCTTGTGTAAACAGAGCGGGCGGATCTCCTAAGTGACAGGCAGGGACAGATTGCAGGGTTCAGCATAGCTGAACATGCGATCTGTCCCTGTGTCACTCAGTCACCTCCCCCCACACACGTCAGTAAGCACCAGGCATTCTTTAACCCCTCCCTCTCCAATAAAATTAACCCCTTCCCTGCCAGTGTCATTTTTACAGTAACAGTGCATATTTATAGCACTGATTACTGCAGTAATGTCACTGGTACCCCCAAAAGTGTCAAAAATGTCAGTCAAGGGTCCGATCTGTCCACCGCAATGTCGCAGTCCCGCAAAAAAAAACGCAGATCGCCGCCATTACTCGTTAAAAAAAAACACCAAAACTGACAGAAATCTTTCCCTTAGTTATTGAACGCAATAACTTTTGCGCAAACCAATCAAAATACGCTTATTGTGATTTTTTTTTACCAAACATAGGTAGCAGAAAACAAATTGGCCAATTGTGAAGCAAAGGCCATTCAAGAATTTGGGGGAGATTCACAAGGAGTGGACTACGGCTGGTGTCAGTGCTTCAAGAGCCACCACACACAGATGTATCCAGGACATGGGCTACAACTGTCACATTCCTTGTGTCAAGCCACTCCTTAACCAGAGACAATGTCAAGTGTCTTACATGGGCTAATAAGAAAAAAGGACTGCAGTGGTCCAAAGTCCTCTTTTTAGATGAAAGTAAATTTTGTTCACATGTAGCGATTTGGAGTAGAGGCAGGAATCGCCGCCATTCTGGCCGATATATTAAGTGAACTGCAATGCTTGCAAAACACAGCGCACTTGCTTTTGTGCCATTCATTTTTAATGGCACCAAAACGCGGTGCAGTTTAGCGCGATTGCTGTTCTCTACTCCAATTTGCGGGAAACCACATTGCATGTAACTTGTCACCCAAAATAAGCTTTTGCTCCTTTTTGAGCATCAATCTTTACGTGACATGGTTTGTCGCAATTGCCCTATGATTTATCACAAAATAGTCGCGGTAAAACCGTACCACGTTCTGGGTGCCATTGATGAATGGCACTTAAAAATGTGTTTTGCGATTGTAGTGCAATTTGAGATTGGGGGCAGAATCTGCCAGAGATCCCAAAACGCCAAATGTGAATGGGGCTGTAAATGTGCCCAGATCACTTTTACAAAACAGCTGATCATTGGCTGAAAAAAAAAAAATTACCAACAACATGGCTGCACCGTACGTCTGTCAGAAAGTGGGTATATACTTCCTGTCCTAGCGCTACAACATTGCTGTGCCCACCCAAGGACAGGATGCAAATTTCTGGTAGGATCACCAAGTGAAATGAAAAAAAAAAAATGAAAAAAACTAATGCAGCTATCACATCTGAGAATTAGTAATATACAGTGGGCAAATAAAAAATTTGATCCACTAAAGATTTTGTAAGTTGGCCCACTTACAAAGAAATGAAGGGTCTATAATTGTCATCATAGGTGTATTTTATATGATAGAGATAGAATATAAATCAAAAATCCAGAATAAACACATGATACAAATGGTATAAATTGGGTTGCAGTTCAGTGAGTAAAATCAGTATTTGGTCCCCTACCAACCAAAAATAATTCTGGCTCCCACAGACTGTCTACATGGGTGTCCAACCTTTTGGCTTCTCTGGGCCACATTGAGTGTAGAGAAATTTTCTCGGGCCGCATATAAAATATATACTATAGTTAAGGAATATAAGTAATAAAACGTTGCCGTGACCCTTCCCGCGCTGCTGCGCCCCCCCCAGCACTAATTTAACACAACTAGTTGATGATCCCCTCCGAGGCAACCTCTGCCTACAGTTAGTTGGAAGCCGCTGTGGCCGTGCCCCCGACTCGACTTCCTTCCTCCCCAGCAAAAAAACAAAACAAAATTGACAAGGGGCAGTGGGCCGCATTGCCTGTGGTTCCGGGCCGCATACGGCCCCCGGGCCGCAGGTTGGACATGCCTGGTTTAGAGCATGGGTGTCCAACCTTTTGGCTTCTCTGGGCCACATTGAGTGTAGAGAAATGTTCTTGGGCCGCATATAAAATATATACTATAGTTAAGGAATATAAGTAATAAAACGTTGCCGTGACCCTTCCCGCGCTGCTGCGCCCCCCCCAGCACTAATTTAACACAACTAGTTGATGATCCCCTCCGAGGCAACCTCTGCCTACTGTTAGTTGGAAGCCGCTGTGGCCGTGCCCCCGACTCGACTTCCTTCCTCCCCAGCAAAAAAAAAAAAAAATTGTCAGGGGGCAGTGGGCCGCATTGCCTGCGGTTCCGGGGCGCAGGTTGGACATGCCTGGTCTACTGTATGTGCTCATGTGGTACACAGATTAGTCCTGCAAATTTAGGAAGGTGCTCCTAATGACAACTCGTTATGTGTATAAAAAACACCTGTTCACAGAGTCTCTATTTTCCATTCAAACCTCACCATCATGGGCAAGACCAAAGAGCAGTCAAAGAACATCAGGGACAAGATTGTAGACCTGCACAAGGCTGGAATGGGCTACAAGACCATCAGCAAGAAGCTTGGTGAGAAGGAGACAACTGTTGGAGCGATTATTCGCAAATGGAAGAAATACAAAATAACTATCGATCGCCCTCAGTCTGGAGCTCCATGCAAGATTTCACCTTACGGGGTAAGGATGATCATGAGAAAAGTGAGGGATCAACCCAGAACTACACGGGAGAAGCTTGTGAATAATCTCTAGGCAGTTGGGACCGTAGTCAACAAACAAACGATTGGGAACACAATATGCCAATATGGATTTAAATTCTGCACCTGGAAGGTCCCCCTCCTCAAAAAGGCACATGTACAGGCCCATCTGAAGTTTGCCAATGAACATCTAAATTATTCAGAGAAGGATTGGGAGAAAGAGCTGTGGTCAGATGAGACCAAAACTGAGCTCTTTGCCATTAACTCGGCTCACAGTGTTTGGAGGAAGAAAAATGCTGACTATGACCCTAAGAATACCATCCCTACAGTCAAGCACGGAGGTGGAAACATTATGCTTTGGGGCTGTTTCTCTGCTAAAGGTACAGCCCGACTTTTTCCACATTGAGGGGCCAATAGATGGGGCCATGTATTGTAAAATCTTGGATGAGACCCTTCCTCCCTCAGCCAGAACACTGAAGATGGGTGGAGGATGGGTCTTCCATCATGACAAAGACCTAAAACATACCACCAAGGCAACAAAGGAGTGGCTCAAGAAGAAGAACATTAAGATCATGGAGTGGCCTAGCCAGTCTCCAGACTTTAATCCTATAGAAAATGTAAAGAGGGAGCTGAAACTTCGAGTTGCCAAGCGACAGTCATGAAATCTTAAGGATTTAGAGAAGATCTATAAGGAAGAGTGGACCAAAATCCCTCCTGAGATGTGTGCAAACCTGGTCACCTACTACAAGAAACGTCCGACCTCTGTGCTTGTCAAGGGTTTCTCCACCAAGTAAGTCATATTTTGCTCAATTTATAACATTTGTATCATGTGTTTTTTCCTGGATTTTTGGTTGATATTCAGTTTCTATCATTTAAAATACACCTTAGGTCTATATGGGTTTTAAGTGTTCAATGTTAACTTTAAGGTCCGGCAATAATTCTGTGGGATTGTTGCTAGGTTAAAGTTCACTGTTAGGGGTTTGATGCATGTCAGGGGGATGGGTAGACCCAAAATCTACAGCGCTGAAAGTTACACCAATCAGTCATAACATTATGAGGACCAACCATAACCTGTTGAGGCATGGACTCCACTAGACCTCTGAAAGTATGCTGTGGTATCTGTTACCAAGCCGTAAGTAGCAGATCCTTCAAGTCCTGTAAGTTGTGAGGTGGTGACTCCATGGATCAGACTTGTTTTTCCAGCATATCCCACAGATGTTCAATTGGACTGAGATCTGGAGAATTTGGAGGCCAACTCAACACCTCAAACACTTTTCTGTGTTCCTGAAACCATTCCTAAACTCATTAGACCAGGCCACCTTCTCCCATTGCTCCATGATCCAGTTCTGATGTACACATGCCCATTGTAGGCTTTTGGCTGTGGACACAGGCCAGCATGGGCACCCTGGCCAGTCTGCGGCTACACAGCCCCATACACAACAAACTGCGATGCACTATGTGTTCTGACATCTTTCTATCATAACCAGCATTAACTTTTTCATCAATCTGAGCTACAGTAGCTCTTCTATTGGATCAGACGACAAGCCTTCCTTCTCCACATGCATCAATGAGCCTTGGACGTTCATGACCCTGTCACTAATTCGCAAGTTTTTCTTCCTTCAACCACTTTTGTTAGATTCTGACCACTGCAGACCGGGAACATACCACAAGAGCTGCGGTTTTGGAATTGCTCTGACCCAATCGTCTAGCCATTACAATTTGACCTTTGTCAATGTCACTCAAATTCTTATGCTTGCCCATTTTGTCTACTTTCAACACATGAACTTCAGGGACAACACATTCACTTACTGCCTAATATATCCCACCCACTTTCAGCTGCCATTGTACAAGATAATCAATGTTATCAATGTTATTTACCTGTCAGTGGTCACAATGTTATGGCTGATCAGTGTATATTTTCAACATAGACACCATAGGTGCGCGCAGCCTATTGCATTAGGGGTGTGCACCCCAAAGCTGAAACACACATGCCTTTCTCTGCAGCCTCAGCTGCACTGGACAGTGAATGCATGGGAAGTGCTCTGTACAGAGGCTTCCTGTTCATTCACAAACTGAAACATATTAACCACTTTAAGACTGAAAGGATTTACCCCCTTCCTGACCAGGCCATATTTTGCGATTCGGCACTGCGTTATTTTAACGGACAATTGCGCAGTCGTGCGACGCTGTTCCCAAACAAAATTTACGTCCTTTTTTTCGACAAATAGAGCTTTCTTTTGGTGGTATTTGCTCACCTGTGTAATTTTTATTTTTTGCGCTATAAACAAAAAAAGAGAGACAATTCTGAAAAAAAAACAAAAAAACAATATTTTTCACATTCTGCTATATGACATTCACCAAAAAAAATTTAAAAATCTAAATTTTTTAACATTTTAGGCCAATTTGTTTTCTGCTACATATTTTTGGTAAAAAAAAAATTGCAATAAGTGTATTTTAATTGGTTTGCGCAAAAGTTATCACGTCTACAAACTACGGGAAAAATTTATGTCATTTTTATTGTTTTTTTTTTTTACTAGTAATGGCGGCGATCTGCGATTTTTTGTCGGACTGCGACATTGCGGCGTACAGATCGGACCCCTAACTGACATTTTTGACACTTTTGGGGGGGACCAGTGACATTACTACAGTAATCAGTGCTAAAAATATGCAATGTTACTGTAATAATGACACTGGCAGGGAAGGGGTTAACATTGTGGGTGATCAAGGAGTTAAATGTGAGCAGAGGGGAGTGATTCTAACAGTGGGGGGGGGGGGGGGGGGCGTGGCTTATGAAATGACCATAGAGACGTGTGATCCTATATAGAAGGATCACAGGAGCTCTATGATCATTCCATTGCATCGGCTTCCCCGCTGACGAGCGGGGGCGGGAGCGCGCCGCCGCCGGAACACGCTCGCACCCTGGTTGCCTCCAAGCAACCGATGTAGACCTACATAGGTTTGCCTGGGAGAGCCACACTGCCGCAGTAAATAGGCGGCGTGTAGTCGGCAACCGGTTAAACACATTTTACTGTTTCAGTTATGAATGAACACAGTGAGTGAGTGTGTTCACTGTATTAATTTAGAAAAGGAAGGGGCCAGTAGGTGACATATTGACTAGCCCTTTTCTTTTGCCAACGGCACTGCAGGGGGGTGGGTGTCAACATGGGGGGAGCCTAGGCAGTAGGGGGAGTTGGCATTGCACATTGTGATTAGGGTAGAGATGGCGATTCTTGGCTACCCAGATGTTTTGGAACTTTATTTCCCATAATGCTCAACTACACTGAGAGTGCATGAGCATCATGGGAAATGTAGTTCCAAAACATCTGGGGTGCCAAGGTTCACCATCACTGGATTAGGGTGTGCCCAGGCACACCTGGCACCACTCCTTTGCACACCTATGATAGACACATTATTGCCTGTTTTTTACGGGCATCTTGATCTGAAAACACCTACTTTTCTACGTTTTCTACACATTACAGAGCGATTACTTGGTACCGTGAAACACCCGTATATCCCACAGCCTCTAGCCTAAACTAATTATTTTTTATTTCTGTAGTAAACTGCAGGCAAAGGTCTCTTTAATGTCCTCGTAAAGGCTTCGGACTTGCTTTTCTATTTTCAAAGCATTTTCAGATATATTTGCCAATGCTAAGGTGTTGTGTAATCTGTTTTCCCCACATTCCGAGCTGTTAACAAAAATGTGCCTGGCTATTTCTGATAAAAAAAAAATAACCTAAATGTTTAGCTAGAAGAAGAAAAAGAACCCAACTGGATTTAGCTGTCTATTCCCAGATAACGTGTATGAGCTCCGTCTCCCATAATTGTGTCATTAGTGTGGATTTTTGCACAGAAGCTTTGCTTTTGAAACACCACAAACAGTCTAGTAAAAAAAATAAGCAAAAAGAAAACACTAGATCACATGTGTCAAACACAAGGCCCGCAGGACAAATACAGAATGCCAGGTCATTTCATATAGCCCTTGTACCTCTCCTGCAGCTGTGGCACCCCCCTCGTCTCAGCCGCCACCTTGTCTCCGCAATGGGCAGCAGAGAGAAAGACATAACTCCTCCTCCAGATCCTGTGCTTCTCCGTACAGTTGTGGAGAGGCCAGTCTCTGCCCACCATCTATCTTATCAGTTGGCAGCAGAGAGGAGTACAGAGCTCCTCCTCCAGATCCTGCGCTTCTCCATGCCAGTGTTTCTCAACTCTGGTCCTAAGGGCACACTAACAAAATTCAAAGTCATTTTGTTACACCGAGAACACGAAATGCAGTGTATAAAAAAGTATTCTGCTTGCTTTTTAAAATTGTATTTTTTATTACATATGGAATAACAAGGACTTTATATTATAAGAAGATTTCACCTATACATGGGAACAGGTAACACCCCCCCCCCCCTTGCCTCATATTAATGTAAATGCTTCCTGCCAATATGCATTCTTAGTTATTGACAATGCTGATCCAGAAGAATATTTTGCTCTATGAAGAGCTTAATGAATGTTCTTCTGATTTTCAGGTGTCATTTTCTCTATAAATGACGGGATTGTGTATTTTCGGGAGGCCGTGGTTTGTAACACTTCCTTACTTGAAGATGCTGCCGGTGAAGAAACACTTTGTGATGATCCAGAAGCAGCAGAGAGTTTCTGGAATGAGAACTCTGGAGGGAAAAGCTCCTCCCACATTCATTCTGGTCCTCATCATTTCATTCCATAAAGTATTTATTTTGTAATGTGTTTAGGGCCCTCTTGCATGCCAGGATGTGTTTTGTCATCCTTGTAGCATTTGGAAAAGAATGTTTCTTCTCACAATATTTGTAAACTGCAGTAGAAGTTGCACTGTGAAAACGTTTCCAAACTCTAGATGTTGGTCTCACCATTTTACTGAGAGGAGGAAAGGAAAAAACAATTTACTGACCAGACTATAAGGAACCTTTATGCTATGATGGAGGAGAACATTAATAGGAATCATTTAAAGGTTATAAAGATAAACTAATTTGTCAGACAAATGTACCCTCTTACTTGTCAAGTAAGCCCTAAGAGGACAGAAACTATCATCTACTGTATCCCAACAATCATCCAACTGTAAGGGGTACAGGATGAGCCCAAAAGCAAACTAAACTGTAGCCTTTCCCCTGCAGTGCCCCCCAGTGGCAGAAATGGATATTTAGTAAGCTAGGTGGGTGGTGAACTGGAGATTTTGCTTTCAACGCATTTCACAGGTAGACCCTGCCTCTTCTGGAGACTGGTAAATCTTGTTTGAGAACTGCATTGAGAAGTACAGTATCAGTGCTACATGTATTGTATTCCTGGATTTGCTTGTCTTCAGCTGAGAAAACTTAAAAAAATATAAAACTTTACATAAAGTCTCAAAAATCTTTCATTAAGGTCTTAATGTTATATAGTTTGAATACCATGTCATAAATATATTACATATTCCACACTTCTTTTTTTGCCCATTTTTTCCAGAAAAAAACAAAAAAAAAAACAAAAAAAGGCTTTGAAAATAAATTCCCCCACTTTTTTTTTCCAGGCCTTCCCATTTCTACTCTTGACATCCGATGTAAGGGGGTGTGGGATGCTCAGGACATCTAGTCTTACAGCTACAACCTGCTCTTTGAGGGAAATCACAATGCTGATGTGGCCCTCGTTGAAATGGAGTTTGACTCCCCTGCACTTGATTCGTACTGCTAATGATACCCAACAATGTGATTTGCACCCACTTTCAGTGAGGCTCAATAGTTTTATGTGCAATAGAAACAGAGAACAAATCCTTGTTACTCAAAGGCTTCCTTATTATGATGGGTACAGTAGAATTTTGTCTGAAAATGTCCTGAGACCCATTTCCCGATTGGCCGAAAGGAGAAGCCATGCCATTGGCCAAGGAGGAGGAGGAGGAGGAGGGAGGAGACGCAGGAGACTGAGGAGAAGCCACCGCCGCTGCTGCTGCCTGCCTGCCGTCCACATGTTCAGGGTGGGTGAGCCGGGGGGAATGGTGTTTGGGCTGGTGTGGTCCGGGGGGGTATGGTGTGGTCTGTCTGCCGGCCCATGGAGCACCAGCCGCCACTGATATAGGTGATGTAAATGAAGCCTCCAAATGGTAAAGAGCCAGTGAAAAGTCTGAAAGTGTTTATTGAACAAGCAGTGATTGGTATAAGGTAAAGGTAAAATATGATACCAGGCCTGCCTGGCCAGATGGAGCTGGGTCAATATCTGCTAAGGCCAGTGGAGGAAATGGAAAAGGCCTCTGTGGCGTGGTGTCATACTGCTGAGTAAAGTCACAGGCGTTCGGGAGCTGGACCTTCATGACGCCACCGCGATAAGAGATGCGGAAGTGCCAATACCCGGATACAGGAAGCCAATGTGACCAGCAAGAAACATTAATTATTATAGCTGTAGTTGTTGTGTAGAGATGAGTGTCCTTCTGAGCCCATCCTGCAAGATCGCTGTCATCAGTTCCAATAGCTGGGGCAGGGTAATGGCTGTTGGAGAGCCCCTGGAGAACCTGGACCTTGAGAGCCCCTGGATGCCACGCTGACCAGCTTTGAACGCACAGCAGAAGTGACCTCAGAAGTGACCTCAGAAGGATCAGAGGAATCAGATGAGAACCAGGAAGCAAGGCTACGCACTCAGAGCAATAGGCTCCTTCTACAGACCCGGCTCCCAAACGCGTGTGACTTTACTCAGCAGTATGACACCACGCCCACCATAGAGGTCTTTTCAATCTCATCCACCGGACTTAGCAGATACTGACCCAGCACCATCTGGCCAGGCCGGCCTGGTATCATATTTTACCTTTACCTTATAACAATAACTGCTTGTTCAATAAACACTTTCAGACTTTTCACTGGCTCTTTAGCATTTGGAGGCTTTATTTACATCACCTATATCCGCATAATGCTATCTCCACTGGTTGCTTGTTGGATGATAATTTTGTACCAAATTCTGACGGCTGCACTGGATTAGTTGGGGACAGTATACAGTGTGGGCTGCCAGAGAGACTAGCGCTTGGGACCATTTGCTGTTTATATATTTTGTTAGGTATATTCTACAACAGGAGTCTCTAACCTTTCTATATAAAGGGCCAGCTTACTGTCCTTCAGACTTTAGGAGGGCTGGACTGTGGTCAGTGGGATAAAATAATGCCCATTGTTTGTTTTGGTGAGAGCAATTGTGGGAGGAATTGTGCCCCATTGTTGGTGTCATTAGGAGGAACTGTGCCCCATTGTTGGTGTCAGTGGGAGGAATTTTGCCCCAACATTGGTGTCATTGGGCTGCATTGTTGGTGTCATTTGGAGGAACTGTGCCCCATTGTTGGTGTCACTAGGAGGAATTTTGCTCCATCATTGGTGTCATTGGGAGGAAATGCAAGCAAAGTGCTGCATCTGGCCCCCGGCCACAGTTTGGAGACCACTGTTCTACAGAACTCAAAGACATTTTAGTAAAATGTTTTCTTCCAGCCTTGTATTTGGTTAAGGCCCTTTTCTATCTTGGCATGAATGTGTCCCTGTCCACAAATCCAGCTCCATAAAGACATTGTTTGTTGGGTTTGGTGTGGAGGAACTCAAGTGGCCTGCACAGAGCCCTGATCTCAACCCTATGGAACACTTTTGGGATGGATTGGAATGTCAACTGCATGTGGGAAGCCTTCCAAGAAGAGTGGAGGCTGTTAGAGCTGCAAAGGGGCATTTAATATTAATGGCCATAGTTTTGGAATGGGATGTCCACAGAGCTTATATAGGGATGATGGTCAGGTGTCCCCAAACCTTTGGTTATATGGTGCAGCTATTTTCCTGGAGTTCAGCTTAAATATGGGCATGGTGGCTTAGGGGATGGCACTTCTGCCTTGCAGTTGTAGAACCCTCCCAGGTAGGTGCTAGGTAACCTATAGGGGAGACCTTGTCTGCTTATCAGCAGGGTCCAATTTGTTCAGCTAGGCTGTCATGTGTTCTCAGGTGTGACTGTGTGAATCGGGGGGCTACACTAACCCAGCTTGTAATGCTAAACTAAATAATCCAAGACAGGAAGTACCCCCATGGCTAACAGAAGATAGACTTAGAACTAAACTACAGAAACTTAACATAAATGAATCACCGGGACCGGATGGCTTTCACCTGAGGGTTCTTAAAGAGCTCAGCCAGGTGATTGCCAGACCATTATTCTTGATCTTTAAGGATAGTCTACTGACGGGTATGGTGCCAGCTGATTGGAAAAAAGCCAACATGGTACCAATATTTAAAAAAGGGCCGAGATATATCCCGGGTAACTATAGGCCAGTCAGCCTAACATCAGTAGTCTGCAAAATTTTGGAGGGGATGTTAAGGGACCACATACAAGACTTTAGTAATGAAAACGGTATTATTAGTAGTAATCAGCATGGATTCATGAAAAATCGTTCTTGCTAAACCAATCTATTAACCTTCTATGATGAAGTGAGCTGCCACCTAGATAAAGGTAAGCCTGTGGATGTGGTGTATCTGGACTTTGCAAAGGCCTTTGACACCGTTCCCCACAAACGCTTACTGTACAAACTAAGGAATGTAGATATGGACCATAGGGTGAGTACCTGAATAGAGAACTGGCTCCAGGGGAGATTCCAGAGGGTGGTGATTAATGGGGAGTACTCGGATTGGGCGGGTGTGGAAAGTGGGGTCCCCCAAGGTTCTGTCCTGGGACCAATCCTGTTTAATTTATTCATAAATGATCTAGAGGAGGGGATATCCAGCACAATCTCAGTATTTGCGGATGATACTAAACTAAGCATGCCAATATCTTCTATGCAGGATGTGGAAACCTTACAAGCGGACCTGAACAAAATAATGTGGTGGGCAACTACATGGCAGATGAGGTTTAATGTTGAAAAATGTAAAGTAATGCACTTGGGCGTCAGAAACCAGAAAGCAAGCTACTCACTAGGGGGGGAACCTCTGGGTGAGTCTAGGATGGAAAAGGACCTGGGGGTTCTGGTGGACAACAGGCTTGGCAGTGGCATGCAATGCCAAGCCGCTGCAAGCAAAGCCAACAGAATACTGGCATGTATAAAAAAGGGGATTCACTCCAGAAATAAAGAGATTATTCTCCCACTCTACAAGACTCTGGTCTGGCCACATCTGGAGTATGCTGTCCAGTTCTGGGCACCGGTTCTCAGGAAGGATGTGCTGGAACTGGAGAGAGTCCAGAGAAGGGCAACAAAAATAATTAGGGGAATGGAGGACATCAGCTATGAGGAAAGACTACAAGCACTGAACTTATTCTCTCTGGAGAAGAGACGATTGAGGGGGGATATGATATCAATGTACAAATACTGTACTGGCGACCCTAGCATAAGGAACAAACTTTTTAGAGAAAGGGAATACAATAAGACACGTGGATACTCACTAAAACTAGAGAAAAAACGGTTTAACCTTAACCACTTGCCGACCGCCGCACGACTATCTACGTCGGCGGTCAGCCCCTCACAGGCAAACTAACGTAGGGCTACGTTGCTTGCTTGTGAGGGTCTAGGGATCGAGCGCGCGCCCCCGGAGGCGTGCTCCCGCTCCCGCGTGGTCACGGACCCCCCCGCGCGTGTGACCAGCGGACCCGATGTCCGCCGGCCACTCGGCGATCGGCGGGGGAGAGGGAGAATGTCAGGCAGCTTGTGTAAACAAGCTGCCTGTCATTCTCCTCGCTGCAAAGACACTGATCACATGGATCTACTATGTAGATCCGTTGATCAGTGTCCTTACAGCTGAAGCCACAGCCAATCACGGTAGAAAGCACGCCCCTAGGGACACACACAGCCCCTCCCTCCCAAATAAAGTTAACCCCTTCACTACCAGTGTATTTTTACAGTAACAGTGCATATATATAGCACTGATTACTGTAGAAATGTCACTGGTAACCCCAAAAGTGTCAAAAATGTCAGTCAAGGGTCCGATCTGTCCGCCGCAATGTCGCAGTACCGCAAAAAAATCGCAGATCGCCGCCATTACGCGTTAAAAAAAAAACAACAAAAATGACAAAAATCTTTCCCTTTGTTAGTAAACGCGATAACTTTTGCGCAAACCAATCAAAATACGCTTTTTGCGATTTTTTTTACCAAACATAGGTAGCATAAAACAAATTGGCCGAAAATGTTGAAAAATTTTGATTTTTACATTTTTTTTGGGGGGAATTTCATATAAAAAAATGTGAAAAATATTGTTATTTTTGCAAAATTGACGCTCTTTTTTTGTTTATAGCGCGTGATCAAAAAATCGCACAGGTGATCAAATACCACCAAAAGAAAGCTCTGTTTGTGGGAAAAAAAGGACGCCAAATTAGTTTAGGTACAGCGTCGCACGACCGCGCAATTGTCCGTTAAAGTCACGCAGTGCCGAATCGCAAAATACCCCCTGGTCGGAATGGGGGTAAAATCTTCCGGGGCTTAAGTGGTTAAAATAAGTAAGGGGTTCTTCACTGTCAGAGCAGTATGATGTGGAATTCTCTTCTACAAGCAGTGGTATCAGCAGGGAGCATTGATAGTTTCAAAAAACTATTAGATGGCCACCTTAAAGACCACAACATACAGGGGTATACAATGAATGGTTAACAGCAAACACACACACACACACATCATAGGTTGAACTGGATGGACTGATGTGTTTTTTCAACCTCACAAACTATGTAACTATGTGTAACTATGTAACTGTTGAGTTGGGGAGTCTCCCCATGTATCCAATGAGGGCACTCACTGGACAGTGGAGGAAACCTGACCAATAGCACACCAGGGCTTGTATCCATCCCAGGGGGCAGATTCTGCCGCAATGCATCCTGGGAGGGGGTATAAGTCTGTGGGGAGCACATGACAGGATGTCTTTGGCGGTAAGCAGAGTCCCAGGAGGGAGGTGACGGCTGTCTCTCCTCCCCCTCCTGTCAGCAGAGAACGGGTGTCCTAGGTGGCTGGCCTAAGAGGACAGAAGGCTGACCTGCAGAGAAGGATCCAGTGTGCTGAGGACCAAGGGGAGCTGTTGGGGCTGGAGTTTCCATGAAAGCAGTGCCGTGAGTAATGTAAACTGCCCCTGGGGTCTGCCTAGGATAGGAGACCACTCCGGAAGGTCAGCGGGATCCAGGAGCTAGCTAGCCTGTACAGAAGGGTTAGTAAAGGGGGTGCCAGAGTTTGACCCTGAAGAGTAAAGGGGGTGCCGGTGTGGGCCCTGAAGAGTTAAGAGTTGCAGCAGTATTCACCAATAGCTACCTCAGCCAGGAAGGCTAAAGGGAGCAGTATAGAGGACTTTTGTATCACCGGGGAGTGTCAGAAGTCGGTTCAAGCTCACAGTCACAAGTCAGCATTAATAGTGCCAACAGGCGTTGACCGGCTTTCAGCCAGCGTCAAGTCAGCGTCAGAAGGCATTTTTCTCAAAGTCCCTTTCAATTGTGTATAGTTGAGCCAGAGGAGTATCCCACTCATTCCCTTCTCCCATCCAAGTTCCTAAATAAATACAAAACCAAAGATGCCAGACTGTTCTTTTTCTCAGTGCTCACACTTGGAGAACATGCTTAAATGTGCTGTTGTCGCTAGCGGTAACCCTGGCAGACCCACATCCAGCAAAATGGCTGGGAATCCTGCTACACAGTACTAGAGTCCTTGGCTTGAATGCCAACCAGGACCATATATCTGCATGGAGTTTGGATGTTCTCCCTGTGCTTGCGCAGGTTTCCTCTATGTGCTTCAGTTTCCTCCTACACTGCAAAGACATGCTGGTAGGTTAATTGGCCCCTGTCTAAACTGGCCTTAGACAGGAGCCTGGCAGGAGTAGTGGTTGGCACTTCTGCCTTGCAGTACTAAAGTCCTTGGTTTGAATCCCAACCAGGACACTATCTGCATGGAGTTTGGATGTTCTCTTTGTGCTTGTGTGGGTTTCCTCCAGGTGCTCCAGTTTCCTCCTACCCTTCAAAGACATGCTGGTAGGTTAAAGTGGATCTTTAGTTCATCTGAGCACCACAAGCCAAAAATACTATTTAATTCATTTTTAATATATAAAGCAAGCTCCCCCATCCATCTATGTCTCCATGCTTTATTTTATTGAGAAATCACTTTGAAAAACAGCCCCCTAGCATTTCTGAGCCGTGACCATCTTGAGTAAGGGCAGATGATTCATGTAGCATTTACTTCCTGAAATCCATCTGCTCTTAGCTCAGGCATGCATGCAGGTCAGTGTGCTTAGCTGAGAAAACCTCTCCTCCTCTCCTCCGCTACCCTCCTGAAGACTCCTGAGATGTATGACATCTTTGCCTAAGAAACCAGGAAGTAACTGAAGGAATGTAGAAAAAAAGTTTAAAACAAGTAAATATGATATACTTTCCTATCTATTTACTAATTCTAGCAGCATGAGGATTAAAAATAATCAATATTGATTAGGAGAGTGAAGTTCCACTTATGTGGCTGCTGTCTAAATTGGCTTTTGATTGTAGATAGAGACCTTAGATTGTAAGCTCCTTGAGGGTAGGAATTGACGTGAATGTACAATATGTAAGGAACTGTGCAAACTGCCAGTGCTTTTAAAATACTTGTAATTATTAAATAATAAAACAATGAAAAATAAATTATACTGTTTAAATTTAGTGATACCATATCAGTGAAGAAAGACTTTTGATTGGCCATTGTTTTTGTGTGTTGCTATCTACTGTATCATCCCAAGCCCAATGATGTCTTGCACAGAACAACCCTAAAAAAATGTTGTTGAATATTCCAAGATATGTTAGGATAAGGAGTCCCACATGTCGTGATAGTAGTAGAAAGCAGGATAGAGTATGTGTCACCAGCCAAACCTCATGCTGTGCTTACCAGAAATCGTGTGGCCCCCTAGCTAAGAGTGGTCAATTTGCGCTTCATTTACAACAACAAGGCCAATATTTCAGATTGTTGAGTGTCCCCCCTGTCTCCGGGTATAGTGGCACCATAGGGAGCTAGGCAGGTAAGGCCGTAGACACTGACCTCAGTGATCTGGTTTCCCAGCAGGGATCAATCCATATAGAGGGGCATGCAATAAAAAGCAACAACAAGGCCAATATTCCAGATTGTTGAGTGTCCCCCCCTGTCTCCGGGTATAGTGGCACCATAGGGAGCTAGGCAGGTAAGGCCGTAGACACTGACCTCAGTGATCTGGTTTCCCAGCAGGGATCAATCCGTATAGAGGGGCATGCAATAAAAAGTGATCCACTTAGTGTGATATTGTATAAAAAAAGGCCAATTTATTAAAAGAGAAGCATTTACATAGGTAGAAATGTCAAAAGAATGTAAAACAGCAAAATATCTAATTCCCCTAGAAAGTAAGAAGGCCATCTGTCATTTGCGCATGCATGGTAGCGTGTGTGCCTGGCTCCGCCCTACGCGTTTTGTCACATATGACGTCATCGGGGACCTCTCTCTATACAGGTTGATCCCTGCTGGGAAACCAGATCACTGAGGGCAGTGTCTACAGCTTTCTCTGCCTAGCTCCCTATGGTGCCACTATACCCGGAGATAGGGGAGGACACTCAACAATCTGGGATATTGACCTCATTGTTGTAAATGAAGCACAAATTTACCACTCTTAGCTACGGGGTCACACAATTTCTGGTTAGCGAAGCATGAGATATGTCTAGTGACACCTACTATATCCTGCTTTCTACTACTATGACGGCATGTGGAACTCTTTATCCTAACATATCTTGGAATATTCAACAACATTTTTGCATTTGGTTTTTTTTATGTCAGGTGTCAAGATATTGTGTTCAGCAGCTTTTTTTGCAACTTTTCACCATTAGCGCAGATTTAATTTGTACAACCCCTAACTGTGAAGACATGGAAACCATAACATGGTAGTTACCGGTCATAGACATAACAGTATAACATTGCAAAGGACGACATGCAATAAAACCATAAGCATAAACAACGCATAAAAAAGACAAGCAAAACAACAGAGATCAAAGAGAAACATGCTCCATGCAGACCACAATCCATTACAGTTAGCAGATCATGCGCTCATTGTGTCAGAACAGCTATACAAGAGATATCGGGACGTATGTGGGATTTCTCTTATAACATGGTGCCAGGAGCAATACCATGCTGTGAACCCTCACAACCAATCAATAATGAACTTTTAGCAGTCTGGTCGAGGCAGACCTAAGTAAGGTACACACTATAAGAAAATGAGAAGAAAACTTCTGTGCAAGAAGGATCGTTCGATTTTCGTATAGTGCATACACAATTTTCGACATCTGATTCAGACTTTCCAAACGAAAAATTTCCGAATGGAAATCCTTCTCGTACGTGAACAGAACTAACAATTTTTGTTTAACGTGTACTTTTTTTGTACAAGAAAAATCAGAATACGAAAGACTCCGCATGATCAGAAACAATACACAACAAATAAAAACCCTTTGTTGTATGAGAATTTTCATACATTACTTGGTTTCAACTTACTGTGAGACATGGAGGAAAACCAGACGGTCGTTCGCCCAATTTTCTTATACTGTAGTGTACCCAGTTTAACATAAGATGATAACAGATTGGCTATTTATGGCCATTTTGCATTACTGCTCTTTGTATTATGTTATTTTTTTTTTACATCCCTTTTAAAAACATACATTTAAGTGTCGGTTCACACTATGGCGATCCGACTTCGGGGGCGACCTGTGAAGTCGCGTGCACCGCGACTTCAGCGCGACTTGCATGGACTTCACATAATGGAAGTCAACGCAAGTCGCTCCGATGTCCCCCCGAAGTAGTACAGGAACTATTTTCTAGGTCGGAGCGACTTGAGTCGCTCCTATTAGAACGGTTCCCGTAGCACTGAATGGACCGCGACTTGTCAGGCTGACCAGTCGTCTGACAAGTCGCGGTAGTGTGAACCGGGACTTAGGGGACAATACTATATATATAACATTAAACATAAAAATGAACATTTCACAAAGCTCATTTCCACCACATAAAAGACACTTGAAGTTTTTTCCACATTATATATGTTATTAACTTAATGTAAAAATATTTTTATTTCTGTGTGTCAATATTTAAAAAATAATTTTATGTATAATGTGCAACTGTATACTGTATGTACATGTAGAAGTTATGTTTGCATGTTATACAGTATGTACATGTAGAAGCTGTTTGCAAGTTATATGTACATCAGTGGCAGCTGGTGCTCCATCAGTCGGGGGAGCAGACAGACCTTGCCGCGGACCCCCCCAGCACTCCAGCCTGCACCACCACATCTCCCCCCCCCGCCAGTTTACTTACCTTGTTCCTCTGGACTGACAGGTGGCAGCGGCTTCCCCCTCAGGCTCCTTCATGTCCCTTCTCGACGGCCGTCTCCTCTCCCCTTCTTGGCCAATAGCATGCCTTCTCCTTTCGGCCAATCGGGAAACAGGTCTCGGGACCCGCTTCCTGATTGGCCAGGAGGAGAATCAGTGTGGCAATAGCGAATATTCAATCGCTATTTGTCACACAACTGGGTGGGCTCAGGGCGCAGTGCTCTGCGCCCTAAGCCCACACTTTTTTGAAGCCTATTAGAGCCTCTGGCTCTAGTCAGGTGCTTAAAAAAAAAAAAAAAAACCCTCTGGAATCCATGCATCCAGTGCCCTGCATGTAGATTAGGGGGCCGGATGAATGGTATGGGGGGAGGCGCCGCCCCTGCACCCCCAATGGACGGGCCGCCACTGATGTACATGCTGTTCAGGGCTGGACAAAGACATTGTGCTGCCTGGGTCCAAGAATGAAATGCTGCCCCACCCCCCAAAAAAAATCACGCCCACCAAAAGGCCCCCTTGCTTATTATTTTATAGAACTATAACATTTTGAAAATATTATATATACTGTTATCTTCTTCCATAACTCACCAACGGACTTGTCCACCAAACACCCACTCTCTGTCCTCAGTCCTCCTGTCACTCCTGTGTCTGCCGCGGCCACAGCCCTAGAAGATCCAGCCTGTCCTGTGTGAGATGGAGTGCGCTGATGTCTGACGTCATTGCGCACACCACGATCATGTGAGAGACGTTCCCCAGAGGAGACGCTCCACCGCCTCATACTCATCAGTTTGCACTACAGGCGGCAGTATGAGATGGGAAATGCCACCTGTAACGCGCCGCAAACTAATGATACACAAACCTGCTGGAAAAAAAAAACTTGGGAGTCAATTTGCTGCCCCTCTCTAAGTTCTGCCTGGGTCCAATGGTAGGGCTGGCCCTGATGCTGCCCTTTCTGCTTAGTAGTGCAGCACGGCAATTTTGCTTTGCTAGTTTTCTCTCAAAAGCAGTCTGTGGGTCAGCACAGACCTGTAATACTGTACTGAAAACTATATCTTGTTAGGTGGATTCTAGTGTAATTGAATTGGATCTCAGCTGCAGTTCAGCAAAACGGTTCAGGGTGCTTTCAGAACTTTCAGTTACATATGTTAAATACGCAACTGGGGACAGGTTCGCTTTCAGGGCACCGTTTTGCCATTGTATATATTTTTTCATGCAAAATAAATTACCTTTATTAATTTTTATTGAGTTTCCTCATGTATTGTACTACCAAGGAGAATTCCAATCCTTGCTAATCTACTACCCTTTGCAGAACTCTTTGTTGAGTAGCTTTTCACACTGCAGGACACTGCATGGGGGAGGCTTTCTCCTCTTCTCCCTGTACAGAGGAAAGGGAGTTCTTTCCCTCTCTTTGCATGGGGAGGAATGAGGGTTTTTTTCTCGATCTCCCTGCATGGGAAAGGCTGTCTCTCCATCTCTCTGAATTAGGGAGACATTCTCTTCATCTCTCTGAATTGGGGAGACATTCTCTTAATCTCCCTGAATTGGGGAGACATTCTCTTAATCTCCCTGAATTGGGGAAACATTCTCTCCATCTTCCTGCAGTGGGGAGGTGCTCTCTATTCTACCTGCATGGAGGAGGCTTCTCTCATTCTTACTAAACTGAAGAAGATGTCTCTCCAATTCCCTTCATGGGGAGACTTTCTCTGCTTCTCCCTGCATGGGGGAGACTTTCTCCGCTTCCCCCTGCATGGGGGAGACTTTCTCCGCTTCCCCCTGCAAGGGGGAGGCTTTCTCTGCTTCCCCCTGCATGGGGGAGGCTTTCTCTGCTTCCCCCTGCATGGGGGAGGCTTTCTCTGCTTCCCCCTGCATGGGGGAGGCTTTCTCTGCTTCTCCCTACATGGGGGAGGCTTTATCTTCTCTCTGTAGTGGGGAGGCTTTCTCTCCTTCTCCCTGCATGGGGGAGGCTTTCTTTTTTTTCCTGGCATGAGGGAGGGTTCTCTTCTTCTCTGCATGGGGGAGGCTCTCTCTCTGCATAGGGGAGGCTTTCTCTTCTTCTCCCTGCCTGCGGGAGGCCTTCTCTTCATCTCCCTGCATGGGGAGGCTATCTCTCCATCTCCCTACATGGGGGAGGTGTTCTTTACTTCTCCCTGTAAGGGGGAGGCTTCTCTCATTCTTACTGCATTGAAGAAGATGCCTCTTCAATTCCCTGCATGGGGGAGGCTTTCTCTTCTTCTCCCTGCATGAGAAAGCTTTTCTCTCCTTCTCCCTGCATAGGGAAAGATTTCTCCCCCTCTCCATGATTTGGGGAGATAGTATCTCCACCTCCTTTCGGGGGTAAGCAATTTCTCCTCCCTGCATGTGGGAGGCATTTTCTCCTTCTCCTAGCATAGGGGGAGGCTGCCTCTCCTTCTTCTTGCATGGGATAGGCTGTCTCTCCAACTCCTTGCATAGAGGAGGTGTACCCTCCTTCTCCTTGCCCATAAGAGGTGTCCTTTCCTTCCCCCTGTATGAGGGGGAGGCTGTATCTGCTTTCGGCACAGGGGAGGATGTATCTCTTTCTTCCTGCAGGGCGGAAGTTGTCTCTTCTTTCTGCATGGGGGAGGCTGTCTCTCCAATTCCCTGCATGGGGGAGACAGTCTCTCCTTCTTCCTGCACGGGGGAGGCTGTCATTCCTTCTTCCTGCACGGGGAGGCTGTCTCTCCTTCTTCATGCACAGGGGAGGCTGTCTCTCCAACTCTCTGCATGGGTAGGTGCAAATGTAAATGTGGTGAAGCTTCACTTTGTAAAGAACACCCAACCAGGTGCAAGGAGAATTAAAAAAAAAAAACATGTTTGCTTGCACATGATTGACTGATGGAAACCAGAAGAGCTTTACCACATTTACTAAGATCTGGGGAAAATTAGTGCAACTGCCTTTAGTAAATCCATCCCAATGTCTGTATCTGAAAATATATTTCAAAAATTAATGAGGAAGGCAGAGGAAGGAGGAAGGCAATAGGGATTCTTAGAAAAGTACACTTATCCTAGACGTCCCATCAAAATTCAAGGTCGCTTGAACATATGCTTGTTTTCCAGTGCCAGACAAGAGCATTATCAATCTAATCCCAGGAGAGGTAGGCATGGTGTCAAGTCCCACTTAAGATTTTAGAGCTGAAAATTTTAGATAAGCCTGCAGACCAAATGCCAGTTTCTGTGATGTGTCTCATCTGATGGCATGCAGTTACATCTTTTTTTAAGAAGAGGGCACATTACTTATTTATACCAAGTCCTTCCATTATGTTAATTTCAGTCATGGGTGGAAGATGCTTGGCTCCATTTTATACTGCCTTCTTATGTGTTCAGGCTCCATTCACACCTAGGCAATTTGAATTGCGGGCGGAATTGCTGTGATTCTGCCCACAAATCCACAATCGCGGCAAAACGCGTGACGCGTCTGTGATGCCATTATTTCTTAATAGCACCCCAAACGTGGAGCAATTTTGCTGCGATTGCCACGTGACAAATCGTGGCAAAATCACGCAAACAAAATTGCAGGAGGCGTGTCTCCTTGGGCGATATGCGTCCTGTGATTAAAATTGTCTAGGTGTGAATGAAGCCTTAGGGACCTGGAGTGGCAAGTTTTCACCTTTTACCAGTTGGTTTCACTCTCCCTCATGCATTTTATGTACTCCAACAATAAGCTTAGTAAATATCATTGATTGAGGACTCGTTCACACCAGCCCACATGCTAAAGCTCAATGGGGTTGTGTGAATAAGCCTAAATTCTCTTGTATTAATGGGGGGTCTTTTTAAAAAAAAAAATTATTTTTTAAAATTTAGTGTTTTCCTTCTAAAATCTGGCTATACACTAGAATTTTTCTTTCAAAATTTTTTATTGTTCATTTGATTTAAGGCCAAATTGACCCTTCTTTTCCATCACAAGAAAATTCAAAGGAGCTGGAAATTTTTTCTTGAAACAATGCACAAACTTCTAACAGTTTTTGTTCGGAAAATGACATTCATTCCAAAATTGAATGTAAAAAGCAAACAAAATTTACAAAGTCCAATTATCAAATGTACAAAGAATTTTCATATGATTTTTGTAATTTGATGTTTGTATGAATATTCATATGAACTGTCGTCCAAAAATCTACTAGTATATAGCCAGCTTAAGAATCTCTCTCCGCTACAGTCCATTTTCTACACAAATTAGCCTGAGGGTATTTTAAATAAATAAATCAATAAATTATACTCGCACTGCTCCAAAATTGTCCAATACTGAACCCTACGGACTGGGATGCATTTAAAGTTAATTTGCGTGTAAAGGCAGGCATCCCAATAATTTTAAAAATATAGTATATACAGTGGGTACGGAAAGTATTCAGACCCCCTTAAATTTTTCACTCTTTGTTATATTGCAGCCATTTTCTAAAATCATTTAAGTTCATTCTTCTTCCTCATGAATGTACACATAGCACCCCATACTGACAGAAAAACACAGAATTGTTGACATTGTTGCAGATTTATTAAAAAAGAAAAACTGAAATATCACATGGTCCTAAGTATTCAGACCCTTTGCTGTGACACTCATATATTTAACTCAGGTGCTTTCCATTTCTTCTGATCATCCTTGAGATGGTTCTACACCTTCATTTGAGTCCAGCTGTGTTTGATTATACTGATTGGACTTGATTAGGAAAGCCACACACCTGTCTATATAAGACCTTCCAGATCACAATGCATGTCAGAGCAAATGAGAATCATGAGGACAAAGGAACTGCCTGAAGAGCTCAGAGACAGAATTGTGGCAAGGCACAGATCTGGCCAAGGTTACAAAAAGATTTCTGCTGCACTTAAGGTTCCTAAGAGCACAGTGGCCTCCATAATCCTCAAATGGAAGACATTTGGGGCGACCAGAACCCTTCCTAGAGCTGGCCGTCCGGCCAAACTGAGCTATCGGGGGAGAAGAGCCTTGGTGAGAGAGGTAAAGAAGAACCCAAAGATCACTGTGGCTGAGCTCCAGAGATGCAGTCAGGAGATGGGAGAAAGTTGTAGAAAGTCAACCATCACTGCAGCCCTCCACCAGTCGGGGCTTTATGGCAGAGTGGCCCGACGGAAGCCTCTCCTCAGTGTAAGACACATGAAAGCCCGCATGGAGTTTGCTAAAAAAACACCTGAATGACTCCAAGATGGTGAGAAATAAGATTCTCTGCTCTGATGAGACCAAAATAGAACTTTTTGGCCTTAATTCTAAGCGGTATGTGTGGAGAAAACCAGGCACTGCTCATCACCTGTCCAATACAGTCCCAACAGTGAAGCATGGTGGTGGCAGCATCATGCCGTGGGGGTGTTTTTCAGCTGCAGGGACAGGACAACTGGTTGCAATCGAGGGAAAGATGAATGCGGCTAAGTACAGGGATATCCTGGACAAAAACCTTCTCCAGAGTGCTCTGGACCTCAGACTGGGCCGAAGGTTTACCTTCCAACAAGACAATGACCCTAAGCACACAGCTAAAATAACGAAGGAGTGGCTTCACAACAACTCCGTGACTTTTCTTGAATGGCCCAGCCAGAGCCCTGACTTAAACCCAATTGAGCATCTCTGGAGAGACCTAAAAATGGCTGTCCACCAACGTTTACCATCCAACCTGACAGAACTGGAGAGGATCTGCAAGGAGGAATGGCAGAGGATCCCCAAATCCAGGTGTGAAAGACTTGTTGGATCTTTCCCAAAAAGACTCCTTGCTGTATTAGATCAAAAGGGGGCTTCTACTAAATACTGAGCAAAGGGTCTGAATACTTAGGACCATGTGATATTTCAGTTTTTCTTTTTTAATAAATCTGCAACAATGTCAACAATTCTGTGTTTTTCTGTCAGTATGGGGTGCTATGTGTACATTCATGAGGAAGAAGAATGAACTTAAATGATTTTAGCAAATGGCTGCAATATAACAAAGAGTGAAAAATTTAAGGGGGTCTGAATACTTTCCGTACCCACTGTATATATATATATATATATATATATATATATATATATATATAATTCAGTCAACAAATATCACTATCACAATGTAAATTCATAATTTATTATAATATATTATTATATATTCTATTTATTTTATATTATATTTATTTTATATTATAATT
This sequence comes from Pelophylax lessonae, assembly GCF_965119305.1. Taxonomy (NCBI): domain Eukaryota; kingdom Metazoa; phylum Chordata; class Amphibia; order Anura; family Ranidae; genus Pelophylax; species Pelophylax lessonae. The sequence goes on from NC_138772.1 coordinate 526,000,295, forward strand.
ATTTTATTAATGTAAATTATGATATTTGTTGACAGAATTAGACCTGTACATATAGTGTATTTATTTATTATTTTTAAATTGATGATTGCTGTATAATTTCATTTTGATAGGTGGAGCGTTTCACTATATTGCACATACTGTAGTATATTTAAAGCAAAAACTTTTTTTTTTTTTGCATGGAGTGGAGTTAAACCCCCTGTGAGTTTTTTTTCCCATCTGTCCCACTGGGGAGAATTACTTGTCACCAAAACAAGTGTCCAAACTGCAAGATTTCTCCTCTATTCCTGTTCTTGTGACCACTCAACATTTTGGATTCCCTATTAAACTGTATTTAAACACATCTGCCTTTTGTTTTTTTGTTAGCAACATTCATATTCAGCAGCAAACAGGTATTCCTGCCACTCCCCTTGCCTTCCTTTAGCATTTTGACCAAGCAAGGAAGTAGATCTGGGCTGGCATGGTCAATCTGTGTCCCTCAGCATCTACTTTAAGCTATGGGATGCTGTGCCGACAAGCGGTGTGCATGTAGTTCCGTGGTCAGTCTGGCTGATGCCTCTCTCCCAGCTCTGATCTTCTTCATTGACTGCAGCTCCTAGCTGGAGCCTTCACTGTTAATACACCAGTTGCACAGGGATGACCCTGTGAAATGCAAAGTAGAAAGATGGGGAGTAGTATTGCACAGAGCAGCCCAAAAACCTCCTCCTCTGGGGTCTCCCGCTGGCGATCTTGGCTCCGCCTCTTCTGCGTCTGCCTTTAAAGCATGCTTGCTATGGGGGCAGATGTTTGGGCTCAATCCTGAGCTGGGCTGTGTGCACCACAGCGCAACTCAGCCCCACCTCCCGCTCTCCGCTCACAGGGTTTGACTGACAGCAGCAGGAGCCAATGGCTCCCACTGCTCTCAGCAAACTTGTGAGAGTGGGGAGAGAAGACCGGGGAAGACGGGCAGAGTGCTGGACCAATACAGGACTCAGTAAAGTATTTGGGGGGGGGGGGGCACAGCAAGTGAGAAAACATTTTATACCTGAATGCAGGGAATGCGTTAAGGTAAAAAAACGTTTTACCGTTGGAACCACTTTACTGTGGTTAAGGAAATAGATTTTAGGAGAAGTAGGGGAACTGGTTATATTGTGATTGGTGGGATGGATGGTACAGGAGTTCCATTTCCCAGGAACAACTCTAATGTAGGACCACATACCCTGTATCATGGACAGGGTATGTATTCTACCTGGTTGGCAGGGCTCATCGGAGATTGTATTTCCCAAGGAAGCTAATGAAGGCCAGATTTTCAAAGCCCGTCCTTCTGAGCTTTTGCAAGTTTGCCATTGAGAGTGTGTTGACATATCACATCTCTTTGAGGCAATGGTTATGCATAGTCCACAATAAAAATGCCTTACACAGGGTGGAAAAGCAAAAATTATTATGGGGGTGGATCCATCAATAGTATTGAGGAATAGGGGAGAAGTAGATGTCTCCGTAGAGACCACAGTACCATAAAGGATTGTTATTACCCTGCTAATGCTTTGTTTAGACTGCTGCATATTGGTAGGCAGTTAGGCCCCGTGCACATTAGGTGATTTTAAATTGCAGACAGAATAACCACAATTCCAAATTGCGGCAAAATGCATGACACCGATTTGGTTGCCATTATTCTTAATGGCACCCAAAACGTGTGTCATGCATTTTGCCACAATTTGGAATTGTGGCGATTCTGTGGCACCTCAAATATGGTGCGATTGTCATGTGACAGAATTGCACGGAAACCGCAAGTTTAAGAATCGTGCTAATCTTATCATCCAAAAAGAAGCAGGAGCTTCTTTTTGGCAACAAACGCCCACAGGGCAGCCCATTGAAGCGAACGGTCTGCCCTATGCAGTAATGCATTAATACAGTAATGCATGTAAGTCCCACTTTGAAATTCGCTGACGGGAATGCCCCCGCAACGCAATATCTGAAAGGGGCCTTAAAGAGCTTTGATCCCAGCACCACCAATAGCTTCTTCCCTGGTTCGCAAACCTCTTGAATTCTGGAGGAGTTTTGAGATAAACTAGATTAAGGGGTGTCTACTTTATTAACTGTGAAATATGGGATGTTTTTTTTGTGCTGGGGATACATCTGTATTTCATTTTATGATTTTTATTGTAGAATGATAACAAATTTCTCTTGAATCCCTTACGTTATGCCACTGCCTGCCCTCTATCAATGCAGTCCCACCCCCTGAAACCCAGTAAGATGATGGGTAGAATGGCCATGGCCACGTAACTGCTGAATAAAAGTTAATTTAAGGTGTCTTTAACATTTTTAGAACAATTTTTTGTTATTTTACAGTTCTAAAAAGCGTTTGGGTTTCAAATCATGATCTTTACATATACTTTAGTTTCAGCCCCAGGGGCATTAGCCACTGGAATATAATGAGCTGGAGAATCTCCCCAGTGGGAACAAAGATGGAGGTAAAAACTTGGACAGGGCTACTAACCCTTCCCTATGCTAAAGTTTTGGCTTTTTATACACTTTAAGCTTGCATATGCTCTTGAAGGATCCATGTTGCACAGTATGTAGCATCTAAATGTTATTTTTGATGCTACAGAATGTTGTTACTGCAGGAACATTCCACAGTCTCCCATGGATAACTATAGACAGGCCCAACAGGAACAAGTAAAACGTGAACATTTCACACTGAGCACAGCAAATACCTCTGTATAGGCTGAACGGAACAAAAAAAGTAAATAATACCCTTTAAACAATGAATTATGTCATTGTCCTGCATCAGAATATTACATGTTCTCATAAAGGTAGGAGTTATACTTTAAAAATATATATACGATTGATCATTCCAATTGGCGGGCATTTCATTTTAGTATGTTAGCTACGTCTGGCATTTCTGTTGATAAATTCTGTAGGTTAATTCTGTCCTCGGGAGGGTTTACATAATGATTTGACGTTTCGTGTTAGAGAAAAGGTTAAAGATGGATCCAGTTCCTCTGAGGCTCCCATTACAGAGCTTCACTCAAGCATGACTTATGCCGGTTGACATTACAGAAAAGTTGAACTTACATTCTGCTTGCCGACAATGTTATCAAAAGGGAGTTCTGGGCTCCAGGACCCCTCAGTGAACGTGGCCCCACTGTTCCTCCGGTCCGTCTGGCTCACCGACTCCTTCACAATGTCTTCTGGCAGGGTTAATAAGTTCTCCTCCGGTTGTTTGATCAAGTAGGTTTCAATATTATGTTTCCGTAAAAACTCGTTCCTTTCTTTGCCGTGACCTTCTTCGACATTGTAATCTCCATTAAGGCAATCGAGAGAAGCTTTTGATATGTGAATTCTCCTTTAAAGCAAAAGAAATAAATTTCAGGCACCAAAAGCATGTATGGCTGCACCAAATGTCAATTTCGGCCATTCTGTTATTTCGTGGTGTTTATTAATTAGGGAATTTGTGTTGCCATACATGAAACCAAAATTAAAAGTTTGCAATCCAAGTAGAAATAAATTACTTAAAGCTGATTTCTAGGTATGGCAAGATTTACATAGTTGCACTGGTGAAGCTTGGACCAATGTAAGTATGTATGTGCCATACCTGTGGGATCCCTTAACCGGTTGCCGACCGCCGCACGACTATATACTGCGGCGGTCAGCCCCGGCCAGGCAGAGTGACGTATCGGTACGTCACTCGCCTGTCACTGACTTGCGAGCCTATCGCGGGCGGGCGCGCGCCCGCCGAGGCGCGCGCCCGCCGCGGCTCGTTCACAGGCAAGTCAGTGCGTGTGACCGGCGGACTCGATGTCCGCCAGTCACACTACGATCGCTCCTGTGAAGGGAGAAAGACAGAGCAGCTTGTGTAAACAAGCTGCCTGTCAGTTCTCCCTGTGTAAAAGTGGAGATCTGACCGTTCTACTATGTAGAACGGTTGATCTTTGCTTTTACACCAATAGGAATGTCCCTACACAGTTAGAATCACGCCCCTAGGACACACTTAACCCCTCCCTGTCCAATAAAGTTAACCCCTTCCCTGCCAGTGTCATTTTTGCAGTAACAGTGCATATGTATAGCACTGATTACTGCAGTAATGTCACTGGTAACCCCAAAAGTGTCAAAAATGTCAGTCAAGGGTCCGATCTGTCCGCCGCAATGTCGCAGTACCGGAAAAAAAATCGCAGATCGCCGCCATTACGCGTTAAAAAAAAAAAAAACCAAAAATGACAAAAATCTTTCCCTTTGTTAGTAAACGCGATAACTTTTGCGCAAACCAATCAAAATACGCTTTTTGCGATTTTTTTTTACCAAACATAGGTAGCATAAAACAAATTGGCCGAAAAATGTTAAAAAATTTTGATTTTTACTTTTTTTTTGGGGAATTTCATATAAAAAAATGTGAAAAATATTGTTATTTTTTCAAAATTTACGCTCTTTTTTTGTTTATAGCGCGTGATCAAAAAATCGCACAGGTGATCAAATACCACCAAAAGAAAGCTCTGTTTGTGGGAAAAAAAGGGCGTCAAATTCGTTTAGGTACAGCGTCGCACGACCGCGCAATTGTCCGTTAAAGTCACGCAGTAAAAAAGCGCAAAAAAAACCCTGGTCCTTTAGCAGCCAAATCCTCCGGGGCTTAAGTGGTTAAGAACAAGGCTTCTCAACCAGGGTTCCATCAGAGCTTGTTTAGGGGTCCCTTGAGCAATGAGCAGTTTCTGCCTCTCAGATAGGCTCCCACTGACACCACTGATCTTTTTAGCTATCAGAAGGGGGTAATTCATCCTGATGACCACAAGTATTAAGAAAATTCTTCCCACTGACCATCATACAAATGTATCATGAATTCTAAGTATGGAAATCCTTAAATAGTTAAATTAGACCAGCTTGGACCAATGTAAGTATGTATGTGCCATACCTATGGGATCCCTCTGTAACAGGGTTTCTCATCCAGGTTTCCATGGAACATAAGGGTTCCTCTAGTGGTTGCTTGGGGTTCCATGAGCTATGAGAAGTTTCTGCCTCTTAGATAAGTTCCCACTGACGTAATTTTTTTAAATTAACTGTAAGGGGGTACTTTTCCTGGTGACCACAAGTGTAAGGAGCATTCTTCCCACTGACCATCACACTACTGTTTTATGAGTCTTAGATATAGTATATTTTAGCAAGGATTCCCTGAGACTGGAAAGTTATTTCAAAGGTTCCTCTGTGTTGAAAAGGTTGAGAAAGGCTTTAGAAGCTGGAAATATCAGGCCTCACTACAGTGATCTCCACTAGCTTCAAGGTCCCTTGCCAAGCAGGTACCCTACTGCATTGTGAACACAGTTACTAGGCATGAGTACGAAAGAGGGAACATTTTCCTTTTTTTTTCAATGATAGGTGGAGTGATTGAGCACGATCTCCACCTTGTCAAAGAGAATTTTGTATTCAATGAGATAATATTCTCTGAATGGCGCATGTGCCAAACGGACGACCTCCTGTTTTCAGTAATCAGCAGTGCAGCTGCTAGGCATAGGACCCAAAAGCTATCAATCTAGAATGATTTCCGCTAACACGGGGATCCTACAGGTATGACACATACATACAGGCATACCCTGCTTTAAGTACACTCACTTTAAGTACACTCGCGAGTAAGGACACAGCATGTTCAGCTTGGCATGACACTACTCCCGGTTTTTAACATTGGCGTCTATAGGAAATCTTGGTCAGCTTGACATGGCACTGCTCCCAAACCATAAGTGACAGGGATACCAAACTTAGGGAGCACCGAGAGGGGGCCCAGGACTACAACATATCCTGTTTGTGGTTGGCCAGCTTGCCTAGGTAATCTACTATGTCATAGTCCTGGACCCCCTTAACATGCTCCCCAAGCTTGTTGTCCTTGTCACATGGTTTGGGAGCAATGCCATGTCAAGCTGACCAAGATTTCCTATGGAGCTAGTGTATTTACATGCATTGAGAAATGAAAAAAGGTATTGCTTCACTTTAAGTACATTTTCGTTTTACATACATACATGCTCTGGTCCCACTATGTACTTAAAAGTGCGGTATGCCTGTACTTTCAAAACCTAACTGCCCCCTCTTGCCTCCTTCCTATTGGCTGCTGAGACAGCCCATTATAGTGATGGACCAACAGGAATGAATAGTAGGGATGGAAGGGAACAGGCAAGCTTCAACACTACCACACTGCCAAAGCTTTGGCCAATCAGTTCCTTTAAAATGTATATATCACCCTGGGGTTTATTCTGACTATAGCTAACTGGACATTTCCATATCCCATTACAAACCTATTACATTATCTGAAAATGAGTCTGACCCCAAAGTGCACGAATGCCACCGGTTGTGATTGGGCAATGCTTCGGCACTGCCGGATAATAATGAAGCTTGCCTGTCCACTCCATTCTCCTACACATTTCTATTGGACAGATAAGCAATACATCATTGAGATTGGCCAGTAGGAACATGGGAGAGTGTAGGCAAAATTCAACACTACCAAGATATGTTGAGGCATTGCCTGATCATTTATCCTAAAAAATGAATATCTTACCCTGGGATTCCTCCTGACTCCAGTTTGTTGGCGATATCCACATCCCATGACCATACGTCAAACTGCCACTTCCTAAGTCCCAGCACTCCGCACAGCACTGAGCCAGAATGTATTCCAATCCTCATGTCAATGTCATGTTTGGTTCGTGATCTCACATACCTGCATGTTAAAGGTAAACGTTACTGTAGGACCTCTTCATACAGTATCTTGCTCTTGTCTCGTTTGAATATTTTCACTTTATCAGTTTTACTTGTTCATAAATATGGTCAATAAATATAAATACTAAAAGTTTGCCGAAATCTTGCAAAACAGATTGTTTAAATTTATACCATCTATCGTGGGCCTTGATCAGGTTGGGTTCACTCCAGGTAAAATAATGTTAATACCATTAAAGCCCTAAATATTGCCAGCTTTAAGAAGCAGTGGTGCATCAAGGGTCTTCTCCTGGCTATGAACTTGGCTTGAGACTTTCTGTTCACTACTGTAGACAAAATTCCTGCACATATGATCTCACTGTCAGGGTTAAAATGAACAACCTCTTGTCGAACCCGTTCTCAATTTTGAATGGGAGAAGATGGGGATGTTCCTGTCTTTTCTAATATTCAATTAACAAAGCCCTTCATCCGTACCATCAACTCATCTTCACTTTTTAAAGCGGTCCAAAAGGGCAGAAGGGTTTCAGTCTTTGCAGATGAACTACGATTTCACACATCTCACCCATAAAGATGCTCATGTTAAAATATACAGTATATATAAATGTTTCTCCAATTCCAACAAATTAAGCTTTTGGTGATAGATTTCAGCAGTTTACTGAAGGCTAGTCTCATTAAAGGGGAATTTCATGTTGCCTATTTTTCCATTTTTTTTTGCTAACCTGTTAACTTTAGCATGTGTAATTTGCTCATTTTATAATCAATAATTATGTTTTCACTTAAGGTTTTATCTCACAAATCAGTAAATTGACCACCCACAGTTTATGTTATTGACTTCTTCAAGTGGTTACTGCCCCCCATCTGCTCTCCCTTAAATGGTAAATCCACTTTCTTGGGGGAAAAAAAATAGCAAACAAAAGAAAAAAGAACATAGCATATACAATTGCTAGACAAGTTATACTGAAATTGAATGTTATTAAATTTACATTTCCTTTTCAATCTGCAGCGCTGTAATTTTTTGTAAAAACGCAATGCAATTTGTCTACCTAGAGGCATTCTGTATACAGATGGTGTACAGAGTACCCCTCCTAGTAATGTCATTTCCTGCTTGTGTGATTGGCTCACCCATTTTCCCTGAAGTCTGCACTAAGATATAAGTCAGATTTTGGACATCCCCTGCAACAGAAATGACAATTGCAAGGTCATGCATATAGTGTGCTCATGTATAATCACTCCAAAGTGTGCCACATCCCAAAAATGAAGACTACAATGGAAATTCCCCTTAGGGTGGGACTTTATAGGCACGGATTAATTTAAATGAACTATAAATTTGTAGTGATGTGATAATTTCTTTGCCCATCTTTCAAATGTGTATTCCTGTTATGCAGGGTTTGTTTTGCCCTTTGTCAAAATGGTTGCTGTGCTTTCTTTGTCTCTCTGCAAGAAGGATGAGGTCATCAAAAAGGGCAGAGCAAGGATTGCTGGGTAAGACTGGAGAAAAGAGAGACATGAGGGCACACAGGAATTTCATGCTTAGAGAACAGAGACTGTAAGTGCTGCAACATCCCCTCACTGAGACTCACAGAGACACTGCTAATGATTTCATGTTCCTGAGAGGAGAATATCTTATGTTGTATGGTTCACTGAATGTTATTTCTTCAATACATGGACATTTAAACACTCTGCTGTGTGGATTACTGTCTATATGGAAATGTTTTCTCAATTGGGATTTCACTTGCTAATCACAAGCCCTGATTGAGTGGAGGCACTGGCGCTTACTATAAATCCTGTCCTGATCACACAGATTATATACTCTGCTCCTAAATACTACACAGGTGGCGTCATCATACCCCAGTAGCCACCAAGAGTGACCAAAATAGCGCTACAAATTCATCAGAGTTAACAAAATAGTAATACATTTATTGAAAGAAATTCATGTACAAAAAAGTTTAAAAAATTATGGCAAGCTATATACAATACATTTGGTCATATGGCAGAAGAACACCGCTGAATTTGAAGGTAAGTGCCCAACGCGTTTCAAAGACATAAGTCAAAGCTCCTTCTTCAGGGCTAACCTTTAGATAGCGGTAAAATCTGTTGTGTGACTCTTAAAGTGTATGCCTGCCAGTAATATTAAAAGCATATGGCTGGATTGCTCTCATCGCTGCATCAGGATATCTCATTTAGGGAAGTAATAGATGACTTTTGAATGAAAACAGTTCATGCGGACACACTCCAATTGTAAATGCCCATCAGCTGAAAGCTGATTGGAGACAGCTGAAACCCAAGAACAATGGGAGATCTTATCAGTATTAAGGGCAAGTATAGAACCGTGCAGCAAACATCCACCTTCCAGCAAGTGAGCAAGGTCATGCAACACTGTACCCAAACTACATTTTTATCATTTTTTTCACACAAATAGAGCTTTCTTTTGGTCAGATATATTAGGCAGGAAGTGAGCATGTTATCCCTGATGTTGATGTTTTGAAAAGCAGAAATAATGGCAAAGTATAAGGGTTTGAGCATCTTCGACACAACCCAAATTGGGTCAGAGTAACTCCAAAACTGCAGCTCTTGTGGGCAGTTCCCAGTCTGCAAAGGTAAGGACTGACCAAAAGTGTTCCAAGGATGGAAAAGCGGCAAGAGGGCCATGAGTGGCCAAGGCTCATTGATGCATGTGGGGAGTGAAGGCTGACCTGTGTAGTCCGATCCAAGAGAAGAGCTACTGTAGTTCATATTGCTAGAAAGGTTATTGCTGGCCCCGATAGAAAGGTGTCAGAACACACAGTGCATTGCAGTTTGTTGTGTATGGGGCTGAGTAGCTGCAGACCAGTCAGGGAGTCCATGATGACCCGTGTCCACAGCCAAAAGAGCATACAATGGGCACGGGCGCATCCAAACTGGCTCACATAGCAAAGGAAGAAGGTTGCGGGTCTGATCAATTAAAGAATAGATTGAAGAACACAATGAGTTTGAAATGTTGACCTGGCCTCCAAATTGGAAAAACAAGTCTGATCCATGGAGGCCCCACCTCGCAACTTACAGAACTTAAAGGATCTACTACTGACAGCTTGGTGCCAGATACCACAGCATCTCTTCAGGGGTCTAGTGGAGTTCATGCCTCAACAGGTTATGGTGGGTGGTCTTAATGTTATGGCTGATCAGTGTATGTGGATGTGTGCCTAAAAAAGTGTGTGTAAACTAAAGAATTAAAAATAAATCCCCTAACAGCAGCTTACCCTTCCTCGCATATGTTGATGGACTTGCTATGGAATGCAGGCTTTCCCTTGTCCAATTTCACTTGTTGATTCCGAGAGTGAGGCACTTCCTACCATAGGGTGAAAAAACTCCCTTACTGTGTGTCCATGCAGGAGCAACAATGTGATCATAAGAAGAGTGCTGCTGCTGAGATTACATGACGTGTAATCAACCACATCATGTCTTCTGAGCGGCACCTATAGGAAAATTGCTCTTCAAGGTATGCTGTTTATTCCATCTCAGTGGCGGTAAGAATTTTGGTGGGGCGTGATTGATTACGCACTTCGTATCTGTATTGAAGCCCTATGGGGAATATTTTCATTTTATCATACACGTTGTACTATATTTGGATTATTTTATAGGAACTTGTGAATGGACACTGGGACCGCTACAGATCCTCCACTAGTTTGGATACATGATGTTATTTGTATGAATAATCACCTACTTATTATTAACCTAGATCAGTGATCTTCAAACTGCAGTCCAGGGGCCGGATGTGGCCCTTTGGCTGCTTTTATCTGGCCCTTGAGGCACTATTTCATTAATTGACAGCAACAATGGGGCACATTTGCTCCCAATGACACTAACGAAGGGTCTCAATTCCTACCAAGGACACCAACGATGGGGCCCAATTACAATAATGATGGGGCACAATTCCTCCCAAAGACACCAACAATTGGGCAATATTCCTCCCAATTATGCAAACGATGAGGCACAATTCCTTCCAATGACACCAACAATAGGGCACAATTCCTCCAAATGACACCAATGATAGGGCACAATTCCTCCCAATGTCACCAATGACGTGGCACAGTTCCTAGCAAAGAAACCAATGATGGGGCCCAATGACAGCAATGATGGGACACAATTCCTACCAATGACACCAATGATGGGGCATTGTTTACTCCAACTAATGCTGGGACATTTTCTACTCCACTGTCCGGCCCCCCTACACTCTGCAGGACAGTAACCCGGCCCTTTGCTTAGAAAGTTTGGAGACCCCTGACCTAGATTGTTCTCCAGCAAAATGCGTTGAGACCGACTGGCCACCATACATAGAGATTTTGAACATGAAATGAATGAATGTAAATATGCATTAATGGCCCAGAGATTCCCTAATGATTGGCATCTTTCTCCCATCCCCATTTTTAATCTAATGCAAAATACCACATAAACTAAAGGTTTATTTTCCTTTTGCCCTGCTTCCTAAAGCTTATTTGGAGGACTATCCATGCAGGGGGCTGGGGAATTGGGAGACTGATGTAGGAACCATGGTGGATGATCAGAGGAAAATTGCTTTACAATCGGTCTAACTGAGTTCCTTGAATGTCTCACATTCCAAATTATATAAAATACTATGTTTCCACTATACCGCTCCTAAGCTATATAAAATAGGGTTTGCAACAGGACCTTATTTGTGGCAAGTGTCATAAGGATCATGGTGAACTGATCCACACCCTTTGGTGTCCTCTCAAGCTGGTGTAGCATCCTCCTAGAGAAGAGTAGGCCGTTAGATAAATTTAGTTACCTCCTCTGTAATCAGTGGAGCAAAGGTTAGTTGTTTAGGCCTGCTCAGTGTCTGTATATTGGGAGGAAGAGTGGGCAGCCTGAATATTTATGGGACTCAAGCCAATCCCTAGGGAGGCATGCCCAGTGGGTGGTGGGATAGCACATAAATAGTCTGAGGCAGGGGTAGTGTTTTCCTGGGTCCAGTCCTGCTGGAGAAGACCCCTGTGCAGGGGCTCTGCCCCTGAGGCAGGAGTGCTAAAGGAGCCTTTGTAAAGACACAGAGGTCCTAGCTAGGCTCAGCTGGAATGCCTATTTGCAAGCTTAGTCCTGGAATCAGTTTGGGCTGGGAGAGAGCTTAGTGGAGAGAGCCAGGAGGAAGTTGGGGAAAAGAGTGTCCAACTGTCCTATGGTGGTGTGAGCCTGCATCTTCCTCACCATGAAGAGCCTAGTGGAAATCAGAAGAAGGAAAGCGATGATCCTGTGACTGCATGCGTAGATGGTCATGCTGTAGAGTCAGTGACTGTGCACAGCTTTTGGTCTTTGGGAGAATTCATAGTCACTGTCAGCATTAGAAATTCTGTGGGGCATTTTTGTACAGGACAGCAAGATAGTTAAGGAGCCCTGCAAGTGTTTAGCTCCTGGGGGTATCCCATTCTCCCTCAACCCATCCAAGTTCTATGTTCCAATAAAACCCTAACCCTAAAACCCTACATAGTACCTTTGAGCCAGTGGAGGACTGAAGAAAATGCTATGTGCCTGGCTGTATGTGCTCTAACTGATGGGAAAAAGGCTAAGTTCACCAGCGGCACTCTGGGGGGTGCACTACACATCATAGATATTGGGCCATAGTTGTTGGTACAGTTAATGGAGCCTTTCAAACTGATGCTAAACTGGATCCTAAGCAATGTATATTGGGTATCATAGACAAAGTAGTGACAAAAGAACACACCCTCCAACTCCCCAGTAATGGATCCATCTTACGGGTACTACTCTACCCTTTGAATGCCTTACTTACATACTTTGGAGTTGTCACACCAAATATGAGAAGATATGGGGGGATGGCTGGTTATATACTCCTGGCCTTTCACCTATAGACCTGGTACTGTCAAGGGTTATGTAATGAATCCTGTATTATACTTCTATCATTACTTTATTTGATGTTACGCACTTCATTTGTGAACAAGAGGTTGCATTACACTACTGTAGTATCACTGTCTTATGCTGTAACCTTGGACCAAATTTGGGTATCTGAGATGTCTTCTATGCATTTGCTGTATACTGTGAAGCAATATGTTACTTCTCGCTACCAAATGCCTGCTCTGGAAATCTTTAATCTTTAATAAACCTTTCTCTGATTATTAAGGTTAACAAAAAAAAAAGAAATAAAAAAAAAAAAAGAAATGAGTGAATGTACGTTTTCTATGAATTCCATATAGCTATGTTAGGTGTCAATGAGGCAAATAGCATTGACATGTGTTCTTATGTTCTGGAGATATAAGAACTACTACTAAGTCATCATTTTTAATTTTTTGGTGAATATGCAATGTAATAAATGTAACAAAGTTTATGACATATTTAACAATTTGTGTTGCTTGAGTTTTTAGCACCTAAAAACTCCCTCATCCAACTTAACCACTTAAGCCTCAGAAGATTTTACCCCCTTCCTGACCAGGGCTTTTTTTTTTTTTTTTTTATAAATTCAATGAACCAGGGCAAATTTTCGTTAAAATCGGCACTGCGTGATTTTAACGGACAATTGGGCGGTCGTGCGACGCTGTACCCATATGAAATTGACTTCCTTTTTTTCCCACAAACAGAGCTTTCTTTTGGTGGTATTTGATCACCTGTGCGATTTTTTGATCATGTGCTATAAACAAAAAAAGAGCGACAATTTTGCAAATATAACAATATTTTTCACATTTTTTTATATGAAATTCCCCCCCCAAAAAAATGTAAAATTCAAAATTTTTTAACATTTTAGGCCAATTTGTTTTCTGCTACATATGTTTGGTAAAAAAAATTGCAAAAAGCGTATTTTGATTGGTTTGCGCAAAATGTATTGTGTTTACTAACTAAGGGAAAGATTTTTGTCATTTTTATTGTTTTTTTTTCTTTAACGAGTAATGGCGGCGATCTGCGATTTTTTTTGCGGGACTGCGACATTGCGGCGGACAGATCGGACTCTTGACTGACATTTTTTTTCACTTTTGGGGTTACCAGTGACATTACTACAGTAATCAGTGCTATACATATGCACTGTTACTGTAAAAATGACACTGGCAGGGAAGGGGGTTAACTTTATTTGAGAGGGAGGGGTTAAGTGTGTCCCTAGGGGCGTGCTTCTAACTGTGCAGGGATGTGGCTTTTCATGTAACAGCAGAGATCTATGGTCCTACATAGCCTGACTGTATGATCTCTCCTGTTACACAGGGGAGAATGACAGGCGGCTTTGTTTACATTAGCCGCCTGCCTTTCTCCCGGTGTAACCGACGATCGCGAGTGAGCGGCGGACATCGGGTCCGCCACTCACAGGCGCGGGGGGGGGGGTCCGTGAGCGAGCGGGAGCGCGCCTCCGGCGGCGCGCACTCGCTCCCTAGAGCCTCACAGGCTAGCGACGTAGATCTACGTCACTTTGTCTGTGAGGGGCTGACGTAGATAGACGTTAGGCAGTCGGCAAGTGGTTAAGGATGTTTTATAGTATGCGGTTTGGATACATCACCTGCTACTCTGTAACACCACTGGATGCATGTGAGTTTATTGACACATGTCTTTATATATTTATCATTATAATCATCTATTGAGGTAAGGGCCATTGACCGGTTGTGCCAATTCTTAGACGGGAATGTGCATCACCAGTAAATCATTTACTCCTTTTTAAATTATTTTCTTCCATTAGAAAAACACAGAGATGTTTTGGAGCTCTACACCAGCTCCTTCATCAGGCACTATTGTGCTGGTGATACATGTTCCCATTTATGATTTGGTCATGGCGCCAACTACTAAAAATCACTACAGCACTCAAAAAGTTTAATGTCATTTGGAGTGCACCATATTCCTATTGTCATGGTCTGGGATCAGGCTCAGAGGCCAGTGGCTGTAGAGAGGTTCATGTAGTAGTCAGGTGGATAAATACACAAGCATATCTCACTAGTGGATGACACGGCTTAGGGTCTAAGCACTAGCCAGTCTCCACCAGAGCTCCTGATGGTGCAGATGGGTTTCACTGCATGCCAATGCCAGATCACGGTCCTATTAATTGCCCCAGCAGGAAGAAAGAAGGTGGGGTCTGGTAACGGATGAAGCAGAAAAGGAACAAGCAAAAGCCTTGTGAATAAACAAGTGAAAGATCAGTAACAAGCAGTAGCTGGAAGGGATCAGGCAGAAGCGTAGTCATTTAAAAAGCCAAAGGTCTATAGCATTTGGTGGTGAAGATAAGTATAGCAGCAGGTATGCAAAGCAGCAAGACATTGACTGGAAGGAGCCCACAATTTTCTGTCAAGCAGGATGTTCATGGGAGAAGCAAAAGTTCAAGGTTTACTAGAAACAAGATACAAAGTAAGGTTGTCCAAGGCATAAGGCAGTGAGCTGCCCAGCATCTCAGGTGGCACAGCAAAAAAAAAAAAGCCACAGCCAGACACTGCAGAGATTCCAGGTTCAGATCTGGATCCTGATACCTATACACAGGTAGGTGCTAGGTAAAGTATAGTGGGCCTTGTCTGCTTATCAGCAGGGCCATGATATTCATCTGGGCTGTCATGTCTCCCAGGTGTGGCTGTTGAGATTGGGGTGCCTCCCCACTGTTCTCCATGAGAGGGTTCTCATTGGGTAGTGGAGGAAACCCATCTAATGGCACACTCAGGCCTGTATCTACCCCAGAAAGGCAGATTCTGCCACACAGCATTCTGGGAGTGGGTATAAGTTTGAGGGGAGCACATGAGGCCGCGTCTTTGGCGGGAAGCAGGGGGAGAGTGCGGCTGTCTCTCCTCCTGTCAGAGGAATCGTGTGTCCCAGGCGGTTTGCCTAGTGAGAGGGGACAGAAGGCTGAGCTGAGCTGCAGAGAGGATCCGGTGCAGAGGACCAGCAGGCCTGAGAGGGGTCCAGTTTCAGGAAAGCATTCCCAGTTCGTGAGTACTGCAAACTGCCCCTGGGGGTCTGCCTAGAAAGAGGGGACCATTCCGGTGAAGGTCATAGGGATCCAGGAGCTAGCTAGCCGGTGCAGGAGCAAGTGTAAAGGGCGTGCCAGTGTTGACCCTGAAGAGCAAAGAGGGTGCCAGTGTGTGGACCCTGAAGTGTAGAGGGGGTGCCTAGTGAGAGGACCCTGAAGTGTAGAGCGGGTGCCTAGTGAGAGGACCCTGAAGTGTAGAGAGGGTGCCTAGTGAGAGGACCCTGAAATGTAGAGGGGGTGCTTAGTAAGAGGACCCTGAAGTACAGAGGGGGCGCCAGCGGTTGGGCCCTGAAGATTTAAAGTGTACAGCATTCAGTGTGCAGTGTGCAGTGTTGAGAGTTGCAGAAGCAGTATACAGAGGCTACCTCAGTCAGGAAGGACTGGAGGGAGCAGTGTTCGGGACTTTTGAGCTAACCAGAGTGTCAGAAGTCAAGTTCAAGTACAGTTCAGCAAGTCAGTGTTTTTCAAGCACCAGCAAGTGTTGGTTGGCATCCAGCCGGTGTCAAGACAGCGCTGAAACGCATTTTTCTTCAAAGTGTCCCATTTGTACCTAGTGGAGCCAGAGAAGTATCCCACTCATTCCCTTCTCCCATCCCCAATATCAAATAAACAAATCAAACCAAAGATGCCGGACTAGTCTTTTGCTCAAATCTCACACTTGGGTATTCAGCTTAAATGGGCTGAAGGTGTCACCGGTAACCATGGCAGACCCACATCAGGCCCAATGCCTGGAAATCCTGCTACACTCATATTGTGATACAAGGCTATCTCCAGGTCCCCAACCCTCCAACAGCATCTCAAGACAGTGAATCAACTCTAACATAGGCCAAGGTGCACAACCTGTGTCCTTTCTGGGGAAGTCCCCAGCGATGATAAGGTCAGGGAAAAATACTATATTGTTCTCTTTTAAAAAAAAACCATTCTCTGTCTTTACTTAAGTTGATGTAAGCCTACATCATAGAAGTGTTTCACCTGTTTGTACATGACAGATGGAGTGGCACCAGATATGTTTTTGCACAGCTTGTCTAAGATGTTCTATTCTTCTGTATAACCATGTTCTGTTTCTCCTTTTTACAGTAAAATGATGGTGAGACAGGGACATGTGGTCCATCATGTGACCTTACTGCTCCTTTACCTGACAGCTGTCAGCATGACAAGGGACCGGTGAAGGCAAACACTTGGCAACTACCCAAGCAACACCCTGACCTGTTAAATTATTGATGAACAAGGCTTGTAACTCAATATAATGTATCCGGTCTACGGGAGTAACAGGTTTCCATGCATTCCCATTCCAAGCTGTGAAAACAAAGTTAACCTGAAAGAGTCGTGCAGGAAATAAATGAACAATTACCTAATGGTCTTGATCATGCTGAGTCCCATTTCCACACAGCAGTGAGCGTGGTCTTGTCGAGGTTCGGGAAGGCCAGATACACAATAATAGCAATCACCTAGGATCTTAATTCTAAGGCAGTGATGTTCCTACAAGTAAACAGAAACACAAGATGACTCAACAGTGTGAAACCAAGCTCAGTGAATAGATTTGGTAAATTGCATATTAAAGGTCTCCATAGAGATTAGATGCTCTTGGCCCGATCTTTGCAATTTCAAAGATGCTGCAGTTCAACCAACTAAGAACTGTTTTTACTTTTGCAAAGTTATACCTCTAGAGTTTCCCAGTCCTAGCATATCATGGTTTGCAACCATCTCATAGACCGATGGGTTTTTCTCATAACTCAAACCCCAGTCACTCAATATTGGCACTTTCATTTTAACAATCTTTATTTTTTGTTGAGTTCCTCTGCTGAGTGGAAGTTACATTTTTACAACCTGTCCTCCAAGACTCTCAGATAAGCTGGAAATAAATAACTACAGAGACCTCAGACTTCAGGAAGGGGCATTGGTAGCGAGCAATCCAGAAATGGGGAGAGGTGAATATAATAATTACTAGGCCCAGCATATAATACTCATGATCACAATAAAGGAGGGGGGCAAAAGAGTTATTTATGGCACTAAAGGATATCACTGATAAAGATACTTACCGTATTTTCCGGCGTATAAGATGACTGGGCGTATAAGACGACCCCCCTAATTTTCATCTACCGGTAATACTTATACTTAGGTTACCTTGGAGATATTATACTCCGCGTATAAGGCGACCCCCCATTTTTGGGCGATTTTTTTGAGGTTCAAAAGTAGTCTTATACGCCAGAAAATACAGTATATTAACCACTTGCCGACTGCCTAACGACGATTTACGTCGGCAGTCAGCCCCTCACAGGCAAATCGACGTAGGTCTACGTCGCTAGCCTGTGAGGCTCTAGGGAGCGAGCGTGCACCGCTGGAGAAGTGCTACCGCTCGCTAACGGACCCCCCCGCGCGTGTGCCGGTCACTCGCGATTGTCCGTTACAGCGGGAGAAAGGCAGGAGACTAATGTAAACACAGCCGCCTGTCATTCTCCCCTGTGTAAGAATTGAGATCATACAGTTCTGCTATGTAGGACCGTTGATCTCTGTTCTTACACCTCAAGCCACATCCAATCACAGTTAGAAACACGCCCCTAGGGACACACTTAACCCCTCGTTATCAAATAAAGTTAACTCCTTCCCTGCCAGTGTCATTTTTACAGTAACAGTGCATATGTATAGCACTGATTACTATAGTAATGTCACTGGTACCCCCAAAAGTGTCAAAAATGTCAGTCAAGGGTCCGATCTGTCCGCCGCAATGTCGCAGTCCCGCAAAAAAAAAATTGCAGATCGCCGCCATTACTCGTTAAAAAACAAAAAAGCAAAAATGACAAGAATCTTTCCCTTAGTTAGTAAACGCAATAACTTTTGCGCAAACCAATCAAAATACGCTTTTTGCGATTTTTTTTACCAAACATATGTAGCATCAAAACAAATTGGCCTAAAATGTTAAAAAATTTTGATTTTTACATTTTTTTGGGGGGAATTTCATATAAAAAAAATGTGAAAAATATTGTTATTTTTGCAAAATTGACGCTGTTTTTTTGTTTATAGCGCATGATCAAAAAATCGCACAGGTGATCAAATACCACCAAAAAAAAGCTCTGTTTGTGTGGAAAAAAAAGACGTCAAATTAGTTTAGGTACAGCGTCGCACGACCGCGCAATTGTCCATTAAATTCACGCAGTGCCGAATCGCAAAATAGGCCCTGGTCGGGAAGGAGGTAAAATCTTCCGGGGATTGAGTGGTTAATGGTTAACAAAACCCAAAAACAAAAAATTTAATATATTGCAGCTTTCCAATCCTTAGATGTGATGACTACATTTGTTTTCTTGTTTCAGACTAAGGAAATTTCCAGCAAATACAGAACATACCCATTGATCTTGTGAAAAATACTGTGTCCTTCACACAGTGGACATTTTGCACACTTAAGCCTCGTACATTGTTGGCCGACCGATCGGCCGACTTTTGTCCAGTGTTGTTGTGTTGGTTGAAATGTGCTCTAGACTGAACACAAATTTTTTTGGCCAACAACAACCAACTTCAGAAGTGATGTCATGTTCTGGTTTACTTTCCGTGTGTTTTTTCTTCTCTGAGCATGCCCAGTCTTGCTCATCTGATTTTTGTTGGCCGAAATCTGTACTGACTGACGAACAATTGGCGGTTCTGTTGACGGCCAATAAAAATTTTATAGCATGCACACCAGATTTTGTTCGGCCGAAAAGTCGCAGTTGGTTGTCGGAAGCATCATACTAACAAGCCGACAATCGGCCGATCGGACGTTGGCCGAAAATTTACGGCCAACAATCGGTGCGTGTTTACGAGGCTTTAAAAACATTTGGCTGAACGTGCCTTAGCCCAATGTCAGATACACAAACAAATGTAAGGACAGATAATATAAAAATGAACCATGTTGTCTTAAATTAGAAGGACTTGACCTGTCATCATTTCCATGATAAATCCAAAAACAATTTGTTAATTTTAGGTCAGAGGCAAAGCTAAAGCCCAGTGGTAACCTTTGCCTCCAGAACCCCTAGTTTACGGATACAGATATGCTTTCTATATTTAGCACAGATGAGATCTTAAAGAGTCATACACAGGTTGAATAAAAAGCTCTCAATTGTAGGCTCTATCTGTTCTTCCGAGCGCACAGTTCGGAAATAGAAACAGATATATTGGTGAAATCACATCACTCAGCTTTGAAGATGTCACACAAATTGCATACATTTCTCCTCGGCTCAATTTTTTTTAGAGCAACAAACAAAACAATATGCAATTAGACTGCAGACTGACAACAAAAATAGGTTTTACAGATATTCCTGATTTATAGTGGGATATATAAGTGGGAAATTGGACCATATTCAGTGTGAAATGTATTAATGTATTCAACCATTGATATACTGTATGTAGGTACGTAGATAGATTGATAGATAGACAGAAAGACACACATACTTTGTATATACAGTGGGTATAGAAAATAATTACCCCCTGCCCCTTTGAAAATAATCACATTTTGTAGCTTTGCAGCCTGAACTGAAAACATAACACCAACATGTCAGAAAAAATAAAGAAAAATCCAAAACAGAACCACTGAGTTGGAAAAAGGACCCCCCCCCTCCCCTTATTTCAGTATTTGTTGAACCACCTCTTGTTTTATTACAGCCTTTAGTCAGTTGGGATATGTCTCTACTAACTTTGCACATCTAGATTTTGCAATATTTACAGACTCTTCACTGCAGAACTGCTCAAGTTCAATAAAATTTAACCACTTGCCGACCAGTCACATTGACTGTACTGCGGCAAAGTGGTTCGTTATCGTCCAGCGACGTAGCAGTGTTAATTTCGTCGACTAAAACCGACTAAAACATTTTCGTCAACTAAATTAACACAATTTTAGTCGACTAAAATACGACTAAAACTTAAACAATTCAGATGACTAAAATACGACTAAAACTAAAATGGCATTTTAGTCAAAAGACTATAACTAAAACTAAATCGAAATTTGCTGCCAAAATTAACACTGGTGCATGCTCAAAGCTTAATACCATAAATAATAACATATTAGATTTTTCACTCCAGGACCAGCAGTAGTATATAATGAGTTTGGAAATTGTAGAGAAATGCTTAAATAATGCATTACAAATTACAATTAAACTACACCCATTCGATTATAGATGACTAAAATGTACTGGAGTTTTAGTCGACTAAAATGTACTGGAGTTTTAGTCGACTAAAATGTACTGGAGTTTTAGTCGACTAAATACGACTAAAACTAAAACACTTGCAGAAGACTAAAATGGGACTAAAACTAAAATGCCATTTTAGTCCTAAGACTAAGACTAAAACTAAATTGAAATTTGCTGCCAAAATTAACACTGCGACGTAGCCTACGTCGCTGGACTCCTCCCCCTGTAGGCGGCGCTCCCGCGCCGCCGGAGGCACGCTCCCGCGCCGCCGGAGGCACGCTCCCGCTGTTTTCAGTCACAGCGGGAGTCGGGCCAGGGGAGGAGCGGCGGCGATCGCCGCCGCTCTTCCCCGATCGCCGTGGAATCGAGTGTGGAGATCCGCCCGCTTGTGTAAACAGAGCGGGCGGATCTCCTAAGTGACAGGCAGGGACAAATAGCAGGGTTCAGCATAGCTGAACATGCGATCTGTCCTTGTGTCACTCAGTCACCTCCCCCCCACACACGTCAGTAAGCACCAGGCATACATTAACCCCTCCCTCTCCAATAAAATTAACCCCTTCCCTGCCAGTGTCATTTTTACAGTAACAGTGCATATATATATAGCACTGATTACTGCAGTAATGTCACTGGTACCCCCAAAAGTGTCAAAAATGTCAGTCAAGGGTCCGATCTGTCCGCCGCAACGTCGCAGTCCCGCAAAACAAATCACAGATCGCCGCCATTACTCGTTAAAAAAAAAAAAACACCAAAAATGACAGAAATCTTTCCCTTAGTTAGTAAACGCAATAACTTTTGCGCAAACCAATCAAAATACGCTTTTTGTGATTTTTTTTTACCAAACATAGGTTAGCAGAAAAACAAATTGGCCAAAAATTAAAAAAAAAATTGATTTTTACATTTTTTTTGGAGGGGAATTTCATATAAAAAAATGTTAAAAATATTGTTATTTTTTCCAAATAAACGCTCTTTTTTTGTTTATAGCCCAAAAAGTAAAAATCGCACAGGTGATCAAATACCACCAAAAGAAAGCTCTGTTTGTGGGGGAAAAAAGGACATAAATTTCGTTTAGGTACGGCATCGAACGACCGCGCAATTGTCAGTTAAATTCGCACAGCGCCGAATCACAAAAAGTGGCCTGGGCGTAAGACAGCAAAATCCTCCGGTGGTAAAGTGGTTAATGGTGACCGTTTCTGGACTGCAGTCTTCAAGTCATTTCACAGATTTTCAAAGGGGCTTAAGTCTGGGCTCTGACTAAGCCATGCAAAGACATTTGTCTTTTCTCCATCAACCATTGTGTGCTCATTTTTGCAGTGTGCTTTGGGTCATTGTCATGTTGGAAGGTAATCCTTCTTCCCATTGAGAACTTTCTGGCAGAGGGCAGCAGATTTTCCTCAAGAATTTTACGGTATTTTGCCCCCATCCATTATTCATTCTATCCCGACAAGTGCTTCAGTCTCTGCTGCAGAGAAACACCCCATAGCAGGATATTACCACCCCCATAACAGGATATTATCACCTCCATGCTTTACTGTAGGAATGGTGTTATTTGGTTGGTGAGCTGTATTGGATTTCTGCCTGACTTATTGTTTGGTGTTGAGGCCAAATAATTACATTTTAGTCTCATCTGACCATAACACCTTTTCCCACGGGGCCTCAGAATCTTCAAGGTTTGTGTAGCACCCTCCTAGGTAGGTGCTAGAGAGAGAGTAGAGTTTTGTAATCCTTTCTGCTTACCAGGGGGGATTTCAGGTAAATCTATATTGTTCTCTGCCTACCAGAGAGCAGGATCTGCTAGTGAGGTCTGCTCATGGTGCTCAGGTGCAACTCAGCCTGTCTGAAGAGTGTTTCACACTGGTCCAATAGGGAAGCATATTGGACAGTGGGAGGAAACCTGACAAATGAGTGCACAGGCATTTGGTACAGTTTGGGACATGTTTGGTATCTATTTACTCGGCGTAACATTATCTTCACATTATAGAAAAAAAATTGGGCTAACTTTACTGTTTCGTTTTTTTTAAATGCAGTGAAATGTATTTTTTTTTCCATAAAAATTGCATTGAAGGACTGCTGCGCAAATACTGCATGACCGCCATTTTATTCTCCAGAGTCTTTGCTAAAACAAAAAAAACAAATAAAAAAAAAAAGATATATATATATATATATATATATATGTGTGTGTATATATATATATATATATATATATATATATATATATATATATATATATATATATATATAATGTTTGGGGGTTCTAAGTAATTTTCTAGCAAAAAATAATGATTTTAACTAGTAAATAACATGTGTTGGAAATAGGCCTGGTCCTTAAGTGGTTAAGGTAATAACACGTCACAGGCAGCACCCTTATGGTTAACAGAAGACAGACTCAGAACTAGACTTGAAAAACGTAACATAAATAAGTCACCGGGACCAGATGACTTACACCCGAGGGTCCTTAACCACTTGCCGACCGCCGCAAGACTATTTACTGCGGCGGTCAGCCCATCACAGGTAAAGCGACGATGGACTACGTCGCTAGCCTGTGAGGCTCTAGGGAGCAAGCGCGCCACCGGAGTCGCGCCCATGCTCGCTCACGGACCCCCCGCGTGTGTGCCGGCGGACCCGATGTCCGCCGGGCACTCGCGATTGTCCGTTACAGCGGGAGAAAGGCAGGCGGCTAATGTAAACAAAGCCGCCTGTCATTCTTCCCTGTGTAAGAATGGAGATCACACGGTTCTGCTATGTAGGACCTTTGATATCTGTTCTTACACCTCAAGCCACATCCAATCACAGTTAGAAGCACGCCCCTAGGGACACACTTAACCCCTCCCTCTCCAATAAAGTTAACTCCTTCCCTGTCAGTGTCATTTTTACAGTAACAGTGCATATTTTTAGCACTGATTACTGTAATAATGTCACTGGTTACCCCAAAAGTGTCAAAAATTTCAGTCAAGGGTCAAAAATCTTTCCCTTTGTTACTAAACGCAATAACTTTTGCGCAAACCAATCAAAATACGCTTTTTGCGATTTTATTTACCAAACATATGGAGCATCAAACAAATTGGCCTGAAATGTTAAAAAATTTTGATTTTTACATTTATTTATTTTTTTGGAATTTCATATAAAAAATGTGAAAAATATTGTTATTTTTGCAAAATTTACGCTCTTTTTTTGTTTATAGCGCATGATTAAAAAATCGCACAGGTGATTAAATACCACCAAAAGAAAGCTCTGTTTGTGGGAAAAAAAGGACGGCAAATTTGTTTAGGTACAGCGTCGCATGACTGCGCAATTGTCTGTTAAAGTCAGGCAGTGCCGAATCGCAAAATAGGCCCTGGTCAGGAAGGGGGTAAAATCTTCCGGGGCTTAAGTGGTTAAAGAACTCATCCAGGATATAGCCAGAGCATTGTTCCTAATTTTTATGGATAGTCTACTGATAGTAATGGACGGCCGGTAATGGCTGACAATGGTAATGGCAGATGACTGTAATATCTGATTGGAAAAAAGCCAACGTGGTACCAATATTTATGCTTTTTATTTATTTGTGTATTTATTTTCCATTTATTTATTAATTTATTATTTTTATTATTATTTTATATTATTATTATTATTATTAGTAGTAGTAGTAGTAGTAGTAGTAGTAGTAATATTAGCAGTATTAACACCCTACCTCTAACAAAATAAATAAATAATAAATAACCATAATCCTAACCCTAACCTCAACTCCTAATCCTAACTCTAACCCAACCTTAACTCTAAACCCTTACCCCAAAAAAAAAATAATAAATGAATATTAATAATAAAAAAAGGTATAAAAGCTAAAGGAAAAGCTAAAGAAAGCGGAAATACCTAGCAACAAATGATGCAACAGATAATAGCTTTCTCTATTAGCTAATAAAAAAACACCAAAGCTCAAAAACGCTGTATAAAAAACATGCAAGTCACGCATAAAAATGCGCCAAAATCACGCATAAAAATGTGCAAAAATAAATAATATGCCGGAAAACGCTAAAAGGCGCTACGCTCAGGTGTGAATGCAGCCTGAGTCCCTTCCCATCATAACTTGTAAAGTTATACTGTCTGAAAAAGATCAGGAGATAGAAACAAACATAAATGAACAGATAGGTCTTCACGGTACATAGGAATAAACATTTTTATACTATTTCTTTTTTACTTTATACACTTTTAATCCATTTTATACATCACATTAGTTACATTTTTTTAATGCTTTTTTCTACCTCTGCTTCTTATAATATGATAATTTTTTTCAAAATAAAAAATAATAGCATGAGATCCCATACAGAGATGAATCCATTTCAGCTGTGACTGACCGGCTTAATGATGCGATTCCAAAGAAAAATGATTTATTTCCCGACAATGAGAATACAAAGACTGATTCCCTGCACAAAGACCGCAGACAAGCGAGAGTCTCTCAGATGATGGAAATAAATTGATAATATGATGTACAGTGCGCACAAAGCCATTAGGATAATGATTTGTTTTGCGGAAAACAAACTTATTTAACTAAAACAGATTATAATTAGAAAAGCTTCATTAATACGGCTATAAAAGTACATTTCTTTATGTCTTTTTTTTTTTTTTTTTTATGACATTGGTTTTGGAAAGAATAGTCATTTTCAGCCAATTAGACAAAAAAAGGAAACACATCGAAATGGATCCTTTTCTCATTAGGATAAATAGTTTGCAGCCTACAAGCAGAAGAAAAAATATGTTTTTTTTTTTTGTTTATTTCAAAATGTTCCTCCTTGATTGTATCTTAATTTGGTATAAGCAATGGTGACTCGTTTTTCCCCACATTTATTTTATCAGCGGCTGTTTAAACAGATTTAAAATGGACCTCCAGGCAATCTGCTAAAAAAAAAAAAAAAAAAAAAAAGAAATACTACTACTTCTACTTGCTATAGGATTTGTAATTCAGTTCAGCCAGTCTTTTGATTCACAACCTTGCCCTATAGCAGAGCTAGGATGATGACACTAATATTATTAATCCCTTACAGCCGCCCATAGTGTCCCTTTAAAAAGTAATGAATGCCCGTGGGGAAAGATCAATGATCACGCGACCACTGTGATTGGCTGTCACAGTGGTCACATGATCAAGAGCCGGTTCTGCCAACTACTGATTGTTATTGCCAACCAGCCTGCCAGGTTTTTCCAAAACAGTTAATCCTGTCGGCTATATAAGGTAAAAAAAACCTCCAGTATGCAGTCCCCCCCCCCCCACACACACACCCAGACCCCCTGTAGCGGAACTGCGACCCCACAATGTGCTTGTGTGCTTCCATCAGAATACTGCTTCCTTCAGTCTTAAAAATAGATATCAGATATTCTAGCCGCCCCTATACAAAACTAGCCAAGAATAGTTTGTATAAGATCTGGAACATCTATTGAACAGACTCACACTGAATATATACCATACACAGGTCAGGTGAGCCTGATTACATTATCATATGCAGATGAAATTGTATACAGAAACATAATTAACCTGAGCTATTTATCTAGCCATCTGGACGGAAACAAAAGGTGAGTTAATTAACAATGGGACAGACATGCTTAGCAGAAAACACATAACACCTCAATACACAGACAATAGCAAAGACCACCAATAACAGACTGTCTGTCTCTTACATTAAAGAACATGGAACAGAGATCAATGTGACCAGCTCTTTCAATGAACATGTTCAGAATCAGACAGACCAGGAATAGTCTTCATATATTTCTTGAGGGATATTGTTGATAAATATTACTGTCCTATTTGAAGTAATCCAATCCATATTCTCAGTGTCCAATAAGTAGCTGTCCATCGTTTTCTTTGTCACCCGGTGCCCCTAATAGACACAGGAGACATAAGAGGGGCTGGGGGAGCTGTAAAAATGGGTTCCCAGAGTTCTCAAAGGTAAGCTGGGTTCCATGGGCCCCCCAACCAAAGTGACTCCCGTCACACCCCCCTAATACTTACCCAAGCCCGATGCAGCGATGTGCATGAGAACGGCTGCTGTCTTGGGTATCTGCTTCCTCATTGGCTACACAGCAGTGGAAGCCATTGGCTCTTGCAGCTGTCATTCACAGCCAGTGAGGAGGGAGCAGGGGGGTGGAGCTGAGCCCCATTTTGTGTGTCCCATGGACGCTCAGATTGGGACTCAAGAGAGAGCACACACAAGTGCCCCCATAGTAAAGCAGCTTGTCTGGGGGCACTGCTCAAGGAGGAGGAGCCAGGAGCATCAGAGGGGGACCGTAAAAGAGGAGTATGGAAGCGGATCTGTGCAAAACCACTGCACAGAGCAGGTAAGTATGTCTGCTATTAAAAAAAAAAAAACATTAATTAAACCACTAACCACTAAATGAGCTCCTTATTGTATGTCATTTAATTTAAAAGTTACCAGAATTATCATTGAAAAATGCTTGTCTGATTAATAGATAGATAGATCCCATTCCAAAATCATGGGAATTAATAAGAAGATGACCCCCTATACCGCTTTGCAACTATTCCAAATGTGTTCATTATGGTGAAGGTCAGGGCTCTGTGAAGGCCACACAAGTTTCTCCAAGCCAAACTCATCAACCATGTCTTGATGGAGCTGGCTTTGTGCACAGGGGAACAGTAATGCTGGAACAGAAAAAGGCCTTCACCAATCTGTTGCTACAAGGTTTGGAAGGACAATGGGGTTGATTTACAAAAACTGGAGAGTGCAAAATATGGTGCAGCTGTTCATGGTAGCCAAACTGCTTTCAGGTTTTATTGTATAACCTGGACATGACGAGGCCACAATGTAGTGCACTCGGAACAAGATAAGAGGTTTTTGGTGGGGGGAGGATTATGGTGTGGGGTTGTTTTTCAGGGGTTGGGCTTGGCCCCTTAGTTCCAGTGAAGGGAACACTTAAGGCGTCAGCATACCAAGACATTTTGGACAATTCAATGGTCCCAACTTCGTGGGAACAGTTTGGGGATGGCCCCTTCCTGTTCCAACATGACTGCGCACCAGTGCACAAAGCAATGTTCATTAAGACATGGATGAGCGAGTTTGGGGTGGAGGAACTTGACTGGCCTGCACAGAGTCCTGACCTCAGCCCAATACAAAACCTTTGGGATGAATTGGAGCAGAGACTACGAACCAGGCCTGCTCTTCAACATCAGTGCCTGACCTCACAAATGAGCTTCTGGAAGAATGGTCAAACATTCCTATGGACACACTCCTCAACCTTGTGGACAGCCTTCCCAGAAGAGTTGAAGCTGGTATAGCTGCAAAGGGTGGGCCAACTCAATATTGAACCCTACGGACTAAGACTGGGATGCCATTAAAATTCATGTGCGTATAAAGGCAGGTGTCCCAATACTTTTGGTAATAAAGTAGTCCATTTGGAGAGATGAATTCTAGTTAATATTTTCCTTATAATTACTTTAGTTATTATTACACTCCATAAAGTACTGCTCGCCACGTAGATTAGGTAGAACTCACATAGATTAAGTAGAACTCAGGCTAGCAGATTATTGAGAACACCCATTACCACCCCTCTCCTGGTCAATGTCCACTATATTTTAGATTTAAGAAATCTAAAAATAACATTTGAGTCCATTGTGGTCACGTGACCACTTGGTTCCATTCCTTCCCCTTACAGTTCTCTCATCTGGTTTGCTGTTGCACAACCCATAGTTTAGACCAGTGTTTCTCAACCTTCTTTCAGTCAAGGCACCCTTAAAAAATGTATGGACAGTCCCCATTCTAAAATATACACAAGTCCAAGTAGGACACCCAACGTTAGAGTTGATCTCAATTTTCAAAAGCAAGTATACTTTTGCAAACTGCTACTGACTAGTATTCTAATGTTTCTCTTCTTCTCTCAGTTTTTCACCATCACTCAATCTAATGTCATACCAACCCAGATGGAGACGGGCGCAGGACGGTCGAACAAAGATGCTACGCAGGCAATTGACATTCTCCTTTATTAACTGATGATACCATTGTTAGGACACCGACAGCTAGAAGATTGTAACGGAGCACAATGAAATCCTGTGACTTTTGGCACTTTTCCACTGCAAGTACCGGCTCGGCTCCACTCGGCCCTGCTTGGCTCGGTTTGGTTTTCCACTGCATGGTACCGCATGGTACGGTGTTGGAACGGTTCGGTACAGTTTGGTACGGTTTGCTTTTCCACTAAAGTAGTAAGTGGGTGGGATAACAACGATTCTCTGACCAATCAGTGGCTAGTAGTGACAAACAGTCAAGGCTGCATGCAAAGGATTGTGGGATATGGTATCGGTACGGCCCTTTTGGAACCACAACCGAGGTGGTACTGTTTAAGCGAGCCGTACCGTTCAGTTCCATGTTGTTGAAAAAGCGCCGCCGTACCGTACCGTACCGAAACATTCCAACATGCATGACCATGCAGTGGAAAAGCGCAAAAGCGAGCCGAACTGTCCGGTTCCATGCAGTGGAAAAGCGCCATTTGTGTAACTAAAAAGGCAGCTTTCGTCCACATGCCGGCTAGTGTACAATTTTTGGACAATTTTTAGGCATTTTGCCAATGCACCCCTGAAGAAGCCTCAAGGCACCCCATGGTGCCTGGGCACACTGGTTGAAAAAGGCTGGTCTAGAAAAAGCCAGAACCAGATGAAAGTTCTCTGGAAATGTCTGCAGGCACTACATGGCGCTCTCATTCAGACACAATTAACAATGAGGGTCAGAATGCCCTTAGCTCACCTAAGTGAAAGTTTACAAATTGTAATGAAATTGTGTAATGACACCATTCCACCCAGAAAATCCATGCTGTTATATGCCAGTATTACTGCGCACATCATGCTAGGATTTGCTGAGGATCATTAAGCATTTTAAACAGCTATAGTGAAAATTCTCGGTATAATTGTATACGAGTCTGTACGCTCAGCAAGGCGTGTGGGTGTACATTGTGTTGCTATTACAACTTATACTGAAAGAATGGAATAAGTGTCTGCAACAATGATAAATGATATGTACTGACATGTCAGGTGACAGGTGTCAAAATAGGTTTGGCATTGCTACAGGCAGTTAATAATCACAGTTTCACTAGGAACAGAAGTATGAAAGGCTCACAACAAAGGCACATAAAGCATCACTAATATGCAAGTTCTCAAGCTACAGCAAACATCAGTTAAAGCGTATCCAAACCCAAGAGTAAAAATTCAATATAAACCCCAGAGAAAAAATATAATATAACATACTGCAGCCTACAAGTCCTTACATGTGGTGGTTAAATTAGGTTTTTTTAACCTGTTGATCCATCCTGTCGTAAGGTGATAACGCTCATTCACCATAGCAAAGGTAGAAGGAGATATAGGTGCTGAATTCTAACATAATAATAAATTCTAACATACACAAAAAGATAAAAATATCTAAAATGTATTGCACAGAGAATACACATACAAAAACCCAATTTGATAAAATCAGAAACATCACATTGAGTCACTATGTAACCTTATAGAGCTGGAGAGTTGTCTATAAATTTTGTTTACGCTTATAGTTCGACATGTTTCGCCGACAAGGGCAAGCGCAATGTCTTCCAACTCTCTGAATAAAGAATATACAGTGTATACACATAGGGTTAAGGACTTTCTTATATGTGGTCCTTAACTATTTCTGGCCCGGAAGATTTTCCCCCTTAATGACCAGGCCATATTTTGCGATTCTGCACTGCGTTACTTTAACGGACAATTGCACGTTCGTGTGACGCTGTACGCAAATAAAATTGATGTCTTTTTTTTTTTCCACAAATAGAGCTTTCTTTTGGTGGTATTTGATCACCTGTGCAATTTTTATTTTTTGCGCTCAGGGGCGTACCGTGGGGCTGGCCAGAACGCAGGCCGAGGGGGGGCACAAAAACATTGGTAGTGCAGCAGTGAAGCAGTGAATTACCGCTCCTCTGTGCAGCCTGCGCCCCCCCCACCCGGTGGACGGTGCCCCCCCCCCTTTTTTCACCTCGCCTTCGGCCCATCATATGTACAGCTTTAGATGTGATCCGGCGGCGGCCCCGCCCCCTGCTGTGTTTGTACTGGAAGGTGGCAGTCCCGCCCACCCAGCTGCTCGTGGACAAGTGCTGCCATTGAGATGAGTGGAGATGCTGCAGATGTTGCTGATCGATTGGAGGCGAGAGGGAGTGCGCCGATGACAAGTTCACGTGGGAGGAGAGTGTTTGTCTGCGGGGAGCCAGTCCGAGATGCTTTTATGAGGTAGGAGAGTGTGCGGACCGGTATGTGTGATCTCTGGGGAGGAGGTCCTCTGCCCATAGTGTGTCTGGGGAAACTCCATTCAGTCATGCACTGAACACAATGTCACCCCCCCACTCCTTGTCACCCCCCTCTCTCTCTCCCTGTCACCTGCCCTTTCTCTCTCTCCCTGTCACCTGCCCTCTCTCTCTCTCTCTGTCACCTGCCCCCTCTCTCTCTCCCTGTCACCTGCCCTCTCTCTCTCTCCCTGTCACCTGCCCTCTCTCTCTCTCCCTGTCACCTGCCCCCTCTCTCTCTCCCTGTCACCTGCCCTCTCTCTCTCTCTCCCTGTCACCTGCCCTCTCTCTCTCTCTCTCTCTCTCTCTCCCTGTCACCTGCCCCCTCTCTTTCTCCCTGTCACCTGCCCTCTCTCTCTCTCCCTCCCTGTCACCCACCCTCTCTTTCTCTCTGTCATCCCTTTTCTCTGTCACCTGCCCCCTCTCTCTGTAAACCTCCCCGTCTGTAACGCTCCTGCGTTTTACGTATGATGTGGATTTTCAGCTGCAGAAATATTCCACTTCAGTAGTCATGTAGAGAAACGCTGAGACACCATTCCCAACTCTCAATGACTCATCATGTGTGGATGATCTCAATTCAGCAAGTAAATACACACACTCAATAAGATGTTTCCTAGAGTGACTTATGTATATAGTAACACAGTGATGATAGGCTGAAGAGACAGGTTGGGTAGAGATGGTAGATGACAGACACTTGAAAGGAAATGTTCTTGAAAGTAAGATAGTAGCAGATGGGATGCAGATAGGTTTAGCAATCATGTATGGTAGTAGATGACAGAGTAGCAGGTGGACATACAAGAGAGATCAACCCAGTGCAAGAACAGGTGGTAGTAGGCTCAAGAGCTAGCAATCTTAGATAATGCAGATGTAGTAATAGTCCTTAGTATGCAGAGCTAGATAGTGTAAGCTTTAGTATAAAGGTTATAGAGGTTTCCCCTGTGGGGTACTTATCACTAATAGCAATGTAGCAGAGGAGAGGTTCGGCAAGAGCGGATGATCCGGTAGCGGGATACAGGGATCAGCGCAGCGTGGTTCCGACAGCGAGGTATGCTTGCAAGACAGGTTAGCATCAAGGCACAAAGCAGTTTGAACGAACACATGTGAGTGAGAGCCGGCGATCTAAATAGCCATCCAGTCCGGCGCTCAGTGATGACAGCATCAGTCTTAAAGGTGTATGCACATCTTACCAAAAGAGAATGGTGGGGCGCATACACTTATGAAAGAGTAATTAGGGTACCCAAAGGTACCAGAACATTACACCGTCTCTCTCTGTCAAACTCTCTCTCCTTGGGGGGGGGGAACAGTTCCTCTCCAAAGGCGCTGGAGACCCTAGGAACGCCTCTGTTTGTGCTATAAAAAAAAGAGCGACAATTCTGAAAAAAAAAAAAAAACAATATTTTTCACATTCTGCTATATAACATTACCCCCCAAGAAAATTTAAATTTAAAAATCAAACTTTTTTAAGATTTTAGGCCAATTTGTTTTCTGCTATATATTTTTGGTAAAAAAAAAACTCACAATAAGCATATTTTGATTGGTTTGCGCAAAAGTTATCACGTCTACAAACTATGGGAAAGATTTATGGCATTTTTATTGTTTTTTTTTTGTTTTTTTTACTAGTAATGATGGCGATCTGCGATTTTTAGCTGGACTGCGACATTGCGGCAGACCTCTAACTGACAATTTTGACACTTTTGTGCTGAAAATATGCACTGTTACTGTAATAATGACACAGGCAGGGAAGGGGTTAACACTGTGGGTGATCAAGGGGTTAAATGTGAGCCTAGGGGAGTGATTCTAACTGTATGGGGACGTGGCTTGTGAAATGATCACAGAGACCTACAGTATATATATATATATATATATATATATATATATATAGAAGGATCACAGGAGCTCTGTGATCTTTCCAGAGAGAAAAACGGTCATCTGTGTTTACAACAGCTGACCGTTCTCCTCTTTCAGCGGAGAACGATCGCAGGTGTCAGGTAGCAATCAGAGCCGCCTGCCCCGTGCATCGGGGTCCATGATGCCGAGTGGGGGAGGGAGCGCGGCGGCGCGCGTTTGCCCCCTAGCTGCAGGCGTGCGACCAACATAGCCCTACATCGGTTCGCGCAGGAGGGCCAGCCTGCTGCAGTATATATGTGGTGGGTGGTCCGGAACCAGTTAACCCTATGTGTATATATTATTAATTCAGAGAGTTGAAAGGCATTGCGCATTTCCTGAAGAAGCCCTTGTCAGCGAAACATGTCGAAATATGAGCGCAAACAAAATTTATAGACAACTCTCCAGCTCTAGAAGGTTACATTGTAACTCATTGTGATGTTTCTGATTTTATCAAATTGGATTTTTGTATATGTATTCTCTGTACAATAAATTTGAGATATTTTTATCTTTTTGTGTATGTTAGAATTTATTATTATGTTAGAATTCAGCACCTTTAAAGTTCCATATCTCCCTCTACCTTTGCTATTCAACATACTATTTTGACGATGCTATTGTTCATCTAAATTATATTTGGTGTACTATACTTACAAAATCATTTACAATTTTTGCTCATTCACCATATTTTATCCAAGGAACAGTGTTGTCACCCTACAACAGGAAGTGTGCTAAGATTACAGAGCGCACAGAAAGCTCACTAAATTCTGGCTAATCCGATCATGTATTTTTTTACACTTATCAAAGAGATATAACAAAATGCTTAAAATGAAATATTGAACAGAAAAAAAGGAAATAAAATGAGAATTTCACAGGTATTGTTTACATACAGGGGGCGCTGATAATAAGCCCCAAAAATAAAACCAATAAGGTTTAAAAATATATGTAAAGCCAATTGAAATTCCAACCCTTAACCAAATACCTGAATTATGGTGAATAAATAAATACAAAATAGTGACAATTCATATATCATGTGGTATAAATGAATAAACATGTGCCAAAAAAACTAACAAATTTAATGACAAACATTAATGATCAATAAATATTAATGATTAAACGTGCAATTACCAATGCAACAAATATAAGCAATTAGATATGTATGTAGTGACACCACACCAATAAATATTAACAGTTTTGTGCAAAATAAAATCCATAAAATATCCACACCTTCTAAAAGTCCTTAAGCCACTTTTAGTTTGAAGATTTACTCCACGCCATATACAGTATCTATCTCACAAAAGTGAGTACACCCCTTACATTTTTGTAAATATTTTATTATATCTTTTCATGTGACAACACTGAAGAAATGATACTTTGCTACAATGTAAAGTAGTGAGTGTACAGCTTGTATAACAGTGTAAATTTGCTGTCCCCTCAAAATAACTCAACACACAGCCATTAATGTCTAAGGCTCCATGTACACGGGACATTGTTAAAAGTCCCTTTGAATGCTGGAATTTTTAGGACATTTGAAACGTCCGTTCGGTCGCGTTTGTACCCACGTTTAGCGGGCGTTTAGCGGCGTTTGCGGGCGTTTGCGTTTAGAAGCATTCCTAGAGGTCAAAAAAATTATTCCCCTTTAAAATGGAAAAACGCGAACGCTAAACGCGGGTCATCGCGTTCAGACGCGTTCGGACGCGTTTAGACGCGTTCGGAAGCGTTTGTGCATTTGAAACGCCGGGAAACACACGTTCGAACGCAAATAATTGCATTCTAAAAAAAGTCCCTGAACGCAACTGCCTGCAAATGACTGTAAACGACCTGGTGTACATGGACAGATAAGATAAAATGTAGATGGGTTCAGGGGCTTCTGAAAAAAACGCCCAACTACTCCTAAACGGCCATTTCCAGCGTCCCGTGTACATGGAGCCTTAACCTCTGGCAACAAAAGTGAGTACACCCCTAAGTGAAAATGTCCAAATTGGGCCCAAAGTGTCAACATCTTGTGTGGCCACCATTATTTTCCACCACTGCCACTACAACTTCACAGGTTGCCACTGGAGTCCTCTTCCACCCCTCCAGGATGTCATCATGGAGCTGGTGAATGTTAGAGACCTTGCACTCCTCCACCTTCTGTTTGATGATGCCCCACAGATGCTCAATAGGCTTTAGGTGTGGAGACATGCTTGGTCAGTCCATCACCTTTACCCTCAGCTTCTTTAGCAAGGCAGTGGTCATCTTGGAGGTGTGTTTGGGGTCGTTATCATGTTGGAATACTGCCCTGCAGCCCAGTCTCCGAAGGGAGGGGATCATGCTCTGCTTCAGTATGTCACAGTACATGTTGACATTCATAGTTCCCTCCATAAACTGTAGCTCCCCACATGAAAAGATATAATAAAATATTTTTAAAAAATTTGAGGGATGTACTCACTTTTTTGAGATACTGTAGTTACACCCAGTGAGCCGTGAATATGCTAAACACTCACCAGACCATCAGTGACCACTTTATTAAAAGTGGTTAATAAGCACTTGAAATCATTCCTTACATAGCCAGGAACACTCAACTTAGGCTGGTGGAACACTTCTCCTCCAATTTATAACTCACGTATAGCAAAGTAAGCACAAAGAGAAAAAGATATTCATAGTGCAGTAGGTTTATTTCATAATTGGGGACTAAACTTAAAACAAGCGATTAGCCTCTTACATAAAAGCACCAATATAGCCCGGACTTGTAGAGGAAACTTGCACTGCTGCTCCGCCGTAACCAGGAGCCAGCGTGTGTTCCAATTACTGGAAGTCACGTGGCCGGAAGTTGCGTTCTGTAAGCTCCGCCTCTACACAATTCACGATGACGTCTTTATAGTGACGAAACTTGTAAAGGCGTAATTTTCCTGAATGCAACTTTCGCCTATGTGTCTTCTGGTAATTAAAACGCACGTCGGCTCCTGGTTACGGCGGAGCGGCAGTGCAAGTTCCCTATACAATTGCGGGCTATATTGGCGCCAATCGGGCACCATTTATTTAAGAGGCCAATCACTTGTTTTTTTGGTTTAGTCACTAAATTATTAAATAAACCTACTGCACTATGAGTGTCTTTTTGTCTTTGTGCTTACTTTGCTATATGTGAGTAATACATTTGGTGTTCCTGGCTATGTAAGGAATGATATCAAGCGCTCATTGACCACTTTTAATGAAGTGGTCACTGATGATCTGGTGAGTGTTTAGCATCTTCATGGCTCACTTGAGGGTGCAGGCCAGTCAAGTTCCTCCACCCAAAACTCACTCATCCATATCTTTATGGTCCTTGCTTTGTGCACTGGTGCGCAGTCATGTTGGAAAAGGAAAGGGCCATCCCAAACTGTTGCCACAAAGTTGGGAGCATGAAATTGTCCAAAATGTCTTTGAATTCTGACGTCTTAAGAGTTCCCTTCACTGAAACTAAGGGCCCAAGCCCCTTATTACTTTTGGTAATAACGGAATTTTTGTAAAATCTTACCTGTAAAATTCCTTTCTCTGAGTCCTCCGCCTCTTCATATTCGTCACATATGGGGTATTAGACTTTGCTCCGAAGGAGTAGCTAGGCAACAGAATATGTTAACATTAAAGCTTTTAACATATCCCACCCTCAAGGGGTGGTCCCCTCAGTCAATACCCTCCTACTTCCTGCAACCATATCTCAGTTTTAGTGGAATAGCAGTAGAGTATACAACCAAACCCCAAAAGAGGGGCGGGGGCGGCGACTGTCGGAGGACTCAGAGAAAGGAATTTTACAGGTAAGATTTTACAAAAATTCCGTTTTCTCTTATGTCCTCCGACAGTCGCCGCCTCTTCATATTCGTCACATATGGGGACGTCCCAAAGCAGTGCAAACATGAGGGGTGGGAAACGCATCCGCGCCGAAAAGGCAACGCAGTCTCCGCATCAAAGAAAGGAACCTTACCAAAGGAAGGAACCCAGCTGGGCAACAGGAAAAAACAGGTGCTCAACAGGAGCAACAACCCAGGAAAAGACAAATAACCAGGGGATAAAAAACTTATCCCAACAGCCAGAGGTCCCCACAAGGGACCCTAGGGAATCGCCGCACTAAGAACCTTGCGGCCAAAGGAAGCATCCGCCGATGCCTGAACATCTACTTTGTAGAATTTTGTGAAAGTGTACACGGTCGACCAAGTCGCCGCCTTACACACTTGGGCTACAGAAGCCCCATGACGACAGGCCCAAGACGTACTCAGAGATCTAGTAGAGTGCGCCTTCACAGGCACAGGGGGAACCTTCCCCTGCAAGGCATAGGCCTGTTCAATGGTCTGCCTGATCCATTTGGCGATGGTAGAGGCCGACGCCGCCATGCCCTTCCGAGGACCCTCTGGAAGAACAAACAAGGAGTCCGTCTTTCGAAAAGACTCAGTCGATTTAAGGTAAACCCTTATCGCCCGAACAACATCCAGAGAATGTAATCTCACCTCCTTTGGATGTTTAGGCTTCGCGCACAGCGAAGGCAAGACAATATCCTCATTAAGATGGAATTCCGAAAATCGTTTCGGAAGAAAAGAAGGATTAGGTCGCAAGACCACCTTATCCAAATGAACAACCAGATACGGAGACTTGCAGGACAAAGCTGCCAGCTCCGACACTCTGCGAGCCGAAGTGATCGCCACCAAAAAGGCGACCTTTTTGGACAACATAGACAACGAGATCTCCCTGATCTGTTCAAAAGGAGCACGTTGCAACACAGACAGAACGAGATTCAAGTCCCAAGGGGGCAAAGGATCCCTCCTAGGAGGAACCAGATGCCGCACACCCTGAACAAAAGTGCCAACCAAGGAGTTGGAAGCCACGGGACGTTGAAACAGAACGGCCAGCGCAGACACCTGACCCTTTATCGTAGCCAGCGCCAAACGCTGATCGACACCCGTTTGAAGGAAGGACAGCACTCGGGAAACCGAGTACGTGCGGGGTGAAAACCCCCTGG
The DNA here is from genome assembly GCF_965119305.1 of Pelophylax lessonae. Classification (NCBI taxonomy): domain Eukaryota; kingdom Metazoa; phylum Chordata; class Amphibia; order Anura; family Ranidae; genus Pelophylax; species Pelophylax lessonae. The sequence continues at coordinate 526,038,159 of NC_138772.1, forward strand.
ACTCACACCAGGCAAAATAGGCCTTCCAAGTACGGTAATAAACCTTCCCCGAGGAAGACTTTCTCGCGTTGATCAAAGTATGAACGACCTCTGGGGAGAGACCCTTCTCCTTCAGGACCTCGGTCTCAACAGCCAGGCCGTCAAAGCCAGAGACTGTAAAGCAGGATGGTATATCGGTCCTTGAGACAGGAGATCGTCTCGAAGAGGCAGACGCCACGGGGCGTCGACCGCCAGATTCACGAGGTCTGCGTACCAGGACCGGCGAGGCCAGTCCGGTGCCACAAGAATCACCGTGCTGCGTTCCGAGAGTAACCTGCGAAGGAACCTGGACAGCAACTGAATCGGTGGAAACGCGTACATCAGCCTGTACTGATGCCACGGGGCCACTAACGCGTCCGACGCGTCTGCCCGAGGGTCGCGCGTCCTTGCCACGAACCTTCTCACCTTGTTGTTGAGACGAGACGCGAACAGGTCCACATCTGGAAGACCCCACTTCGCGCACAACATCTGGAAGACAGCCGGGTGGAGAGACCATTCCCCCTGATCCAGGGTCTGGCGACTCAGATAGTCCGCCTGCCAGTTCTCCACCCCCGGAATGTGAACCGCCGTTATCGCCGGGACATGAGTCTCGGCCCAAGACAGAATGTCGGCCACTTCTCGAGCCGCTCGGGCACTCCTGGTGCCCCCTTGGTGGTTGATGTAGGCCACCGCCGTGGCATTGTCCGTCTGCACCCGAACCGGGCAGCCCTGCAGGCGGTCCGTCCAGCGATGAAGACAGAGATTTATCGCACGCAATTCCAGAATGTTGATCGGAAGGGAAGACTCCCCCTCCGACTAAGTTCCCTGGGCGGACAGAACGCCCAGAACACCACCCCAGCCCGACAGGCTGGCATCCGTGGTAATCACCGTCCATGAGATAGGACGAAACGACTTGCCCCCGGACACCATCGGGGACCGGAGCCACCACAGAAGGTCTCTTCTGGTGCGATGACTCAACGAGATTTGAAGATCCAGAGATTGAGGTCGCCCGTCCCACCTGGACAGGATCTCCGCTTGGAGACCCCGCGTGTGAAACTGGGCGAAGGGAATCGCCTCGAAGGCCGAGACCATCAATCCCAGACATCTCATGCACGTCCGCAGAGACGAGTGCGGAACGTCCCTGAGGGACCTGACTTCCTCCTGAAGAGTTCTGAGTTTGTCTTCCGGCAGGAAGACCTTCGCCTGCACCGAGTCCAGAATCATTCCCAGGTAGGGAAGACGAACCGACGGACTCAGTGTCGACTTTGGGAAATTTATCGTCCAACCAAACTCTTGCAGAGTTTGCATCGTGACAGACAGGTCCTTCTCCAGACCCTGGCTGGTCGCAGACCGAACCAGAATGTCGTCCAGATACCCCAGGACAGAAATGCCCTGGGCCCTCAATAATGCCAGAACCGGTGCAAGCACCTTGGTGAAGACCCGCGGAGCCGAGGCGAGACCAAAAGGCAACGCCACGAACTGGTAGTGATCCTCCGCAATGGCAAATCGAAGGAACCTCTGGTGACCCTCGAAAATGGGGATGTGAAGATACGCATCCTTCAAATCGATGGAGGCCATGAATTCCCCCGGAACCAGGGCAGCCACCACCGACCGCAGGGATTCCATGCGGAACTTGCGAACCCGCACAGAGCGGTTCAGAGCCTTCAAGTCCAGAATTGGACGAACCTTGCCCTCCTTTCTGGGCACGGTGAACAGATTGGAATAAAACCCCCGAAATCTGTCCCGATGAGGCACCGGAACTACCACTCCCTGAGCCCTCAGGTCCCGCACCGCCAGGTGCAGGTCCCGTAAACGCTCTGGAGACAGTTGAAGATTTGAGGGAAAAAATCTGCTCTCCGGCCGAGAGAGAAACTCGATCTTGTAACCAGATCGAACGATCTCCTGAACCCATCTGTCCCGCACGCGGGTCAACCAGGGCTGAAGAAAACCGAGCAAGCGTCCCCCCACCCCAAAACTGGATGAGGGCGCCCCTTCAGGCCGCACTGTTATGGGCTGCGGATCCGGATTGACCGGACTTCTGTTTTCCAGACCAGGGCTTCTTCTGAGAGCCTTGACCTTTGAACGGTTTGCCCTTCTAGTGCGACCGAAAGGCACGAAAGGACCCCTGAGGGGGCCGAAAATTAGCATGCTTCTTCCCAGAAGCCCCCTTAGCCTTGGGGAAATGGGGCAAGAGAGTGCTCTTACCTCCGGTGATCCCCTTAATCAACACATCCAAGGACTCCCCAAAAAGGCGAGACCCATCATAAGGCAGATTGGCTAAGGTCTTACGTGAAGACTGGTCCACCGACCAACATTTCAACCAAACCAGGCGGCGAGACAACACCGCCACGCTGTGCACACGTGCAGCCAACGGGACCAAGTCCAAGTCCGCATCACACAGATAAATGACACCCTGGTGGATTTGATCCACCATATCCAGGGTCGCCGGCGAGGCCGAATCGGCCACTAGGACGCGCCTAAGCATCTGCGTCCAACTTGCGACCGCCTGGGCCGCCATGAGAGAGGCAAACAGAGCCTTAAGCATAGAACCCGTAACAGAATAAGTATGACGGGCAAGAGACTCCAATCTCCTATCCGTGGCATCACGGAACACAGGGGAATCCTCTGCAGGAATCGCAGTGGATTTGTTTAAAACCGCAATTGCGTGATCCACTGGGGGTGGCACACACCACCTTTCATCAGTGGAAGGAGAGAAAGGATAACGCAGCTTGAACCTACTTGGTACAGCAAAAGGTTTGCGTAGATTGCGCCATTGTTCCTTAACAGCGCGCTGAAAATCATCATTGCAGGGAAAAACCTGCGGCGTCCTGCGTTTTCTCTGCGTCCCATAAGCCGCCAAGGCAGCGGGGGGACACACTTCATCCTGCAAACGCAGCGTTTGTTTTATGGAAGCAATCAATTCATCCATGATTGCAAGCTCTTCAGGCGAGCCAGGGGGAGAATTATCAACCCCTTCAACTTCAGCCTCCACCTCGGACCCCACTAGATCCAGGGAGGAGCGGGACCCCGATAAGGAGGCCCCCGCCATAACAACCCCATCACCCTCACCCTCAGAATCAGAGGAAAGAGCAACTCTGGGTCTTTTAGTAGATTGAGCAGCCACCAGCATCTGCACCTGAGCAGCAAGGCCAGCCACAATAGTGGCTAAATCCCCCCCAGGGGGGGAAACAGCGGTCCCCTGGCTTTCCACCAAGGCGGTAGGAAATTTGCCCTCCTGAGAATCCATTGCCCCTATAACAAATGCCGGATAATAAAGGGTTAAAGAGGAAGTAAACCCTCCTCTACAACTTGTACCTATAGGTAAGCCTATGATAAGGCTTACCTATAGGTACTGTAAATATCTCCTAAACATGTACCGTTTAGGAGATATTTACCTTACATGTCGCCAGTGACGTCACTGGCGCATGCGCTCTGAAGGAACGGCCGATCGTGCCGTTCCTTCAGAGCCCCGTGCCGTGACTGTCGGCTCTAGCGCGCGTGCGCGGGAGTGACGTCACCGCGGCTCCGGCCAATCAGATGGCCGGATGCCGCGATCCCGGAAGACGGACGACTAGACATGTCGCCCGTCATAGAGGTGAGTGAGCGGCACGGCGGGGGCTCGTTCTGAGGTAAGTATTGCATAATGAGCTAATATGCGATGCATACTAGCTCATTATGTCTTTCTTTTGCAGGGTGTAAAAAAAAAAAAAAAAAAACTTTTTTACAACCTCTTTAACTGCCCCTTTAACACGCGCGGCGAGCGCAGCCCACCGCACCACCACAAGCACAATGAGACCCCCACAGGGACAATAAAACTGACACAGGCAATGGATAGGAAGGATATAACCTGAGGAGACCCTCGCCGCTGCTGCTGCCTCGATCGGTGTTCCTGGAGAAGAGGAAGTGATGCTGCCAGGGCGCTCTATGAAAGCCTATGGGAGGCTACAAGAAAATGGCCGCCATGCATGTAGAACATGCGGTCGGAGCGAGTGTAGGCAAAATGGCGCCGTTTGGCGCCGAAACCGCCGCTCCACAGTACAGTAATGCACACATGTCTGTATATATAAAAAAACATGTCAGATCGCCGCAGCGATCGCTGTATAATGCCCAAACATGCCACAAAACATGCCCCACAGCACACAGCTTCTCACACTGACAAGGCTGACACACACAGTGTCACACAGCTACCCCCCCCCCCCTTGCAGCCCACAGCATGCAGCCGAGAGATAGGGAGACAAACAGTGTGAATAGAGGCAGGTTACACAGTCCCAGACTGACACCCCCCAGACAGACAGGTCCCCACATAAATACACTTACCTCACATGGCGTGGGGGACCCGCACAGGCGAACAAGCCGCTGCACATGAGGCAGGGAGAGTCGCATACAAGACGCACAGAATGGGGGTTAAGAAACCGCACAGCGTCCAGTGAGGTAGCCACCTCACCAATCATCCCTGCACCGAACAGGGATGGGTCGTTCACTGTGCCAGGAGCGTTACCTGGCTGAACGCTCGATGGCAGGCTGGGAAGCCACTGACCCACGACCTGCGACCAGAGGGATCAGCCCGAGACCCAGTCCGCATGATCCTCTTCATCCGAAGAACTAACTATTGCTGACAAAAAGAACAGCTAAGTGAAGGTAGAGAGAAAACTCAAACAAAAAATCAAAAAAGAAGAAAGAGTCTGGGGCACAAAGCCCCAGCACAGAGAGAGCCAGCCACTCCTGACAAGCATGACATTAAAACTGAGATATGGTTGCAGGAAGTAGGAGGGTATTGACTGAGGGGACCACCCCTTGAGGGTGGGATATGTTAAAAGCTTTAATGTTAACATATTCTGTTGCCTAGCTACTCCTTCGGAGCAAAGTCTAATACCCCATATGTGACGAATATGAAGAGGTGGCGACTGTCGGAGGACGTAAGAGAAATAGTGTTTTTTTAACCCGTATTGGTTGTATATTTTTGGGCTTATAATCAGCGCCCCCTATATTCCATTTTTTCATTTAGCCTCATACACTAGTTGGGCAGCAGCCTATTATTATTTCTTTTACTAGTTGTTTGCTTGATATTTATTTATTCAGATATCTTGGCGCACAGGATTACCAAATATATCATGGTTTACATACACTTTAAAATGCAACCTCAATTACAGTGATACTTTTAATAACAAAAGGTTTTTTTTTTTACCTTATTGCAGGGAATCCATTAAGGCAGTTGCCCTCAACTCCGGTCCTCGGGGCCCACTAACAGGCCAGATTCTAAGTATTACCTTGGGGAGATGCAATCTAAAATACTGCAATCACTGAGCAGCAAATTATATCACCTGTGATACAGTTTAGTTATCTTGCAAACCTGGCCTGTTAGTGGGTCCAGAGGACTGGAGTTGAGGACCACTGCATTAAGGTAAAAAACAATAGAGCCTTTAGAACCACTTTAAATATGAGAATGTCTTTTTCGCCCACCTGCCCAATGTGCAGAAGGTGTCACTTGTATCATAACAGTTGCTGACTCCCTGGGATTTCCAGGGATCAAATTTTCCATTTCTATATGGGAATATTTTCTTTCATAGATGCCATTTATTTGTTCTATTATTCTACTATTTATTTTATAATTCTATAATTATTTCATATTTATTCTATCATTCTATTCTATATGGTAATATTTCATTTGTGGATGTCATTTCTTTGTTCTATTATTCTACTATTCTACTATTTATTTTAAAATTATTTTTTATAATTATTCTATATGGTAATAGTTCATTCATGGGTGTCATTTATTTATTCTACTTATATACTATTTATTTTATAATTCTATTATTAATTTATAATTATTCTATTATTCAATTCTATATGGTAATATTTAATTCATGGGTGTCATTTATTTGTTCTATTTCAAAATTATACTAAACAATTGAATTTCTTAAATTTCTACTTTTGTAAAGTCCCATTACTACAATGCTCATGCTTTACATGTATCAGTTGCACAAATATTCAATTTGAAACCCGTGATATAGAATGATATCGAATGTTATATAAGTTGTTCATCTTACTTCATTTTGTATTTCTGTTTGTATATTATTTTTTGTTTGACAAAACTAATAAAAAAAAATATATAAAAAAAACAACTGAATTCCAAAAAGAAATTCCAATTTCAATTTCAAAACATTTTTTTTTTTCATGCTCTAAAAGATCAAATTGAAAATGACAATTTAGGCACAAGCTTTCAATTCCTTAAAATTCTGGCAAAATTTGTGAAATTTTGGTGAAACTACACCATTTTGGCACAACACATTGGACCTAATAGAAAAAGTCAAATTAAGGCGTTTTTGGCAGTTTTTAAAGGAGTAATGGATTTAAATGATCCCTAAATGATCCCTAAAGGGGCTACTATCCTGCACCAGTTCTTGTGACAGAAATTGCCCATCATTAGCTTCATTAGATTACCTTTTTTTTTTTCTAGAAACAAAAAAATAAATAAAAATAAAAATGCAGTGAAAAATAAAATGACCATATACCAATAATGATCACATTCACAATACACAAAACGAATTGGACTCAACGGAGGAAGCCAAAGTATGGTGCTATGGGCAGTTTGTGAAGGAATACTGGAATTTAAATGTCCCCTGAGGGTTATGAAAGCTTCTTTCTAGTATCCTGGACCTATTATTGTGCCTAAAATGGTCCACCATTAGCCTCATTGTTTTCCTTTTTTTTTTTTACTTTTTTCAGGAAAGAAAAAAAGAAGAAAGAAAAAACAGGCAGTGAAAAAAGCAACCATATACAAGCAACAATCGCATACACAATACACAATGGATTTAACAGAGGAAGCCAAATGAATGTGTTTTTGGCAGCTTTTAAAGAAGTAATTGGAATTAAATGGTCCCTGAGGGTGATGAAAGTTCCATTTTACGACCCTGGGCCTGTCCTTGTGTTAAAAAATGGTGCATCGTTATCCTCATTACTTGATATTTTTTTCCCAAGAAAGAAAAAAAAAAAAAACACTGAAAAATAAAGCAACCATATACAAATAACGACCACATACACAATACCCATATTGGACACAACAGAAGAAGCCCAATTAAAGGTTTTGGGCTTTTTTTAAAGGGAGTAATTGGATTTAAATGCCCCCTGAGTACAAATATAAAGATCACTAACTGAAAAAGGTTACAGTGGCATTAAACCTTCGGGGTTTTTTCCCTTTAAAATAACAAATATGTTATACTTACCTGTTCTGTGCAAACGTTTTGTACAGAGCAGCCCCAATCCTCTTCTTCTGGGGTCCCCCGCCGGAACTCCAGGCTCCTCCTCTTCGGCAAGTGCCCTCATGGAAAGCGGCTTTTCATGGGGGGCACCCGTGTGTGCTCGCTCCCGAGCTGCCCTGTCTACGTCTATGCTTGGCACAGCATATGACTGACAGAAGCGGGAGCCAATGGCTCCTGCTGCTATCAATCTACCCAGGGAAGAGGGAGATAGTGTTGAGACCGGTGCTCTCATGCACATCGCTGGATCAGATCAGGCTCAGGTAAGAATTAGGAGAGGGCTCAGGGAGATTTTGCACGGAGGATTTATCATCTTAATGTATAGAATGCATTAGGGTGAAAACCTTAAAGTGGTTGTAAAGTCAGAAGGTTTTTTTATCTTAATGCTTTCAATCCTTTAACCTCCCTGGCGGTATGATTGTTTCCGATTTTAGGTGCTGAAAGCGGTACCATTATTTTGCATGTAATTCTTTAGGATGAGCAGCCCAAACCCACTATTTACATATGATTTTTTTTTTAACGTGTGTTCTTCTTTATAACATCTCGGTATGATAAAGTTTGAAACACAAAATCATAAATTATAATATAATAAATAACTATAAATAAGTTAAAGTATATATATATATATATATGTAAATATATATATATATATATATATATATATATATATGTATATGTGTGTGTATATATATATATATATATATATATATACAGTGCCTTGCAAAAGTATTCGGCCCCCTTGAACGTTGCGACCTTTTGCCACATTTCAGGCTTCAAACATAAAGATATAAAACTGTAATTTTTTGTGAAGAATCAACAACAAGTGGGACAAAGTCATGAAGTGGAACAAAATTTATTGGATATTTCAAACTTTGTTAACAAATAAAAAACTGAAAAATTGGGCGTGCAAAATTATTCAGAAAAAAAAAATTATTTCAAGAAAAGAAAAAGTCAATTTTTTTTTTAAAGCTAATTTAGTCTTAGCAGCTCCATGAGCAAAACTGAGAATCTCCACCATTGAGAAGTTTATCCACCAGCGAAATTGCTTACTTTATTGTGAAAATAATTTTACTGAAATCACTCCATTCATTCACATACTACTACTCATTGAAGAATATTACAATATTCCCAAACAGTTCAATGGTTTCACTTGACCTCAAAATAATATCAATGGAAGTGACAGATAATCCTCCATCCAAGGTCTGATTTTTTTTATATACAATTACATAATAAAACATGAGTGGGCACTGCTAGACGTGTCTCTGAGGGATTTCATCCTTGGCCATGCCCCTGCTTTTCAGCTCTGTGCAATTCTTTTATAAAGTCTCTCTTTTTTTATACATGTTTTTTCAGTTTTTACTGTCTTAGTATGTTTTCTCAGTTTCTGAAAACATTTTATATTCAATATGAATCATTTTCAGTTGGCAGGTTGTGAATGTGAGAGTAGTTTACTACTATGCTGTAAATAGACCTGAAAAGCCTGTGTTTAGGTTAGATCTACATGGAAGCAGATCCCTTGTTCACATCTAAGATAGTTGGAAGAAGGATGTACTTCACCCACCAAAACCAACGCTACCAGTGGTCACCTGCATTTTCTCCCTGCAGGTAGAGTCTAAGAAAGGCAGAGCTAGTGCTAGGCTTTCTTATTAGAAATTTCCATAACCTCTGATAACATAAAGAGAGAGAGAGAAAGAGAGAGACAAAAAATGAAGAGAAGAGAAAGAGAGAAAGACAGACAAAACGTGAGCTACTGCAGGAGGAGTTAAGAAGTGTAAAGTTAGTGCTGGGCTTTCCTTTTAGAAATTTCTGCAAGGTTTTATAACAATGTACATAAAGAGAGAAAGAAAGAAAGAAAGAAAGAAAGAAAGAAAGAAAGAAAGAAAGAAAGAAAGAAAGAAAGAAAGAAAGAAAGAAAGAAAGAAAGAAAGAAAGAAAGAAAGAAAGAAAGAAAGAAAGAAAGAAAGAAAGAAAGAAAGAAAGTGAGAGACTACAAGAAGAGTTGCAGAGCTAGTGCTAGGCTTTCTTATTAGAAATGTCTGCAACCTTTGAGTGAGAGAAAGAAAGAAAGAAAGAGAGAGAGAGAGAGAGACAAAGAGAGAAACAGTGAGGAAGAGAAAGAGAGAGACAAAAAATGAGAGAATACAGGAAAGGTAAGGAGGTAAGGAGTTAGTGCTGGGCTTTCTTATTAGAAGTTTCAGCAAGCTTTGATAACACTCTGCTTCGAGAGGGAGAAAGAAAGAAAGAAAGAAAGAAAGAAAGAAAGAAAGAAAGAAAGAAAGAAAGAAAGAAAGAAAGAAAGAAAGAAAGAAAGAAAGAAAGAAAGAAAGAAAGAAAGAAAGAAAGAAAGTGAGAGATTACAAGAAGAGTTGCAGAGCTAGTGCTAGGCTTTCTTATTAGAAATTTCTGCAACCATTGAGTGAGAGACAGAAAGAAAGAAAGAGAGAGAGAGAGAGAGACAAAGAGAGAAACAGTGAGGAAGAGAAAGAGAGAGACAAAAAAATTAGAGAATGCAGGAAAGGTTAAGAGGCGAGGAGTTAGTGCTGGGCTTTCTTATTAGAAGTTTCAGCAAGCTTTGATCACACTCTGCATCGAGAGGGAGAAAGAAAGAAAGAAAGAAAGAAAGAAAGAAAGAAAGAAAGAAAGAAAGAAAGAAAGAAAGAAAGAAAGAAAGAAAGAAAGAAAGAAAGAAAGAAAGAAAGAAAGAAAGAAAGAAAGAAAGGAAGAAAGGAAGAAAGAAAGAAGAAATGAGAGACTACAGGAAGAGTTGCAGAGCTAGTGCTAGGCTTTCTTATATCAGCAACCTCTAAAAACACTTTACATAACGCGAGAGACAAAAAGAGAGAAAGAGGGGGAGGGAGAATTAAAAAAAAAGGAAAAAAGAAAAGAAAAAGAAAAAGAAAAGAAAAGAAAAAAGAGTGGGAGAGAGAGGGACAAGGAGAGACAAAGAGAGAAAGAGTGAGAGAGAAAAACAGAGAGGAAGAAAGAGAGATGCGAGAGACAGAGAGAAAGGGTGAGAGATAGAGAAAGAAAGAAAGAGAGAGACAAGCAAAGACATAGAGAAGGAGGAATTGGTGCCAAGCATATTCATGTCCATTCCAAGACCCTCAATGTGAATTTGATTCCAAACATAATTTTGTGAAAGTAATTGAGTTGACTTTCTCTCACGGGCCAGTGGTTGCAGTTACAAGAAGTGACTGGCAATTTATGTATATATAAAATATAAAGGTGAGGAAAGAAAGAAAGAAAGAAGAAATGAGAGACTAAAGGGAGAGTTGCAGAGCTAGTGCTAGGTTTTCTTATTAGAAATTTCAGCAACCTATAAAAGCACTTTATATAACGCGAGGGACAAAAAGAAAGAAAGAGAGAGAGGGGGGAGAGAGAATTAAAAAATTCTCATCTGGATGTCTTGTCGGATCGGATGCCAGGCGGGAGTCATCAAACACATTCCGCCTCCCCATAGAGGAGAATGGCTGGCCTGACCAGGTCTGCCTGAACAATGGACAGGAAGGCGATTGTGTGAAAGGGGCCTTATTGTTGGCATGCCCTGCTAGATAATGTACAAAGTAACATAAAAATATCAAAAATATCATAAATGAATTATGTTGTAAGTAAAAAAAAATCATCAGTGGACAATCTGTCATCAACGTGAAACCGTTCACTCCAGTTATCAGCATAAAGCTTTCTACTGTTCTCAATGCCACTCAGCCTGCTAAAGTGTCTGCCCACCAACATGCAGGAACAGAGTAAACAGTTCTATGCAGGATCAGCTACAAGCCGGCATTGGAAATGCATGCTTTAATCTTTCAACTATCCAAGAGCTTTAACACAGGATTAAATAAACCCAGCAATCCTCTTTATTTTCACTTATATCCACAAACAGGCAAAACAAAAAAACTGGTTTTAGAAAAAAAAAATGTCTAGAAAACCAATACAACAGTGAATACTAATTCTTGCTGATGGTTACCAGATTTTGTATGTTTCTCCTTGCTCTGGATATTTAATTTAAAGTAAAGAAAGGAAGGTGAGAGGGCAGGAGGTGTGGAGGGAAAGGAAAGAAAGAAAGAAAGAAAGAAAGAAAGAAAGAAAGAAAGAAAGAAAGAAAGAAAGAAAGAAAGAAAGAAAGAAAGAAAGAAAGAAAGAAAGAAAGAAAGAAAGAATGGAGGGAAAAAGAAAGAAAGAAGAATGGAGGGAAAAAGAAAGAAAGAAGAATGGAGGGAAAAAGAAAGAAAGAGGAACGGAAGGAGAAAGAAAGAAAGAGGGATGGAGGGAGAAAGAGAAAGGAAGAGGGATGGAGGGAGAAAGAGAAAGAAAGAAAGATGGAGGGAGAGAAAAAAGAAAGAAAGAAAGAAAGAAAGAAAGAAAGAAAGAAAGAAAGAAAGAAAGAAAGAAAGAAAGAAAGAAAGAAAGAAAGAAAGAAAGAAAGAAAGAAAGAAAGAAAGAATGGAGGGAAAAAGAAAGAAAGAAAGAAAGAAAGAAAGAAAGAAAGAAAGAAAGAAAGAAAGAAAGAAAGAAAGAAAGAAAGAAAGAAAGAAAGAAAGAAAGAGAAAGAAAGAAAGAATGGAGGGAAAAAGAAAGAAAGAAGAATGGAGGGAAAAAGAAAGAAAGAAGAATGGAGGGAAAAAGAAAGAAAGAGGAACGGAAGGAGAAAGAAAGAAAGAGGGATGGAGGGAGAAAGAGAAAGGAAGAGGGATGGAGGGAGAAAGAGAAAGAAAGAAAGATGGAGGGAGAGAAAAAAGAAAGAAAGAAAGAAAGAAAGAAAGAAAGAAAGAAAGAAAGAAAGAAAGAAAGAAAGAAAGAAAGAAAGAAAGAAAGAAAGAAAGAAAGAAAGGAAGAAAGGAAGAAAGAAAGAAGAAATGAGAGACTACAGGAAGAGTTGCAGAGCTAGTGCTAGGCTTTCTTATATCAGCAACCTCTAAAAACACTTTACATAACGCGAGAGACAAAAAGAGAGAAAGAGGGGGAGGGAGAATTTAAAAAAAAGGAAAAAAGAAAAGAAAAAGAAAAAGAAAAGAAAAGAAAAAAGAGTGGGAGAGAGAGGGACAAGGAGAGACAAAGAGAGAAAGAGTGAGAGAGAAAAACAGAGAGGAAGAAAGAGAGATGCGAGAGACAGAGAGAAAGGGTGAGAGATAGAGAAAGAAAGAAAGAGAGAGACAAGCAAAGACATAGAGAAGGAGGAATTGGTGCCAAGCATATTCATGTCCATTCCAAGACCCTCAATGTGAATTTGATTCCAAACATAATTTTGTGAAAGTAATTGAGTTGACTTTCTCTCACGGGCCAGTGGTTGCAGTTACAAGAAGTGACTGGCAATTTATGTATATATAAAATATAAAGGTGAGGAAAGAAAGAAAGAAAGAAGAAATGAGAGACTAAAGGGAGAGTTGCAGAGCTAGTGCTAGGTTTTCTTATTAGAAATTTCAGCAACCTATAAAAGCACTTTATATAACGCGAGGGACAAAAAGAAAGAAAGAGAGAGAGGGGGGAGAGAGAATTAAAAAAAAAAAGAAAACAAAAAGAAAAAGAAAAGAAAAAAGTGTGGGAGAGAGAGAGAGACAAAGAGAGACAAGGAGAGACAAAGAGAGAAAGAGTGAGAGAGAAAAACAGAGAGAAAGAAAGAGAGATGAGAGAGAGAAAGGGTGAGAGAGAGAAAGAAAGAGAGAGACAAACAAAGACAGAGAGAAGGAGGCATTGGTGCCGATATTCATGTCCATTGCAAGACCCTCAATGTGAATTTGATTCCAAACATGATTTTGTGAAAGTAATTGAGTTGACTTTCTCTCACAGGCCAGTGGTTGCAGTTACAAGGAGTGACTGGCAATTTTCCATTTATGAATATATAAAATATAAAAGTGAGGTGATCTTTATGCATCGCTGCTACACCTCCCACGCTGCCCACAACTGTTAAGAAACGCTGTGAATTTACCAAGTGCTATCTTGCAGGAATAATAAGCCTTGTGAAATGAACCGTTGTAGCAGAGAGGTACTTCACTTATACTACTGTTTCCTAATGCGACAAAAGCCGAAAAAGACATGGAGCTGTTGATGATATAATGTTCTACATCTGTGTTTAAAAGTAATGAAATATTGGCAACGGATTTGTGTCACGGAAAAGTTCTGCAACTGTGTTTAAAAAGGAAAGCTACGGTGAAAATAAACCTTTGCCGCTGAGATTTAATGTCACGCTGTTAGGAAGCGCTGCAGCCATTCTTGCTATTTCTGAAGATGTTTCCTATAAACAACAAGTGCTCATCTTTCAGGTGTGCATAAGAAATAGAAACTGTCTATCATCTAGAGACCCGAGTCACCTGCTCCCTCCTGAACATGTTTTTTTTTTTTTTTTTTTTAATTGAGAAAATATCAAATGTTGAAAATGAATATATTCTATGAATAACATGCATTCTAATTTTCAAGCAGCTTTAGGCTTGTTTTCCAATATTTCACTGCAGATTGCCTTATCTAACTACCTGTTGTAGAAAGTCCGTATACACAGCTCAATAGTTCAAGCCTAAAGAGACCCTTTCACCAGACTTTATTTCCACAACAATCTTTCCATCAATTTATATGTGCATTAATGTATTTTATTCATGTTATTTACCTGTAAAAGTCTCCCTTGTGTAGACATCCAAGAGTCTTGAGATTGCTGTTGGGGGGCTGGCATCTTAGATGTGATGTCAGCAGCCCCAGTAGACTCAGAGTTGTCCCTCATCGGTCACTCTATAGCAGCCCTTCACAACCTTTTTAACATGGAGGAACCCTTGAAATAACTTTCTGTTCTCAGGGAACCCCTACTAATAATTACTCTATCCACATATCATGGTACATTGGCCTTGATGGTCACTGGGAAGAATACTTCTTAGGTCTACACACCTGATCCTCATTAACCAGCTAAAAATAGAAGATAGAAAGTCCATCCAGTGCGACCCTGAATGCAGATAGTGTGCGTTCGGGGCTGCGCACCCATATGGCTGCCTAAATGAGAGCAGCAGTTGTGTCCATGCAGCTGTTCAATCCCAGTTGACATGAATACGACTGCCTGCATCAGGATGCATGGAACACCTGTGCATCCCCATGCAGGCAAACATAGCCCTCACAAGGGCAAATGCTTAGGCATGCATGTGTGAATGGGGACTTACATTGGTGGTTAGTGGGAAGAATGCCCTTTCACAGATAGCTAAAATTATCACTGTTGTCAATGGGAACATATCTTAGAGGAAGAAATAGCTCGTTTCTCAAGGAACCCCCTAGCAACCTCAGGAGGAACCTTTGGGATCCATAGAAGCCCAGTTGAGAAAGGCTGCTCTAAAGAATTCCCATTCACTGCTACCCAAACTGCTACATAAAAGGTTATGCAGGGAGGTGAGGGGGACGCTCAGACAAGCTGGGCTAAGACAGAAAGTAATTAAACACTCACAAAAAGATGAAAGGGCTTATGACGGGGCAGGAGGCATAGGGCTTTGCTAGGGCATGGGACCCAGAAGCCAAAGGCAATCACTGTAGTAGCATCTTGCCCACACGCTAATCTTTGCTGTAAAACAAAAAACAAACAGTTGCCCAAAAAACCTTTAGGCCCCTTTCAAGGCAATCACTGTAGTAGCATCTTGCCCACATGCTAATCTTTGCTGTAAAACAAAAAACAAACAGTTGCCCAAAAAACCTTTAGGCCCCTTTCACAAGGGTCCGTTCTGTCGACGGAGCCTTTTGCTCAGCGAGGGAGCGATCTGCCGATCCCCGCTGAGCAGGCAGATGACAGCTCCGTCTCCGCTCTGTTTGTGGAGATGGAGCTGTCAGATCCCCGCTGTCCTCTATGGGGGGAATCAGATGAGAACGGACCGCCTGTCCGTTCTCATCCGATCCCATCCGATCCGAACGGCTGGACGGATGGAAAATAGGGTCTCCATCCATCCAGATTTCACGGACAGGATCAGATCAGAGAGCAGTGGGTGTCAGCGGAGATGTCTCCGCTGATATCCGCTGCCCCATAGGGATGCATGGAGGATGCCTAAAAAACTGGCAGGCGGATCTGATCGGATCGCTCGTGTGAAAGGGGCCTTAAAGCCAAATACTTCAAAGAGTATGGGACTCTTGTTCTCCTTTGAATTTAGTGGTTTGATCCACCTACCCCTGCATCAGTACTGTGCCCTTTGTTGATGTAGGGCCTGGAAGACACCACAGTGCACAGCTAGGAGTTCAACACTTTTGGGAGGGTCAGATCCTGCAAATTTTTCAGTCACTGGTTTCTAGTACTAGAGCAGTACAGGTTTTGAAAGAGGAAGGTATTAAAAAAGAACTCCCACTTTTTCACCTCCCCCCAGGGGGCAAAGTACGTGAAGTACTTTGTCCTATGTTCTTGGGAAGGCTAGCCATAGATTAATTTTTTTTTTGCTCAGCCAGCGAGTGGGTGGAGGAATTCTCCCCACTGGGACATTGTATTCGGACAGTGGGGACTCTCCGCTGCCAAATACACTGATCAGGAAACAAGCCAGTTCGACAGAAGTCAATTCTTAGGTCAAGTTCTGTCATATTCAAGTCACACATGGATTGAAATTCAGCCAGTCCCTGTCGAACCAGCTGCATTTCAATCCATCTATGGCCAGTTAAGGGCTGATGTCACACTGATGCAGTGCGGTTTTTCTACACTACAGGTGAAGCACAGTTGCATCGGGTGGCTTTGGTGCGCTTTCTGAATGCACGAAACCCACAAATACACTGCTCTGCACCCGAGGTGCGGGAAAAATAACCTGCAGACAAGCAGGGGCAAGAGGAATGCAGTGGTAGGTGTGTGTGTATCAGCTTCCTATCGCTCTGCATGCCTCTTGCTGCCACTTGTCTCGGGCAAGCTCTTGAAGCTGAGACAAGTCGGATCATCAAGCAGCCATCTTCTGACTATGTTGATGGATGGCTATGTGGGGAGTGCCCAATCACATAGCTAGGCTTTTAGAGCACTAGGAACGCGAGGCAAAAGTATTACATTGGGGACAAAGCATAAAATAAAACGGAACTAAACTCTCTCATTAACCACTTTACCACCGGAGGATTTTGCTGTCTTATGTCCAGGCCACTTTTTGCGATTCGGCACTGTGCGAATTTAACTGACAATTGGGCAGTCGTGCGATGCCGTACCCAAACGAAATTTCCGTCCTTTTTTTCCCACAAACAGAGCTTTCTTTTGGTGGTATTTGATCACCTGTGCAATTTTTACTTTTTGCGCTATAAACAAAAAAAGAGCGTAAATTTTGAAAAAATAACAATATTTTTCACATTTTTTTATATGAAATTCCCCCCCCCCAAAAAATGTAAAAATCTATTTTTTTTTACATTTTTGGCCAATTTGTTTTCTGCTACCTATGTTTGGTAAAAAAAATCACAATAAGCGTATTTTGATTGGTTTGCGCAAAAGTTATTGCGTTTACTAACTAAGGGAAAGATTTCTGTCATTTTTGGTGTTTTTTTTTTAACGAGTAATGGCGGCGATCTGCAATTTTTTTTGCGGGACTGCGACATTGCGGCGGACAGATCGGACCCTTGACTGACATTTTTGACACTTTTGGGGGTACCAGTGACATTACTACAGTAATCAGTGCTATACATATGCACTGTTACTGTAAAAATGACACTGGCAGTGAAGGGGTTAATTTTATTGGAGAGGGAGGGGTTAATGTATGCCTGGTGCTTACTAACGTGTGTGGGGGGAGGTGACTGAGTGACACAGGGACAGATCACATGTTCAGCTATGCTGCACCCTGCAATCTGACCCTGCCTGTCACTTAGGAGATCCGCCCACTTCGTTTACACAAGCAGGCGGATCTCCAGACTCGATTCCCCGACAATCGGGGAAGAGCAGCAGCAATCGCCGCCGCTCCTCCCCTGGCCCGACTCCCGCTGTGACTGAATACAGCTGGAGCGAGCCTCCGGCGGCGCGCGAGCGCCGCCCACAAGGGGAGGAGTCCAGCGACATAGGTCTACGTCTCTGGACGGGAACGAGCCACTGTGCCGCAGTAGAGGCACAGTGAGCGGGGGTAAAGTGGTTAAACATTAACTATTTTTAATCATGAAGCTGCTAGCCTTAGTAATTAGACAGAAAGGTTTTTACTTGTTTTACAACTTTTTTACATTTCTTCAGTTGCTTCCTGGTTTCTGGCCTAGGCCAAAATGATATCATACATCCCAGAAGTCTTCATGGGAGGACTGGAGGAGGGACTTTACCTCCATAGGCACACCCTCCTGCCTGTACGGCTTAGCAAAGGGCAGATGGATTCCATGAAGTCAATTCTACATAAATTATCTGCCATTAGTCAAGATGATCATGGATAGAATTGTCAGGGGGATGTTTTGTTCAAAGGGATTTCTCAAAATAAATAATGGAGACATAGATGGATGGATGAATTTGCTTTAAATATTAAAGATTAAATAAGTACCATTTTCAGATTGGTGTGCTCAGATATAGTTAAGTACCATTTTAAAGTGGTTCGATCAATAGGCAGAAAGTCTTTAACCTTAATGCAGTCTATGCATTCAGGTAAAATACCTTCTGCATGCAGCCCCTCATACTTGCCTGAGCCCAACCTCGATCTAGCGATGTGCAGGAGAGCAAAGGCTCTCTTTGCTTTCTCTCTCCTCATTGGCTCAGAGACAGCAGCAGAAGCCATTGGCTCCCTCTGCTGTCAATCACTGCAAGTGAGGACGGAGTGGGGGGTGGGGCCACACAGCAGCCTCAGGAGTGAGCCAACACAAGTGCCCCCACAGCAAACGGCTCGCTATGGGGCACTCGGCTGGGGGAGGAGCAACGGCGGGAGACCGCAGAAGAGGAAGGTGCGGGCTGCTCTGTGCAGAGCCGTTGCACAGAGCAGGTAAGTAAAACATGTTTGCTATTTTCTAAAAATAAAATGTAATCCTTTACAAACACTTTAAATTAGAATTCTTGTTTAAATGTCATTTTTTGCATAGATTTTAGCAGCAGAGACACTTCAAAGCATTTGCTCATCATTATTAGGACAAATACATCTAGATTAGGTCTGGCCAATGTGGCCTGCCCCACAACTAAGACTGCTGACCCAATCATTTGTTTTCCTGGCTCTGGAACACAATTAAAAAAGTGAAATAGTATAGTCTATGAAAAGAAAGACTACATTCAATTATCAATGGAAAATTTCCACTGGAGGTTTTCATGCCGTGGTAAATGAGTGACTTATCAAAATGTCATCGTTGTAATAGTTAAAATTCCAATTATCTGGGGATGCAGACATTAAACCAGACAAAGATGAAACGGAGCGATTGAAACATTCGATTCTGTCTTGCGGAAGATCAGCTTCCCCTTTATAATGTCAAATGATAATCAGTTACATTTTACTTTTGTGAAGGAAACATTAGGTGCAGATTGCGGTAATGAAATACATGTAAGTAGCCAAGGGAAGGATTATGCTGCAAACTACATGCCAGGAATCCAATGAGCTTGTAAAATCCTTTGCACTCTGCCTCTGCTGTGCTAGTAATTTTAGCAATTCTTTCTGTGGACTATAGAACACATCCCCCTAGGAAATTATATAAGCTAACTGAACCTGTTGATCAAGCACTGGGTGGATGTGCTAAATTCTCTTTATAGGTGGCTAATGAGGGTCAGGTGTGTAGGCTACAAAGTGGCAGCTTTGCAGTGCCAGAAACTGTCCATTTATGATGATGGAGAGAAAGCTCTACCATGCAAAATCTTCTACACTAATTATGTGTAATCTGTGACCCAAGTGAAGTCCTAGGTGGATTGCCACAGTGGAGAAAGATAGCAAAAAGAGGGGCGCACCGACCTAGTGCATTACCACTAAAAATATTTATTAAAATAGTAAAATGCATAAAATATACTCACAAGAATAGTGTGATAATACACACATATCAATAATTCCATGAATACGTGAAAATGACTCAAAGGTGGTCCGGCACTGCGTGATGCTGAACCACGTGTGATAAATCGCACAGAGCTGTTGTGGCTTTGGCTGACGTATTTCGAGTGTGAACCCCCTTCCTCAGAGCCAAGAAATGCTGCTGCGGCATTTCTTGGCTCTGAGGAAGGGGGTTCACCCTCGAAACGCGTCAGCCAAAGCCACAGCAGCTCTGTGCGATTTATCGCACGCGGTTCATTATCACGCAGTGCCGGACCACCTTTGAGTCATTTTCACGTATTCATGGAATTGTTGATATGTGTGTATTATCACACTATTCTTGTGAGTATATTTTATGCATTTTACTATTTTAATAAATGTTTTTAGTGGTAATGCACTAGGTCGGTGCGCCCCTCTTTTTGCTATCTTTCTCCAGTTTGTATCGGATACCCTTGGTCCCGAGGTGGCAGCAAGACCTTCAGTCATACCCATCCACTTTTATTGGAAACTTGCCTCTACCTTCCCATTATTGCACTTGAGCGCAGAAGATTTGAACTACATTTTGGATTGCCACAGTGGCAGGGGTCAATAGAATAGAAACTAGAATAACATGGACTTTCTAGGCACCAATAGTAAAAAAAAAAATCTGAAATTTTATTAATTATACAAAGAATAAAAAGCACCTAACATCACACATAAAAAACAGATATAGGATAAAAAAAAACAATTACCAACCAAAACATATAACCCAACCGCATGTGTCTATCCCAGGATGGGTCTCAGGTGAGGATCCCCCAATGGTTAGCACTACGGGTAGGGTTAATAAGAGAATAGAGAGTGGGTTCTAGCTCGACATGTTTCGCGACGTGTCACTTCCTCAGGAGCTTGTCAGAACATTCCCTGGATATCCGTAATGGTGTGTAGCAGGAGTGAAAGGTCATAGTAATTTCCCCAATTCTAAATAGTACCAATAAACCAATAGGTCTTAGAGATCATTCATCTGATGGTGGAAAGAATACCAACAGCTCACTGGTACCCTGTACCTGAACGGTGCCAGCGTGCCAGTAATACGGTTAATTTGTGTCACATTTCGGGAAAGGTGACAAATGCGAGGCAATATACTGTATGTCCCCCAACATTAGATGGTGGTGAATAGTGGCAATAAGGTGATAGCCTGTAGAAGGGTGCAGATGTAATAAATATGCTAGTAGTTAATAGAGATGAGTATCTTAATCCTGGGTAGCGTGTAAGGGGTCAATAGAACAAATAGGGGAGAATTTCTGCAGAAGGGACAGAGAGGGTAACGAAAACCTGGCATGTTCTAACCCTTTTTTGCTCTATCCAAAATTAAAAAATAAAAGGTTTTGGCTTCAGATAGACTTTAATTAAAATCTCAATTATGATTTGATAGTAAGCTTTAAGCTGTGTAGGAGGTTAGGCAGGCATTATAATTAACTTTTCTTGGAAGATCTAGTTAAAAAATTTGAAATAAAAAAGAAAGTAGCCATGCCGACAGTGGAAAAGCGAGCTAGACTGCAAAGTATAAACTAAATTTATGCAAATTATATGAAGCACATGTAAAATATATGTCATTCTTAAATGGGGCCCCATATAACAACAATACATAACAAAACCACTTTGTAAGTTATCCAAAATGTACAAGTACTACCCAAATCAGCCTTTGTCAACCATTTTTTAACCCCAGAGGAACCTTTGAAATAATTTTCAGGTCTCGGGGAACCCTTGCTAAAACCAATTAATCACTTAAGCCCCGGAAGATTTTACCCCCTTCCTGACCAGGCCCTATTTTGCGATTCGGCACTGCATGAATTTAATGGACAATTGCACGGTCGTGCGAAGCTGTACCTAAACGAATTTTACATGTTTTTTTTCCCACAAACAGAGCTTTCTTTTGGTGGTATTTGATCACCTGTGCGATTTTGTGATCATGCACTATAAACAAAAAAAGAGCGACAATTTTGCAAAAATAACAATATTTTTCACATTTTTTTTATATGAAATTCCCCCCCCAAAAAATGTAAAAATCTAAATGTTTTAACATTTTTGGCCAATTTGTTTTCTGCTACATATTTTTTGTAAAAAAAAAATCACAATAAGCGTATTTTGATTGGTTTGCGCAAAAGTTATTGTGTTTACTAACTAAGGGAAAGATTTTTGTCATTTTTGTTGTTTTTTTTTTAACGAGTAATGGCGGCGATCTGCGATTTTTTTTGCGGGACTGCGACATTGGGGCGGACAGATCGGACCCTTGACTGACATTATTGACACTTTTGGGGGTACCAGTGACATTACTACAGTAATCAGTGCTATACATATACACTGTTACTGTAAAAATGACACTGGCAGGGAAGGGGTTAACTTTATTGGAGAAGGGGGGGTTAAGTGTGTCCCTAGGGAGCGTGTTTATAACTGTGCAGGGATGTGGCTTTTGATGTAACAGCAGAGATCTACGGTCCTACATAGCAGGACTGTATGATCTCTGCTGTTACACAGGGGAGAATGACAGGCGGCTTTGTTTACATTAGCCGCCTGCCTTTCTCCCTCTGTAACTGACGATCGCGAGTGACCGGCGGACATCGGGTCCGTCGGTCACTCGCGCGGAGATGTCCGTGAACGAGCAGGGGCAGGAGCGCGCCTCTGGCGGCGCGCGCTCACCCCCTATTAGCTCACAGGCGAGTGACGTACCGGTACGTCACTTTGCCTGCACGGGGCTGACCGCCGCAGTATATGTACCTGCGGAGGTCAGCAAGTGGTTAATTGGTGGTCAGAGAGACACATGCCCTTTACAGTGGTGGCCAGGGGAAAGAATTACCCCCTTACACAGTGGTGATCAGAATGCCACCCTTGCAGACAGATAAAAAGATCATTAAGTTCATGCAGCCAGCACTGCCAGATGGTGGTGACCTCAGAATTGTTCAAGTGCCGTCAAATGAGAGGTCAGTCAGCCACAACTCAAGGAACCCTTGCCAGCCTCTGGAGAAACCCTATGGTTCCATAGAACCCTGGTTGACAATGGCCACATCAAATGCATGGTACCCAACTTGTGGCACAAGGGCTGCATGGTGCACTTTGATATTTTTTTTTTGTTCCTGTTCTACCCCAGCAGCCAGTAGTAATTGATTCCCCTGGCTATACGCTTACTTAGACCTGATCAGTCAATGAGCTGGAATTGTATGAAATATTCCCAGATTTTAGTCTTGCGCCATATGACCTGTAATTTAGGGAAAGCCAAGAAATGCCTTCCTTCACACTATTCTATCTCACCCCTCACTTTATGTCAATGTGCACTCCAGTGATGGCCGCATAGCATTTCTCAGGAGAGGTTCAAAAGGTGATAACAGTGGATCATGTCTGTGCAATGTGTGTTAAAACTGCCCCTTAAAGTATTCACCGAAAGCTTATGTGACGAGGAGACAATGCAAGACCCGCTTCAGAGGACCCCCTGAGTGAGGGGTGAAACGCGTTAGGCGGAGTCAATCGTTGATGTCCCATCCAGCCTGTGGAGGGCATGCAGTCGCTGCCATTCGATAATTGTATCTGTGATTGCATCTGTCTATGAAAGTGAGTGAACCCCAGTTTTTATATCTTTTAAATAAAGTGGAATTACGCTATGGGGATTTCCCCTTGTCTATGATTTTGCATGTGAGGGATACAAAGCCTTTTCTCCAACACTGCCTGGAAGAACATAGGAAGAAGGAGTGGAGTAGAGGAGAGAACACCAAAGAAGTATACATGAGCCTGACAATACCTGCATCAAAAATGTGTTTGACTCGTATGCTTCTGCATAGAGTCCATCTTTTCTGGTGAGTGTGGACACAAGAGAGGGGAACACGGCACTGTGTTTGCACTCGATAAGAAGTTATCCACCGGCACAAGAGACTGCACCTGTACCATTGCACTAAAATACACTGCTCCAAAAAATTAAAGGAACACTTTCGTAACTCATCAGATCTCAATAAATAAAAATATCATGCTGGATATCTATACTGATATGGACTGGGAAATGTGTTAGGAATGAAAGCATGCCACGTCTTTTGATGGAAATGAAAATGATGAACCTAAAGAGGGCTGAATTCAAAGACACCCTCAGTGAAAAAATGATGCAGCAGGCTCCATTTTGCTGAAATGTCATTGCAGCAACTCAAAAAAGTCCTCAGTAGTTTGTATGGCCTTCACATGCTTATCTGCATGCCTGACAATGTTGGGGCATTCTCCTAATGAGACAATGGATGGTGTCATGCTCCTAATGAGACAATGGATGGTGTCATGCTCCTAATGAGACAATGGATGGTGTCCAGGGGTATTTCCTCCCAGATATGGACCAGGGCCTCACTGAGCTCCTGAACAGACTGAGGTGCAACCTGGCAGCGTTGGATGGCTCGAAACATAATGTCCCAGAGGTGTTCTATTGGATTTAGGTCAGACGAGCGTGAGGGACATTCAATGGTATCAATTCCTTCATTCTCCAGGAACTGGCTGCATACTCTCGCCACATGAAGCCGGGTATTGCCGTGCACCAGGAGGAACCCAGAACCCACTGCGGCAGCATTGGGTCTGACAATGGGTCCAAGGATTTCATCCCGATACCTAAGGGCAGACAGTGTGCCATTGTCTAGCCCAGTGGTTCTCAAATCCGGTCCTCGGGACCCACCAACAGGCCAGGTTTGCAAGATAACTAAATTACATCACAGGTGATCTCATTTGCTTCTCAGTGATTGCAGTATTCTAGTCTGCATCCCCCAAGGTAATACTTAAAATCTGGCCTGTTAGTGGGTCCCGAGGACCGGATTTGAGAACCACTGGTCTAGCCTGTAGAGGTCTGAGCGTCCCTCCATGGATATGCCTCCCCAGACCATCATCTGGATCAGGGCATCACTGAGCTCCTGAACAGACTGAGGTGCAAACTGGTGGCGTTGGATGGACCCAAAAATAATGTCCCAGAGGTTTTCTATCTGATTTAGGTCTGGCGAGCATGGGGACCATTTAATGGTATCAATTCCTTCATCCTCCAGGAACTGCATACTCTCGCCACACGAGGCCGGTCATTGTCATGCACCAGGAGATACCCAGGACCCACTGCACCAGCGTAGGATCTGACAAGGGGTCCAAGGAATGTATCCCGATACCAAATGGCAGCCAAGGTGCAAATTGTGTAGCCTGTAGAGGTCTGTTCGTCCCTCCATGTATATACCTCCCCAGACCATCACTGACCCACCACCAAACCGATCATGCTGAACGATGTCACAGGCAGCATAACATTCTCCAGACCCTTTCACGTCTGTCACATGCTCAGGGTAAACATGCTCTCATCAGTGAAAAGCACAGGGCACCAGTGGTGGACCTGCCAATTCTGGTGTTCAATGGCAAATGCCAATCAAGCACCACGGTGCCGGGCAGTGAGCACAGGGCCCACTAGAGGACATTGGGCCCTCAGGCCACCTTCATGAAGTCTGTTTCTGATTGTTTGGTCAGAGACATTCACACCAGTGGCCTGCTGGAGGTGATTTTGTAGGGCTCTGGCAGTGCTCATCCTGTTCCTCCTTGCACAAAGGAGCAGATACCGGTCCTGCTGATGGGTTAAGGACCTTCTATGACCCTGTCCAGCTCTCCTATAGTAACTGCCTGTCTCCTGGAATCTCCTCCATGCTCTTGAGACACAGAAAACCTTCTGGCAATGTCACGTATTAAAGTGTCATCCTGGAGGATTTGGACTGACTGTGCAACCTCTATAGGGTCCAGGTATCACCTCATGCTACCAGTAGTGACACTGACCCTAGCCAAATGCAAAACTAGTGAAAAACAGGCAGAAAAGCAGTGTTAGTTTTGGCAGCAAATTTCGATTTCGTTTTAGTTATAGTCTTTTGACTGAAATGCGATTTTAGATTAAGTGTCCATTCACACTACCGCGACTTGTCAGGCGACTTGTCAGCCTGACAAGTCGCGGTCCGTCTCGGTCCATGCAGCGCTACAGGACCCATTCTAATAGGAGCGACACAAGTCGCTCCGACTTAGAAAAAGATTCCTGTACTAATTCGGGACGACCTCGGAGCGACTTGCATAGACATTCATTATATGAAGTCCATGCAAGTTGCGCCGAAGTCGCGGTGTGCGCAACTTCACAGGTCGCCCCCGAAGTCGGAGCAACCTAGTGTGAACCGGCACTTAGTCGTATTTTAGTCATCTGAATTGTTTTAGTTTTAGTCATATTTTAGTCGACTAAAATCTCCAGTACATTTTAGTCGACTAAAGTCTCATACATTTTAGTCAACTACAAATCAAATAGGTTTAGGTTGATTGTAATGCATTTTTTAAACATTTCTCTAGCATTTCCAAATGAATTGTATACTCCTGGAGTATAAATCTAAAAATATTTTATTATAAGGTTTGAACACGCACTACAGACACAGATGTAGCCATTATGATATATAACATCTTTAAAAATAAAACCAAGTTTCATAAACAAACAGAAATATTGCTTTTTGACAAACCAAAGTGCAACTTTAAAATACAAAAGACCCAAAAAATTGTAAACTCCATTGGCTGTAATGTCATTGCACATATTACCTGAATATATTACCAACATAAATATTAGGGAAAAATATAAGAAAAGCCTTTTTCTTAATTTTTTAGTTTTCAGCAGCTTAGTAGATGGCCCTTACTTATGCGTATGCGGTGGTGCAATACATGTTTAAACTTTAATGTGCTATTATTACTGGCTCTGGATGGAATTGTGTTGCCAATATAGAAATGGCCAGCAGAGGAGTGTTCATTTTGATAATGTCAATTTTCAATTTAGTTTTAGTTATAGTCTTATGACTAAAATGCCATTTTAGTTTTAGTCGTATTTTAGTCACCTGAATTGTTTTGGTTTAAGGCGTATTTTATTCGACTAGAAATTGTTTAGTCGACTAAAAATTGTGTTAATTTAGTCAACGAAAACATTTTAGTCAACGAAATTAACACTGCAGATAAGATGAGTAGGGAAAAATTTGCCTCCACCTGCAAAATCATTCCTGTTTTTGAAGTTGTCTTGTTGTTGCCCATCTAGTGCACCTGTTTTTAATTTAATTAACACCAAAGCAGTTGAAACTGATTAACAAACCTTTCTACTACTTAGCTGACTAGATCAATATCCCAGGAGTTTAATTGACTTGACATTATACTCTGATTAAAAAGTGTTCCTTTATTTTTTTTTTGAGCAGTGTATTACCATTTGACTTATATCGGACAATTGTTTATTATTCAGTTGTTTGCACAGTATTGTCACAGTTGGATACTTGCATAGAGATACTGGTGGTGTATCCGAAGTGCAGAATTGTGGAATTAAGGATATTATTGTACGGGGCATTTGTGTTATTGTAGTTGCCCACTATAAGCACATCCCCACAGCTTAGTGAAGTCTGATGACTTCCATCATCCAATCATGTGCAAAAAAAAGTGCTTTTTTTTTTTATTTTCCTTGCACGTGGTTGGGTATGGTTTCACCCAGTGGCGGCTGGTGCATGATAATTTAGGGGGGGGGGGCGGCAAAACCAACATCCCCACCCCCCTGTGGGACAGCCGGCCAGCCAGCAGTTAAATCTAACACCCCTGGGACAGACGGCTGCCCAGCCGGACAGCCAGCATCCTTACCTCCTCCTTCCCCGAGTGGCTGTGAGTCTCCTCCGGTGTATGCCGTACGTCTCCTCCCTCTTCCTGGCCAATGGCCAGTAGAATCGCTTCTCTTTTCAGTCAATCAGGAAAGGGGTCTCACGACCCACTTACTGATTGGCTGGGAGGAAAATCAGTGTGATAATAGCGAATATTCATTCACTATTGTCATACAACTGGGTGGGCTCGGGGCGCAGTGCTCTGCGCCCCGAGCCTACCCTTTTGTTGAAGCCTATTAGAGCCACGTGCTTCAAAAAAAAAAAATCCCCCATTGGAATCCATGCGTCCAGCTCCCTGCATGTAGATTAGGGGGCCGGATGCATGGATAGGGGGGCGACGCCCCTGCGCCCCAATGGACAGGCCGCCACTGGTTTCACCACATTTACTAAGCTCTGGTAAAAATTCCCTTACAAAGTGCAACTTCCTCTGCAAGGTGGATAGGATAATATTATTGAGTAAACTTTGATAACCATAATCTCAAAAAAACAGAAAATCCTAAAGGCTGGATCACGCAGCCCACACACTAAACCGCAAAAGCTTAGGGTGTGGGCAGCTTTCCGCCCCAACTGCAGTGGGCAGTGAGCCATAAGTAGGGGGCGGTGTGATGCTGATTTTACTGCATCGAACAGCTCCCCCCCCCTTTTTTTTGTTAGAAGTTCCCAAAGTGACACTTCACTCATGTCACTGCACAGCGGTGCGGTGTGTTGTGCTGCTGTACAGTAACTTGTGGTGCTTTCGAGTGTGCTGCGATAAAATGCAACCTGTCTGCATTTTATCACAGCTCACCGCACTGCACCTCCAGGCTACATTGCAGTGTGAATAGGACACATAGAAATCAACTTTTTTTCTGTGTGTCCTAGTGGTGACTGGTGCTCTTCCAGTGCAGAATTCTTTTTTTTTTTCCAAAACAGTGCAGAATTCTAGGGGTATCAGGGATTAAACTGCCACATCCCTGAATTAAAACATAGAATTGGTAATTCACCTGTTATGGGACTTTTTAGGCACTTAACTAATATCACAAATGTGTTTTGTAAAATCCGTTTCATGTTTCATCAATAAAAGTGATTTTTGCAAAATATACATGGAATACACAGCTGAAATTACACCAATATACACTGATACTCCACCCATATGTCCTCCACCCGACGTGTTTTCAGAGGTTTTGCAACTCCTTCATCAGGGGGGTATCGATTATAAATATTCATATGGTGCAAAAATGGGGTTTCCATGTATTAATAAAAACACGGTGTCAAAGAATTCTGCCCAACCATACGAGTGGAAAATATTATTGTAACTGCAGATCGTTATCAAAAATAATGGTGAGGATACTGTACCAAGCCTGGACAGTCAGAGCCACAGAGGCCTAGCAGACAAGGTCCTGCAATGGTGGGCCCGCTCTATTGGGGGAAGACCCCACAGTGGATGTTAGAGATGTATGAAAAGACGGGTTAGTAGCCAGTGATGGCGAACCTTGGCACCCCAAATGTTTTGGAACTACATTTCCCATGATGCTCAACTACACTGCAGAGTGCATGAGCATCATGGGAAATGTAGTTGCAAAACATCTCCGGTGCCAAGGTTTGCCATTACTGTTAGTAGCAGTATAGTATGAGCAGAGTATCCTTCCTAGACTGGCAGACTGCCACATGCCCTAGGAAGGATACTCATGACACATTAGTGTGACAGTGAGTGGGAAGAATGCTCCTTACTCTTGTCATCATTGGAAAGAATGACCCCCTTACAGATAGCTAAAAGGAAGAATGGCGTCATTGGAAACTTATCTGAGAGGCAGAAATTGCCCATTGCTCAAGGAACCCCTATCAACCTCAGGAGGAACCCTGGTTGAGAAACCCTAGCCTAGGGGGTGTTTTCTAACTGTGAGGGGGATGGGCTTGTGGAATCAACACAGGTACCTGTGTTTCCAAATAGGAAAAACACAGGAGCCCTGTGTTGATTACTGAAAGAACAACGTTCTGCTGTGTTTACATCAGCAGACCGCCGTTCGCTCTCCACAGGGAGCGATCGCAGGTGCCTGGCGGCAATTGCGGCCGCCAGCCCTGTGCATCAGCTTCCCCTGTGGCAAATGGGGCAGGCACGTGCCTCCAGTGGCACAGGTGGGCCCCCAGGATCACTTCTGCGAATCACCGTACCTGCTGGTCGGCAAGTGGTTAAAACAGGACCTCAAAAAAAAAATGCTAAAAATGTCATATGTGTACAGTGTTGCAACTGTCATTCAAAGTGTGACATCACTGAAAGCTGAAAATTGGCCTGGGCGGGAAGGTGTCATGCAACACTGTATCCTTATGAAATGTTTATAATTTTTCACACAGATAGAGCTTTCTTTTGGTGGTACTTAATCACCACTGGGTTTTTCATTTTTTGCTACACAAACAAAAAGAGACCTAAAATGTTGAAAAAAAACTATTCTTCATTTCTGTTGTAAAATTTTGCAAATAAGTAATTTTTCTTCTTCACTAATGTGCGCTGATGAGGCTGCACTGATGTGCGCTGATAGGCCGCACTGATAGACACTGATGAGGCTGCACTGATGGACACTGATGAGGTTGCACTGATGGGCACTGATGAGGCTGTACTGATGGACACTGATGAAGCTGCACTGATGGACACTGATGAGGTTGCACTGATGGGCACTGATGAGGCTGCACTGATGGACACTGATGAAGCTGCACTGATGGACACTGATGAGGCTGCACTGATGGGCACTGATGAGGCTGCACTGATGGGCACTGATGAGGCTGCACTGATGGACACTGATGAGGCTGCACTGATGGGCACTGATGAGGCTGCACTGATGGGCACTGATGAGGCTGCACTTATAGGTGGTACTGATGGGTACTGATATGATACACTGATCATCAGGGCAATGACACTAATGGGCATGTGCAAGAACTGATCCTGGAACTCACTGCCACAGGCTTCAGACGCCCACAACCCAGATGGCCACCACCAGCATTTCTACAAGGGCCAGAAAACAGAAGATTTGGGAAATAAGGACTACAATTAGAGTATTAACCATTTTCAAAGTAAGTAGAGTGATTTTTAAGGATCAAGCGGATGTCTTTATTTAATCTTTCAATAGGAGACTGTAGTTCCTCTTTAAGTGATTCTATACAAAGCTTTAATAGTGCTGTATTAACCCTTTAAAAAAAATTGGGGGGTAAATTTCAGTTTTACATTTTTTTTTTTTAAATAAAAAAAAAAATAAATAAATAAATAAAGGAATACATAAAAAATATAATAATAATAATAATAATAAAGAAAAAAAAGGAATAAAATAAAAAAAATATTAAGCACAGAACTAATGGATGGAATGGTTAAAAAAAAAAAAAAGTAAACATCAATGACGAAGGAAAACATTATAAACCGGCTTTCAAGTATTCCTTTAAGATGGTCTCCTCTAGTAAAGACATCTTATTTATCCTGAGTCAGCAGATTTGGTTGCAGAGATCTTCTCTGTCCTAGAAATGATACCTGAGGATATAAAACCCAATGGCTAGAGGAAGGTCAGGTTATGACGGCTGGATGTCTCTACGCCTTGCCTGAAAGAGGACATAATGCAATTTTCCCTCTTTATAAATTCATTTGTGGCCGCACAAAAATAGAGTATGCTCAGAGGCTTTAATACAGTGGAAAATAAAGTCTGAAGGTCATGTGGAAGGCAGTCACAATTAATAACATACTAATAGAAAATGAACGTGTCAGGGATTATGTCAGAGTTTCTGGTTTGACCGAGATCAGAGGATGGTGGAATAATAAGAGATAATCTTTTTGTTTCAATTACAATTAAAAAAATTAAAGTGGTACTAAATACTAGGCGGTTTTTACCCTAATGCAATCTCTGGATCGGCCTTTTTCAATTTTTTTTTTTTTACCCAAGAGGAACCCTTGAAAGAATGGAATCCCTACAAAATTTAATTTATTGGCGGTTAGTGGGAACAATGCCCCACTAATGGTGTTCAGAATGCCACCCTTACAGCTAAAAAGATCATTGGTGTCATGGTGTTGGCTTTGCCAAGTGGCACCAGACCTGGAATTACGCACCATCAGATACGCACCATCAGACAGAAAGTCAACCAGTACCAGCTCAAAGAACCCCAAGCAACCTCTGGAGAAACCCTAGGAGGAGTGAGTAGCATTGTGGATTGCTGGGCACTGTGTGTCTATGGATGCATAAAGCTTGGTTTAGGTCCCAGATGGGAGTGCACGTGTATGGATGTCGCCTTCTGCTAGGTTATAATGCCACCCTTAAAGACAGCCCAAAAGTTCATTGGTGTCATCGTGTTGGCTCTCCCAAGTGGCGTCAGACCCAGAATTATGTACCATCAAATTGATAGTCAACCAGCAACAGCTCAAGGAACCCCAAGCAACCAATGGAGGAACCCTAGCATTCTACGGAAACTTGGTTGAGAATGACTGTTCTAGATTAAAGCGGAGTTCCACCCAAAAGTGGAACTTCGGCTCATCTGCTTCCTCCTCCATTCCGGTGCCACATTTGGCACCTTTAAGGTACCCTTCCCCACTTCCAGAAGACAGCGCCGTGGCACTGTCCCTTGGAAATTCCATCCTCCTTCTCCTTCCCCCGCTGCCGTGACAATAATAATGCGTAGCGCACTTTGCGCATTCGCAGTAGGGAACCGGCTGTGAAGCCGAAAGGCTTCATTGCCGATCTCCCTTAGAGTAAATAGCAGCAGCAGAACCCAGCAGCCGATCCAAAGAAAAGAACACCGCTTTAAGTTAAAAAATGCTCCCCTACCTTGCTATGCCCTCCTGTTCCTACATACTTACCTGGGGTTCCTTTGCACCACCACTGGTTGTAGGACAACCCACACTAGTCCCTGAACTTCTAGGTTGTAGAGGAGAGCACTGAGGACAATGTAGCAATGGGCTCCTACTGCTGTAAGTCAAATTGCTGGGAGGAGGAGTGAGTGGTGTTGTGGATTGCTGGGCACAGTGTGTCTATGGATGCACACAGCTTGGATCAGGTCCCAGATGGGAGCGTGCGTGCATGGGCGTCTCTTTCAGCTAGCTAAGGGAGACAACTGCAAACAGGGAGGGGGGCCCAGGGCTTTGAGGATCCACGGAGGAGAAGAAACAATCAATTTTAAAGAAAAAACAAAATCTAATGTTAAGCTGGCCATGCACTGGTAGAATTTTAAAACTTTTTGTTTTAGGAACTTTCATTTTTTTCCAATGGTTAGTGGGGTCAAATCGACGTTCAATTTTGACCGCAGACATAAGAAAATTAGAAGGGGTAGGATGGAAAATGTTTCTCGAATGAATCAAGGAACAAACAGTGAATGTAAATTTTGTTTGGGAAAATACATTCATTCAAAACTTGAATGTTAACAGCAAACAAAATTTAGAAATACTTTAAAACGATATTCACAAGTCATCAATGTATCAAGAATTTTTGCACCAATATTTGTATAAATGTTCACTTGTAAATATTCTAGTGTATGGCCAGCTTAAACATGGACCTTCTTTTCTTAAAAAAAATAAAAATAAAATAAAAATAAAGATTTATTATCATTATATATGAATATTTACAATATGAATACACAAAGAAGATTATCAAAGGCCAACTAACCCAAAACTGATATTTCAGTTTGGGGCAGTCACTGGCAAATTTACTCTGGTGGTGAAATCTCTCACAACTCCCAGTTTTGTCCACTAAGACGTACCACTACAGAACAAAATAGCAATACTTGTTCTCCCAAAAGATCCTCTATTATACAGAAGGAAACAAAACTAAGAAATTGGATTATCTTAAAATATATAGTTGAGATTTAGATTGGTCGTCTGGGGACAGACGATAAAAAATTTGGTGTTTGTCCCTCCGTTTTTTTTTCGTTGAAAATGTCGGCATCGGCTGCTGAAAGTTGTGTACACACTAGCCGAAAATCGTACGATTTTACCTCGGACAGGAATTTTCGGCAGATTTTCTACTAGTGTGTACCCCACTTTAGTGTCAATATTTTGTGTGGCCACCATTATTTTCCAGCACTGCCTTAATGCTCTTGGACATAGGGTTCACCAGAGCTTCACAGGTTGCCCACTGAAGTCCTCTTCCACTCCTCTATGATGACATCACGGAGTTGGTGGATGTTGGAGACCTTGCGCTACTCCCCCTTCCGTTTGAGGATGTCCCACAGACGCTCAATAGGGTTTAGGCCTGGAAACATGCTTTGCCAGTCCATCACCTTTACCCTCAGATTCTTAAGAAGGCAGTGGTAGTCTTGGAGGTGTGTTTAGGGTCATTATCATGTTGGAATACTGCCCTGCGGCCCAGTCTCCGAAGGGAGGGGATCATGCTCTGCTTCAGTATGTCACAGTACATGTTGGCATTCATTGTTTCCCTCAATGAACTGTAGCTCTCCAGTGCCGGCAGCACTCATGCAGCGCCAGACCATGACACTCCCAGCACCATGCTTGACTGTAGGCAAGACACAATTGTCTTTGTACTCCTCACCTGGTTGCCATCACACACGCTTGACATCATCTGAACCAAATAAGTTTTTCTTGGTCTCATCAGACCACAGGACATGGTTCCAGTAATCCATGTCCTTAGTCTGCTTGTCTTCAGCAAACTGTTTGCGGGCTTTCTTGTACATCATCTTTAGAAGAGGCTTCCTTCTGGGATGACAGCCATGCAGACGAATGTGATGCAGTGTGTGGCGTATGGTCTGAGCACTGACAGGCTGACCCCCCCCCCCCCCCACCCCTTCAACCTCTGCACCAATGCTGGCAGCACTCATACGTCTATTTCCCAAAGACAACCTCTGGATATGACGCTGAGCACGTGCACTCAACTTCTTTGGTCAACCATGGCAAGGCCTGTTCTGAGTGGAACCTGTCTTGTTAAACCATTGTATGGTCTTGGCCACCATGCTGCAGCTCAGTTTCAGGGTCTTGGCAATCTTCTTATAGCCTGGGCCATCTTTATTTAGAGCAACAATTCTTTTTTCAGATCCTCAGAGAGTTCTTTGCTATGAGGTGCCATGTTAAACTTCCAGTGACCAGTATGAGAGAGTGAGAGCGATAACACCAAATTTAACACACCTGCTCCCCATTCACACCTGAGACCTTGTAACACTAATGAGTCACATGACACCGGGGAGAAATGGCTAATTGGGCCCAATTTGCATTTTTTTAGCATCTTGATATGCCACACTTGTGATGTAAGGTGGATGGATTATCTCGGCAAGGAAAAAGTGCTCACTTACATGTGTCGGTTCACATACAGTATATGCGATGCGGGAGCCCTGTGAATTCATTGCGGGTTCCCGCATTGCATTCAAATTGCAGCCAGTTCACACTGCCATATGCGAATCGCTGGGGGTGTCAATAAAAAGCTAACGACACCCCAAGATCAGTTAGCATACCACAGTGCGAACTGACAGTTCAGAAATGAATCGGATCGCATTGGTGTGAACCACCATGCGATCCGATTCTGCTGCGGACCCAAAAAAGGGTCCTGTGCGAGTTGTGTCCGAATCTGAAGCGAATTCAGCCATACCATCTGTATGGCTGAATTTGCATCACACAGATTTTCAGGGCAGTGCGTTCCAATTTACATGTGATGTCTGTCATTGCTATAGTGTGAACCGAGACTTAAGGCCGGTACACACATACCGATTGTCGGCCGTAAATGTTCGGCCAACGTCCGATCGGCCGATTGTCGGCTTGTTAGTATGATGCTTCCGACAACCGACTGCGACTTTTCGGCCGAACAAAATCTGGTGTGCAGGCTATAAAATTTTTGTTGGCCGTAAACCAGAACGGTTGTTCGTCAGTCAGTACAGATTTCGGCCGACAAACATCAGATGAGCAAGACTGGGCATGCTCAGAGAAGAAAAAACACACGGAAAGTTATCCATCACATGACATCACTTCTGCAGTTGGTTGTTGTTGGCCGACAAAATTCGTGTGCAGTCTAGAGCACATTTCAACCAACACAACAACACTGGACAAAAGACGGCCGATCGGTCGGCCGACAATCGGTGCGTGTGTACGAGGCTTTAGACAGATTTGTGAACAATATTTGAGAGAAATCGGCCTTTTGTGCACAAAGAAAAAGTTTTAGATTTTTAAGTTCAGCTCATGAAAAATGGGGGGCAAAAACAAAAGTGTTGCATTTATAGTTTTGCTTGGTATATATATATATATATATATATATATATATTGTATATATGTATTTTATTAAAGGAAAAATACACCAAATGGGAGCAGTTAAGAAAAAGCTCTGCGTTTCCCAAGTCCTGTGACATGTCATATGGTTAGATGGTGAGATCCCAAGAGAAGAATAGGTGCTCCCCCATGCATCTCTAAGTGCCTCTCCTCCTCATGTGTGTACAGCTAATTGTGATACCCATTGTATTGTATGACAGTCTCAGGTTACAGCAATTTGTCTGCAATGACAGAAGTCCGGGAATTCATCTATGTCCAGAATGTGAAAGAAACAGAAACCCGCCTTCTATGAGTAAAACCATTGCTATAAAAGACACATTAATGCGGCTCTGTAATCATAAACACATCATTATATGTATTTTTATCAATGTCAGCAGTTTAAATACCTCAATCAGAGCGGATATCAGTCACTTTACAGCAGAATTAGACTGGGAGAGGGAGAAGCAACACGAGGAGCCAGACAAATCTATCTATCTATCTATCTATCTATCTATCTATCTATCTATCTATCTATCTATCTATCTATCTATCTATCTATCTATCTATCTATCTATCTATCTATCTATCTATCTATCTACAGTAACTCATAAAAGTGAGTACACCCCTCACATTTTTGTAAATATTTTATTCTATCTTTTCATGTGACAACACTGAAGAAATGACACTTTGCTACAATGTAAAGTAGTGAGTGTACAGCTTGTATAACAGTGTAAATTTGCTGTCCCCTCAAAATAACTCAACACACAGCCATTAATGTCTAAACCGCTGGCAACAAAATTGAGTACACCCCTAAGTGAAAATGTCCAAATTGGGCCCAATTAGCCATTTTCCCTCCCCGGTGTCATGTGACTCATTAGTGTTACAAGGTCTCAGGTGTGAATGGGGAGTAGGTGTGGTAAATTTGGTGTTATCGCTCTCACTCTCTCATACTGGTCACTGGAAGTTCAACATGGCACCTCATGGCAAAGAACTCTCTGAGGATCTGAAAAAAGAATTGTGGCTCTACATAAAGATGGCCTAGGCCAGTGATGGCGAACCTTGGCACCCCAGATGTTTTGGAACTACATTTCTCATGATGCTCATGCATTCTGCAATGTAGTTTGGCATCATAGGAAATGTAGTTCCAAAACATCTGGGGTGCCAAGGTTCGCCATCACTGGCCTAGGCTATAAGAAGTTTGCCAAGACCCTGAAATTGAGCTGCAGCACAGTGGTAAAGATTATACAGCAGTTTAACAGGACAGGCACACTGCATCAAATTGGTCTGCATGGCGGTCGTCCCAGAAGGAATCCTCTTCTAAAGATGATGCACAAGAAAGCCTGCAAACAGTTTGCTGCAGACAAGCAGACTAAGGACATGAATTACTGGAACCATATCCTGTGGTCTGATGAGACCAAGATAAACTTATTTGGTTCAGATGGTGTCAAGCATGTGTGGCGGCAACCAGGTGAGGAGTACAAAGACAAGTGTGTCTTGCCTACAGTCAAGCATGGTGGTGGGAGTGTCATGGTCTGGGGCTGCATGAGTGCTGGCACTGGGGAGCTACAGTTCATTGAGGGAACCATGAATGCCAACATGTACTGTGACATACTAAAGCAGAGCATGATCCTCTCCCTTCAGAGACTGGGCCACAGGGCAGTATTCCAACATGATAACGACCCCAAACCACACCTCCAAGATGACCACTGCCTTGCTAAAGAAGCGGAGGGTAAAGGTGATGGACTGGCCAAGCATGTCTCCAGACCTAAACCCTACTGAGCATTTGTGGGGCATCCTCAAATGGAAGGTGGAGGAGCGCAAGGTCTCTAACATCCACCAGCTCCGTGATGTCGTCATGGAGGAGTGGAAGAGGACTGCAACTTGTGAAGCTCTGGTGAACTCCATGCCCAAGAGGGTTAAGGTTGTGCTGGAAAATAATGGTGGCCACACAAAATATTGACACTTTGGGCCCAATTTGGAAATTTTCGCTTAGGGGTGTACTCACTTTTGTTGCCAGCAGTTTAGACATTAATGGCTGTGTGTTGAGTTATTTTGAGGGGACAGCAGATTTACACTGTTATACAAGCTGTACACTACTTTACATTGTAGCAAAGTATCATTTCTTCAGTGTTGTCACATGAAAAGATATAATAAAATATTTCCATAAATGTGAGGGGTGTACTCACTTTTGTGAGATACTGTATATATCTATCTATCTATTTTCATATATGGTATTTTTCTATCTATACATCCATCTTTATCTATCTATCTATCTATCTATCTATCTATCTATCTATCTATCTATCTATCTATCTATCTATCTATCTATCTATCTATCTATCTATCTATCTTTATCTGGGAGAGAGGGAAGCAACACGAGGAGCCAGTCAAGTGTGCTGCAGAATGAATCTGCTAACAAGGACCACGCTGATAGCAGGAGAGAGCAGAGTGACAGATGGATGAGCTAATCAGTCTGCTGCTTCTCCTTTCACCGTCCACTCACAGGTTGGGGGATGGACAAAACCTCAAAGCATTACTGAACTGCAGCAGAGAACAATCAGGTCTCCTGTCCTGACATACAAGGCTGTGCTGTGTGGCAGAGCTGTGTAAACTTCAGGACTGTATGGGCAGAAATGCAAATCCTTTGACAGGTAAAACAGCTCCCTTCTATGTATTTCATCTGTGTATTTACAGTGGCTGTTGCTTTAAGCCCTCCAATACTTTGCAATCCAATGGTAAAGTATCTACAGATCATCAGGACCGGTGAAAGGGGTGGAGGGGGACAGCTTCATGTTGGCAGAGAAGATGCATTTGCCGAACACGCAGATTATCACACAGGCGTTATCTGCTCAGTCATGGAATCCATAAGGGGGTCCCTCATTTTTTAAAAATGGCGTAGAGTCCCCCCAAATACCAGACTCTTATCTACGCATGCAGCCTGGCAGGCCAGGAAAGGGGGGGGAACAAACATGTACCCCTCCTGAACCATACTAGGCCACATGCCCTCAAAATGGGGGTACTTTGCCAAAGGGTAATGCCTTGCCAGGGCATTACCCTTTAGCAAAGTACCCCTATGTTAAGGGCATGTGGTCTAATATAGTTCAGGAGGGGGTGCATGTTGATGAGGAAAAGGGCCTCTTTCCAACAACCCTGGCCTTGTGGGGGTCTGCGGGCAGGGGCTTATCGCAGGCTGGAAGTCCTCTTTAGTTTACAAGTTTAAATTATTATTGCTCTAACGTTTGAGGCGATTATCCATCCCACTAATGTGCCGCGCTATTAATTGCCTCTAACCCAACATGTGTACTCCAAACAAATACAAAGTGATATAACAATCCAAAGCAATCCTACACCTATTTGACACATAACGTGTATTAATTTACAATATGTGTCCTTGTGAGAGACACAATTATATGTGTAGTTTTTATAGTGGTTAAAAAAAAAAAGAAAAAAGAAAAAATGAAAGTCCAGTGATTGCTTGTCGTGTTATGGATCTCCACTATTCCTCTACATACTACTCAATGTGATTAACCACTTTAAGACCGGAAGGATTTGCCCCCTTAATGACCAGGCTCTATTTTGCGATTCAGCACTGCGTTACTTTAACAATTGCGCGGTCGTGCGACGCTGTACCCAAATAAAATTTACGTCCTTTTTTTCCCACAAATAGAGCTTTCTTTTGCTGTTATTTGATCACCTCTGCGATTTTTATTTTTTGCGCTATAAACAATAAAAAAGCAACAATTTTGAAAAAAAAAAAAACAATATTTTTCACATTCTGCTATAAAACATTCCCAAAATTTTTTTTAATCACTTTAGCCCTGGAGGATTTGGCTGCTCAATGACCAGGCCCTATTTTGCGATTCAGCACTGTGTGACTGTAACAGACAATTGTGCGGTCGTGCGACGATGTACCCAAATGAAATTGACATCCTTTTTTTCCCAGAAACAGAGCTTTCTTTTGGTGGTATTTGATCACCTGTGAAATTTTTATTTTTTGCGCTATAAACAAAAAAAGGAGCGACAATTTTGAAAAAAAAAAATATATATTTTTCCCATTCTGCTATATGACAGTCTCCAAAAAAAAAAAAAAATGTAAAATCAAAATTTTTTAACATTTTAGGCCAATTTGTTTTCTGCTACATATTTTTGGTAAAAAAATTTCCAATAAGCGTATTTTGATTGGTTTGCGCAAAAGTTATCGCGTCTACTAACTACGGGAAAGATTTATGTCATTTTTATTGTTTTTATTTTTTACTACTAATGGTGACGATCTGCGATTTTTTGCGGGACTGCGACATTGCGGCGGACAGATCGGACACCTAACTGACATTTTTTACCCATTTGGGGGGACCAGTGACATTACTACAGTAATCAGTGCTAACAATATGCACTGTTACTGTAATAATGACACTGGCAGGGAAGGGGTTAACCTAGGGGTGATCAAAGGGTTAAGTGTGACCCTAAGGGGGAGTGATTCTAACTGTGGGGGGCGTGGCTTGTGAAATGATCATAGAGACATGCGATCCTATATAGAAGGATCACAGGCGCTCTGTGATCATTCCAGGGAGAAGAATGGTCAGCTCTGTTTACAACAGCCGACCGCCCTCAATGCATCCTTCCTTAATCCATACAATGCATAAAGATAAAAAACCTTCCTGACTTTTACAACACCTTTAAAGTGATTGTAAAGTCTATTTTTTTTCCCTATAAAAATAACAAACATTTTATACTTACCTCCTCTAAGCGGTTGGTTTTGCACAGAGCAGCCCGGATCCTCCTCTTCTCAGGTCCCTTTTCCACTCTCCTGGCCCCTCCCTCCTGTTCAGTGCCCCCACACCAAGCAGCTTGCTATGGGGGCACCCGAGACGAGTCACAGCTCCCTGTGTCCATTCAGATACGGAGCCCAAACCGTGTCCCCGTCCCCTCTCTCCCCTGATTGGCTAGCTGACTTTGATGTCAATGGCGCCGCTGCTGTGTTTCAGCCTATCAGGAGGGAGAATCTCGGACGGCTGAGACACTCATGGACATCGCTGGACAGAGAGGGACCTCAGGTAAGTTTTAGGGGGTGCTGAACACAGAAGGCTTTTTTATCCTAATGCGTAGAATGTATTAAGATAAAAAAACCTTCTGACTTTACAACTCCTTTAATATTGATTAATTTAAGATTATATTTTTTTCAGCCATCCTTTCAGTCTCGCACAGTTGTAAAGGCTCCTCCCCTGGACTTAGATGGTTTGCTCTGATTTCACTGCACACTGAGAGCTTCTCACAATGTGCGCTAGAAGCTGCAACAAGTCAGATAGACCCCGCCTCCCCAGCCTGACTACCCTAGCCCACCCCTTTCCTTCACTCAATTTCACTGCTTTCACCAGCATCACATGAAGGTGTTACTTAGGGTGATCGGCACGCAAGTACAGCAGATTCCTTCAGACTGACATTCACTCATCTGGCATTTTTATATTTTGCATAACTCCTCCCAAGAACCAGCCGACTGCCGAGGGTTCCTAAAGTGGTTGTCAATTAGATCAATGGCGTCCTCACATCCGGAACCAAGCTGGAATGCACCGGAAGTGGAGATAGCGTCAAGAAAGTGGTGTGTGGCTACGCGTTTCAAAGCACGCACAAACACCTTTGTCATACCTCTTGGCTGGGAGGATGCTCACGAGATAAATCGGCTTTATTTATTGAAGAGCGTCATGGTTTTCAAAAACATGTGAGTTGAGTTGCCCATCGTGGTAATTTTCAATAAACTATTGTCTATAGCTACACTTATAAAAGCTTCCTTTTTCCTTATATACAGTATCTCATGAAAGTAAGTACACCCCTCACCTTTTTGTAAATATTTGAATATATGTGACAACACTGAAGAAATGACACTTTGCTACAATGTAAAGTAGTGAGTGTACAGCTTGTATAACAGTGTAAATTTTCTGTCCCCTCAAAATAACTCAACATACAGCCATTAATGTCTAAGCCGCTGGCAACAAAAGTGAGTACACCCCTAAGTGAAAATGTCCAAATTGGGCCCAAAGTGTCAATATTTTGTGTGGCCACCATTATTTTCCAGCACTGCCTTAACCCTCTTGGGCATGGAGTTCACCAGAGCTTCACAGGTTGCCACTGGAGTCCTCTTCCATTCCTCCATGACGACAACACAGAGCTGGTGGATGTTAGAGATCTTGCGTTGGAGACATGCTTGGCCAGTTCATCATCTTTACCCTCAGCTTCTTTAGCAAGGCAGTGGTCATCTTGGAAGTTTGGGGTCGTTATCATGTTGGACCTCCCACCTCTGGATATGACGCTGAGCACGTGCACTCAACTGCTTTGGTTGACCACGGCGAGGCCTGTTCTGTGTGATTTCTGTCTTTTTAAACCGCTGTATGGTCTTGACCACCGTGCTGCAGCTCAGCTTCAGGGTCTTGGCAATCTTCTTATAGCCTAGGCCATCTTTATGTAGAGCAACAATTCTTTTTTTTTTAGATCCTCAGAGCATTCTATGCCATGAGGTGCCATGTTGAACTTCCAGTGACCAGTATGAGAGAGTGAGAGTGATA
The DNA here is from genome assembly GCF_965119305.1 of Pelophylax lessonae. NCBI lineage: Eukaryota > Metazoa > Chordata > Amphibia > Anura > Ranidae > Pelophylax > Pelophylax lessonae. The sequence continues at coordinate 526,079,712 of NC_138772.1, forward strand.
ACACCAAATTTATCAAACCTGCTCCCCATTCACACCTGAGACCTTGTAACACTAGCGAGTCACATGACACCGGGGAGGGAAAATGGCTAATTGGACCCAATTTGGACATTGTCACTTAGGGGTGTACTCATTTTTGTTGCCAGCGGTTTAGACATTAATGGCTGTGTGTTGAGTTATTTTGAGGGGACAGCAAATTTACACTGTTATACAAGCTGTACACTCACTACTTTACATTGTAGCAAAGTGTCATTTCTTCAGTGTTGTCACATGAAAATATATAAATTAGTTACAAAAATGTGAGGGGTGTACTGACTTTTGTGAGATACTGTATTTATACAGGGTCTGCTTTTACCCATTGAATGCCTGCCCTAGTATGATGGACTATATTATCCAATTAGAGACTTTAGTGGACATTTCTATTGAGTCTCCAGGAGACCAAGATACCTGGGTGAGCCCAACCCTGTGTTATTTTCTAGATCTGACTGCATTGAATAGAAAAGCAGAGAGACCCAGTGATGATGTCCCTGGACTAAACTAAAATATGTTATGAAAACAGATTTTTTTTTTTTAAACATTTTTATTAGCATGTTGATGTGGGAGCGGTAAGAACCAGGGAGCGCAAAATAAAAGATTGTAAGCTCTAATGAGCAGGGCCCTCTGATTCCTCCTGTATTGAACTGTACTGTAACTGTACTGTCTGCCCTTAAACTGTTGGTGCTATAGACATCCTGCTGTATTAGAATAATAATCCTGTATAATAATAATAATAATAATAAAAATAATTTGGAAAAAAATAAATAAAAAAATAATAATGGTTTAAATCTCATCTTTATGGTACCTATAATACAAAAATTAAAATTAAATGTAAAGACTGAACAATACTAAAACAATCCATAAAATACAATAGGAATTTGTAAAAAGCAGGTGCCTTATTTTAGACAAGTAAACCTTTTTTGACATTTTTTATTTATTAATTAATTAATTTTTTGTAAATCTATTTTGGACTTTTAACATAAGAAACAAAAATGTCAATAAATAAATAAAAATATAAATCCTATTTAATAATGATAATAATAAAAGTGGATTCAATCTCATCCTTATGGTACCTATATTACTAACATTACAATTTGCGAAAAATAAATGTAAAGACTGAACAATACTGAAAAAATACATAAAATACAATAAGAATTTGTAAAAAAGCAGGTGCCCTATTTTGGACAAGAAACCCTTCCTTTAAATTTTTTTTTTTTTTTTTTTTTTGTAAATCTTTTTGAACTTTTAACACAAGAAACAAAAATGCCAATAAATACATAAATAAATAAAAATATAAATCCTGTATAATATTAATAATAAAAGTGGATTCCATCTCACCTTTATAGTACCTATATTACCAGCATTAACATTTGCAAATCAATAAATGTAAAGAATGAACAATTCTAAAACAATACATATAATACAATAAGAATTTGTACAGAGTAGGTGGCTTATTTTGTATTTTGTAAACCTTTCTTAAATTTTTTTTTTTCAATTTTTTTTCAATTTTTTTTTTTGTAAACCTTTTTGGACTTTTACCAACAAAACAAAAATGCCAATAAATGCATAAATAAATAAAAAATATAAATCCTGTATAATATAAGTAATAATAAAAGTGGATTCTATTTTATCTTTATGGTACCTACATTACCAATATTAAAATTTGCAAATCAATAAATGTAAAAAATAAAAAATTCTAAAACAATACATATAATACAATAGGAATTTGTACAAAGTAGGTGGCTTATTTTGTATTTTGTAAACCTTTCTTACATTTTTTTTTTTTATTTTTTTTTATTTTTTATTTTTTGTAAACCTTTTTGGACTTTTACCAAAGAAATAAAAATGCCAATAAATACATAAATAAATAAAAAATATAAATCCTGTATAATATTACTAATAATAAAAGTGGATTCCATCTCATCTTTATGGTACCTACATACCAATATTGAAATTTGCAAATCAATAAATGTAAAGAATGAACAATTCTAAAACAATACATATAATACAATAGGAATTTGTAAAAAGCAGATGCGTTGTTTTGAACAAACCTTGTTTTATTTTTTTTTCCAATTTTTTTTTTTTTTTTTGTAAATATTTTTGGACTTTTAACATAAGAAACAAAAATGCCAATAAATAAATAGAAAGTAAATTTTACCTCCCCCACACCAATCTGATTACAGAATGCAATGATATAACGTAATTGCCATCTCAGAATAAAATCCGGGACGGCCATAATGGCAAAAACAGAATATAATCAACAATCAGAAGATTTAGAACTGTGATATGATTGGACTCACATGAGCTAGGCGATCAAACCTCGCAAAGAGTTCGTTTAACATTCGGACTAATTCTTGTGCTGATAAGGTAGTGGACAGATTGGTGAATCCTTTGACATCTGCAAAAAGAATGCTACAAAAAAAAAAAAAAAAAATTTGATTAATTTCTAGCTTATGGACACTGACAGCATAATATAGCAGTAAGCCAATACAATGTAGGTAACTAAAATATATATATATAAATAAATAAAATATATATAACCATAGCATTATGACCACTGAGAGATTAAGTGAATAACATTGATTATCTCATTACAGGGGCACCTTACATTGGGTGGGGATAGATTAGGCAGTAAGTGAACATGTTGTCCCTGAAGTTGTGTTGAAAGCAGAATAAATGGGCATTGCAGTTTGTTTGAGGCTGTGTAGTCGCAGACCGGTCAGGGTGCCCATGCTGTTCAGAGCCAGAAGCACCTACAATGGGCATGTGAGTATCAGAACTGGACCAGTAAGCAATGGACGGAGGTGACCTGGTCTGATGAATCACATTTTCTTTTACATAATGTGGATGGCTGGGGGCACGTGCGTAGCTTACCTGGGGAAGAGGTGGCACAAGGATGGGAAGAAGGCTAAAGGCAAACAGACTGTGCACTTTGCAGGGGCATTTTCTCCAGAGCAATGCCGGGACAAGGTCATCCAGCACCCAGGGCAAAGATACCAAACTGCTCCCCCTTCCTTCTCTTAGGGTTAGGGTAAGGATGCCCCCATCCCTGCAATAAACCACTGCGCCCAGGACACCCCCCTCCTGCCCACCCCTTGTCCCGGCCCTGCTCCAGAGCTTAGTAAAGGAGCAGAAGCTATATGAAAGCAAAAATGCTGCTTTTTTTTCCTTGCAGGCACACTTGTATAAAGTACTCGAAACCCATACTTGAGTAAAAGTACAAGGGCTCGAGCAAAAAGTGACTTGAGTAGAAGTGGAAGTGCTCTGTCAAAAAGTGACGATATTCTTTACAAAGTGAAGCTTTACCACATGACATCCACTAAGGGATTAAATGAGTGCAACTGAACATGTAAAGTGCACAGTCAATATTCCCTTAGTAAATGAACCCCAGTGTGATGCTTTGGGCAATGTTCTGCTGGGAAACCTTGGGTCCTGCCATTCATGTGGATGTTACTTTGACACATACCCACTACCCAAACATTGTTGATGACCAAGTACACCCCTTCATGGAAACGCTAGTCCCTGATGGCAGTGGCCTCTTTCAGGAGGATAATGCGCCCCGCCACACTGCAAAAATGGTTCAATAATGGTTTGAGGAATACAAAAACAAGTTTGAGGTGTTGACTTGGCCTCCAGATTCTCCAGATCTCAATCCAGTCAAGCATCTGTGGGATGTGCTGGAAAAAAAAAGTCCAATCCATGGAGGCCCCACCTCACATCATACAGGACTTAAAGGATCTGCTACTGACGGCTTGGTGCCAGATACCACAGTATATACACAGCATATATGTGTATATATATATATATATAAAAACAAACATAGTATATATATACATATATTTAAAAAGTATATATAACATTTACACACATCTATGCATAATAATAAATACAATATATGCAATAAATATACTGTATATGTAAATGTGTATATAAATATAACATATAAATAAATATATATAATACATACAATATATGCTATAAATATACTGTATATGTGAATGTCTATGTTATATATATATATATATATATATATATATATATATATATATATATATATATATGATTTTTGCACCACCTTGTAAATAAAGAAAAACCTTCAAAAATGTTGAAAAAAGCTGAATTGCCTCAAACTTAAGCAATTTAAACTGAACAAAAAAAAAAAAAAATGCATAAGCAGAGGTAGGGGTCAGAAAAAAAACCCTATACTTTTTATATTCAGAGTAAGTTACACACATGTCTTTGGCCTGTATTTAAAAAAAAAAAAACGCATAGCTGTTCACCCATGGAAACTGCATGTAAAATATTATTTTGTGCAAAACTGAATGTTCTCAGGATATAATCTTTGCAGATCAAATATTATTTATTGAAAAAAGTGTGAATGTGGAAAATACCACATTATGGCCAGTAGATGGTGCAGAGGAGCATACTGATTTCCTAGGATACTCAGCACAATTAGGTTTCTTTAAAACAGTATTAACCCCAGTACCAATATTGTAATATAGTATATTGTAACTTATCAATTTCAATCATTAGTGGTGGCTGCATTCATTTTCTTTTTTTTTTTTTAGGCTTTTTTCCCTTATGTTTTCACCTGGTGATCTGGCCAGTAACACAACTTCTGTATTTAAAAAAAAAAAAAAAAAAAAATTGGATGAAACTTTATTAGTAATTTGATATTTTCTTTAAAAAATCTTTATAAAAAGAAATCATTAAAAAAAAATTGTTTTTTTTTTTTGGATAATACAAAGGAAGGGTTATAACACCTGTCAGTTGGTGAGTCGGTGAGGAGATTTCCCATCACTTCCTGCCCCACTTGACTCCGCCCCATGCGTTTCCCCATTCTGATATCATCTGAAGCAGCCGCGAGTGGCGAAACATGTAGGGCGGAGCCAAGCGTTGTTGCTCCACTTCCGGTTTCGTGGTTTGTGTCTGTGGAGCGTGCAACGTCCTGGACTTTCTGGATTTCATGTGAACTGATTGAGTATTTTATGTGAGTGCACTACTTTTATCAATAAACTTTGACTTTACGTTTTTACACTATGGGGGCTGTTTCTGTCTTATTCTATTGACCCATACGAGAGGATGCCACTATACCAGTGATGGCGAACTTTGGCACCCCTGATGTTTTGGAAATACATTTCCCATGATGCTCATGCATTCTGCAGTGTAGTTGAGCATCATGGGAAATGTAGCTCCAAACCATCTGGGGTGCCAAGGTTCACCATCACTGCACTATACCATTGTATATGAGGGGGAGCATAAGGAGACCTTGGAGCAGCCACATTAACCAGGCATATTTATATACAGTGAGATACTCCTGTTGTAAGGGGTGGGATATCTGGTGAGTGCGATACCAGGTGGGGGACACGGGTGAAGACACTGGGGATCACTGCATGCTGTGATCTTACCAGAGTGCTACATCATCACTGGAGGTATCCCACCGGTAGAACTAGAAGGCACAGCAAGATCACAAGAAGAATTTTAATAAAAGGACGCTGTCCTTATTGACAAGATTTCACACTTTTCATATCCTATGAACTTATTTTATGAATTATATAGCTAATTGTATATATATATATATATATATATATATATATATATATATATATATATATATATATATATATATATATATATATACATAATATATATATATATATATATATATATATATATATATATATATATATATATATATATATATATATACAGTGGGTATGGAAAGTATTCAGACCCCCTTAAATTTTTCACTCTTTGTTACATTGCAGCCATTTGCTAAAATCATTTAGGTTCATTCTTCTTCCTCATGAATGTACACATAGCACCCCATGCTGACAGAAAAACACAGAATTGTTGACATTGTTGCAGATTTATTAAAAAAGAAAAACTGAAATATCACATGGTCCTAAGTATTCAGACCCTTTGCTGTGACACTCATATATTTAACTCAGGTGCTTTCCATTTCTTCTGATCATCATTGAGATGGTTCTACACCTTCATTTGCGTCCAGCTGTGTTTGATTATACTGATTGGACTTGATTAGGAAAGCCACACACCTGTCTATATAAGACCTTCCAGATCACAATGCATGTCAGAGCAAATGAGAATCATGAGGTCAAAGGAACTGCCTGAAGAGCTCAGAGACAGAATTGTGGCAAGGCACAGATCTGGCCAAGGTTACAAAAAGATTTCTGCTGCACTTAAGGTTCCTAAGAGCACAGTGGCCTCCATAATCCTCAAATGGAAGACGTTTGGGACGACCAGAACCCTTCCTAGAGCTGGCCGTCCGGCCAAACTGAGCTATTAGGGGAGAAGAGCCTTGGTGAGAGAGGTAAAGAAGAACCCAAAGATCACTGTGGCCGAGCTCCAGAGAAGCAGTCAGGAGATGGGAGAAAGTTGTAGAAAGTCAACCATCACTGCAGCCCTCCACCAGTCGGGGCTTTATGGCAGAGTGGCCCGACGGAAGCCTCTCCTCAGTGTAAGACACATGAAAGCCCGCATGGAGTTTGCTAAAAAACACCTGAAGGACTCCAAGATGGTGAGAAATAAGATTCTCTGGTCTGATGAGACCAAAATAGAACTTTTTGGCCTTAATTCTAAGCGGTATGTGTGGAGAAAACCAGGCACTGCTCATCTCCTGTCCAATACAGTCCCAACAGTGAAGCATGGTGGTGGCAGCATCATGCTGTGGGGGTGTTTTTCAGCTGCAGGGACAGGACGACTGGTTGCAATCGAGGGAAAGATGAATGCGGCCAAGTACAGGGATATCCTGGACAAAAACCTTCTCCAGAGTGCTCTGGACCTCAGACTGGGCCGAAGGTTTACCTTCCAACAAGACAATGACCCTAAGCACACAGCTAAAATAACGAAGGAGTGGCTTCACAACAACTCCGTGACTGTTCTTGAATGGCCCAGCCAGAGCCCTGACTTAAACCCAATTGAGCATCTCTGGAGAGACCTAAAAATGGCTGTCCACCAACGTTTACCATCCAACCTGACAGAACTGGAGAGGATCTGCAAGGAGGAATGGCAGAGGATCCCCAAATCCAGGTGTGAAAGACTTGTTGCATCTTTCCCAAAAAGACTCCTGGCTGTATTAGATCAAAAGGGGGCTTCTACTAACCCACTGTATATATATATATATATATATATATATATATATTATTGTAATTATATTTAATTACAATTATATATATTATATTATTATATATATTATAAAAATTATATATATATATATATATATATACATACTGTATATATATATATATATATATATATATATATATATCTATATATATATATATATATATATATATATATATATATATATATATATATATATATATATAAATTCTTTTAATTATTCTATGAATTTCATATATGTTATTCACTGTGAGTTTAAAATTTGGCACTTGCACTTTTTTGGCATATTTTTCACAATTAATGGTTCGCACAGGTTCATATTGATTTGTGATTTTGCACATATGACATATTGATTTCTGATCTATTTATTTTTAAAATGTCATACACATTTATCCATTAGTATTGCATTTGTTTACGAATTACTGGGGATATCATAGAGCAGCGCCATCACCCACTTTTCATGTCACTCTCCTCACCATTTTGGTGGTTAGTCACAGTGGGGGGGCAGCAGATATATATAAAACTAGTTCCATAGTGCGGAAATATATAATATAGACATAGATCAATCACATACTGTATACATATGAAAACTACACATAAAAAAAAAGAAAGAACATGTCCCTGTCCCCACCTATTACATATATAGACCCATTCAAGTGGGGTCAAGGACAAAGCAAAATAAATAAATAAAATGAATGATGAGCTGCAGAGGAAGTCTCCTGTATTGCCTATAGATCTATGTGCTCAGCCTGGGGCTATACTGTGCAGTAATCGTGTCATTTACACCGCCATGATGGTGATACATTTCCATGCCTTGTATTAGTATTCTAGTGCTATCATTATACATAGTATTAGGTGCATTCCTCCACACAGAAATATCTGGGTACAGTTGGGCAGTAATAAAACCCGGATAACCAGAACCAAAACCCAATATTACCATGCATGGGTACTTAGCACTTCTTTCTTTCTATTTTACCTTTAAATAAACAGTGATCAATGTATCTATAATATTTATCCATGATATATTTTTATCTATCCTGATCTATCTATCTATCTATCTATCTATCTATCTATCTATCTATCTATCTATCTATCTATCTATCTATCTATCTATCTATCTATCTATCTATCTATCTATCTATCTATCTATCTATCTATCTATCTATCTATCTATCTATCTATCTATCTATCTCTTTTAACCATCTATCTATCTATGCTATTATTAAACAACTAGACATTAAGCCCGTTAAATTAACAGGCGCTAGAACATATGTGGTCAAACATTTGTAAAAACTGACTTGTTCCAGTAAGGCGTACTTTGCTACTAAAGTAAGTTTGCTTATAAATGTCCCTTTAACCACTTGCCGACCGCCGCAAGTACAAATACTGCGGCGGTCAGCCCCTCACAGGCAAAGTGACGTACTGGTACGTCACTAGCCTGTGAGGCTCTGGGGAGCGAGCGCTCGCCGCCGGAGGCGCGCTCCCGCGCGGTCACGGACCCCCCGCGCGTGTGAGCGGCGGACCCGATGTCTGCCGCTCACTCACGATCGTCCGTGACAGCAGGAGAAAGGCGGGCGGCTGATGTAAACAAGCCGCCTGTCATTCTCCCCTGTGTAGAAACAGTGATCATACGGTTCTACTATGTAGGACCGTTGATCATTGTTCCTACAGCTCAAGCCACAGCCAATCACAGTTAGAATCACGCCCCTAGGGACACACACAACCCCTCCCTCTCAAAAAAAAGTTAACCCCTTCACTACCAGTGTCATTTTACAGTAACAGTGCATATGTATAGCACTGATTACTGTAGTAATGTCACTGGTAACCCCAAAAGTGTCAAAAATGTCAGTCAAGGGTCCGATCTGTCCGCCCCAATGTCGCAGTCCCGCAAAAAAAAAAATCGCAGATCGCCGCCATTACTCGTTAAAAAAAAAAACAACAAAAATGACAAAAATCTTTCCCTTTGTTAGTAAACGCGATAACTTTTGCGCAAACCAATCAAAATACGCTTTTTGCGATTTTTTTTTTACCAAAAATATGTAGCATAAAACAAATTGGCCTAAAATGTTAAAAAATTTAGATTTTTACATTTTTGGGGGGGGGGGGGGAATTTCATATAAAAAAATGTGAAAAATATTGTTATTTTTGCAAAATTTACGCTCTTTTTTTGTTTATAGCGCATGATCAAAAAATCGCACAGGTGATCAAATACCACCAAAAGAAAGCTCTGTTTGTGGGAAAAAAAGGACGTCAAATTTGTTTAGGTACAGCGTCGCACGACCGCGCAATTGTCCGTTAAAGTCACGCAGTGCCAAATCGCAAAATACCCCTTGGTCAGGAAGGGGGTAAAATCTTCCGGGGCTTAAGTGGTTAATAGCGTGTCTATGTTCTGCGATTTTCTTTTTACAGTAATGCACCTACAGTCGCAGATTTCATTCAGGCGTGTTTTGCGTCTGCAGTCTTTCTATATGCAAAATGTCCCGTTCAAAACGTGTCTTTACTTTCCATTTTTTTGTAAGGTTTTGCAATCACACTCGCAGATTTTCTGTAGGCGTTCTTTGCTATCAAAGTCAGTTTGCTTATAAATGTCCCTTTAATAGCATGTCTATGTTTTATGTTTTTTTTTTTTTTTTTCACAGTAATTCACTTACAGTGGTAGATTTCAATCAGGCAATGTCCCTTTAAAGAGGAAGTAAACCCTCCTCGGGAAGTTGTACCTATAGGTAAGCCTATGATAAGGCTTACCTATAGGTACTGTAAATATCTCCTAAACATGTACCGTTTAGGAGATATTTACCTTTCATGCAGCCAGTGACGTCACTGGCGCATGCGCTCTGAAGGAACGGCTGATCGTGCTGTTCCTTCAGAGCCCCGTGCCGTGACCGTCGGCTCCCGTGCGCGTGCGCGGGAGTGACGTCACCGCGGCTCCGGCCAATCAGATGGCCGGATGCCGCGATCCCGGAAGACAGGCGACTGAACATGTCGCTCGTCATACAGGTGAGTGAGCGGCACGGCGGGGGCTCATTCTAAGGTAAGTATTTCATAATGAGCTAGTATGCGATGCATACTAGCTCATTATGCGTTTCTCTTGCAGGTTGTAAAAAAAAAAAAAAAATTTTAAACGAGTGTACAACCTCTTTAACAGCGTTTCTATAGTCACAGATTTGCTTTGCTGAGTTTGACAGGATTTTTCCTCAAATTATCCTTTTCCTGACAGCAACAGCTTTTTTCCTTTAAAAATTAATCATGGCTCTATTCACTTTTTTCACTACAATAATTACAGTCAAAGGGTTTGCCAAGTATAAGTTTTCTCATGCAATTCCAAGTATAAGTTTCCTCATACAATGTCCTTTTAATATCTTTAAAGAGGTTGTAAACCCTCTTGTATAACTTTTACCTATAGGTAAGCCTATATTAAGGCTTACCTATAGGTGCTATAAATATCTCCCAAACTAGCACCGTTTAGGAGATATTTACAGCGCAAACTGCCGATGACGTCATCGGCGCAGGCGCTCTGAGGGAACGGCCACCCGTGCCGTTCCTTCAGAGCTCAGTGCCGTGAACGGCGGCTCCCGCGCGCATGCGCGGGAGTGATGTAATCGCGCCTCCGGCCAATCAGATGGCCGGAGGACGCGAACCCGGAAGCGGGACGGCAGGACATGTCGCCGTCCTGTCGCTGAGGTGGCGGCACGGCGGGGGCTTCGTTTTAAGGTAAGTACTGCATAATGAGCTAGTATGCGATGCATACTAGCTCATTATGCCTTTCTCTTTACAGGGCTTTTTTTTTCTCGGATTTTTTTTTTGAGTTTACTTCCTCTTTAAGTCTCTCCCTCATCAGCCTCCTTGTCTGACCTGTCACGCACTGTGCACTGCGTCCCTGTTGCTCTAGCAATCTAGCAATCCAATCTAGTGTCCCCATCGGAGTGCCTCTTTACATTAGTGTCCCCATCGGAGTGCCTCCTTACATTAGTGTCCCCATCGGAGTGCTCCCTTACATCAGTGTCCCCATCGGAGTGCCTCCTTACATCAGTGTCCCCATCGGAGTGCCTCCTTACATCAGTGTCCCCATCAGAGTGCTCCCTTACATCAGTGTCCCCACTGGAGAGTGCCCCCTTACATCAGCTCTAAGACACGTGGCCACTCACTAAGACTAGAGGAAAGGCGGTTTAACCTTAAAATATGCAGGGGGTTCTTCACTGTAAGAACAGTAAGGATGTGGAATTCTCTTCCACAAGCAGTGGTATCAGCAGGGAGCATCGATAGTTTCAAAAAACTATTAGATGGACACCTTAAAGACCACAACATACAGGGGTATACAATGTATGGTTAACAGCAAACACACACACACATCATAGGTTGAACTGGATGGACTGATGTCTTTTTTTCAACCTCACTAACTATGTAACTATTCACTCAGATGCGGCTGTGGGTTGCCACCCACAGTTTGGGAAGTCCTGCCCTAACTGACTGAAGTAGGGCGGGGCAAAGTCTCTGCACTCCCAACGGCTGTCTGTGGGGCATATGCGCAGTAGTGCAATCCCACGGACACAGGGACAGGACGCAGAGACACTTGGATTTTATTATTATAGATAGCAGTGTATCCATGACGTCATAATGCAGCTAGTTTAGATGTAGTTAAATCTCACCGTGTCTACAGTATCTTTCTATCTATGATTTATTGATCTATCTATCTATCTATCTATCTATGATTTATTGATCTATCTATCTATCTATCTATGATTTATTGATCTATCTATCTATCTATCTATCCATCTATCTATCTATCTATCTATGGTCCATCTATCTATCTATCTATCTATCTATCTATCTATCTATCTATCTATCTATCTATCTATCTATCTATCTATCTATCTATCTATCATTTATTTATCTATCTATCTATGATTTATTGATCTATCTCTCTATCTATCTATCTATCTATCTATCTATCTATCTATCTATCTATCTATCTATCTATCTATCTCTGATCTATCTATCTATCTATCTATCTATCTATCTATCTATCTATCTATCTATCTATCTATCTATCTATCTATCTATCTATCTCTGATCTATCTATCTATGGTCCATCTATCTATGGTCCATCTATCTATCTATCTATCTATCTATCTATCTATGGTCCATCTATCTATCTATCTATCTATCTATCTATCTATCTATCTATCTATCTATCTATCTATCTATCTATGGTCCATCTATCTATCTATCTATCTATCTATCTATCTATCTATCTATCTATCTATCTATCTATCTATCTATCTATCTATCTATCATTTATTTATCTATCTATCTATGATTTATTGATCTATCTATCTATCTATCTATCTATCTATCTATCTATCTATCTATCTATCTATCTATCTATCTATCTATCTATCTATCTATCTATCTATCTATCTATCTATCTATCTATCTATCTATCACTGATCTATCTATCTATCTATCTATCACTGATGTATCTATCTATCTATGGTCCATCTATCTATCTATCTATCTATCTATCTATCTATCTATCTATCTATCTATCTATCTATCTATCTATCTATCTATCATTTATTTATCTATCTATCTATGATTTATTGATCTATCTATCTATCTATCTATCTATCTATCTATCTATCTATCTATCTATCTATCTATCTATCTATCTATCTATCTATCTATCTATCTATCTATCTATCTATCTATCATTTATTTATCTATCTATCTATGATTTATTGATCTATCTATCTATCTATCTATCTATCTATCTATCTATCTATCTATCTATCTATCTATCTATCTATCTATCACTGATCTATCTATCTATCTATCTATCTATCTATGGTCCATCTATCTATCTATCTATCTATCTATCTATCTATCTATCTATCTATCTATCTATCTATGATTTATTTATCTATCTATCTATGATTTATTGATCTATCTATCTATCTATCTATCTATCTATCTATCTATCTATCTATCTATCTATCTATCTATCTATCACTGATCTATCTATCTATCTATCACTGATCTATCTATCTATCTATCTATCTATCTATCTATCTATCTATCTATCTATCTATCTATCTATCTATCTATCTATCTATCTATCTATCCATCCATCCGTCTATCTATCTATCCATCCATCCATCCATCCATCCGTCTATCTATCTAGATCTTTTTAACCATCTATCCATGTTATTATATAATCCCCATTCTCCTTGTATAATAGCAGTGTATCCATGATGCATCTCACCGTGTGACAGCGCCGGCCGGCATTACACTAATTCTGGGACCGATCCACATATTTATTGGAGTGTGCAGATGGAATAATTATTCTTGTTATGAAACCAACACTAGCGTGCGTCCAGCACATTAAATCAAATATTGATTTATAGGTTATGATAATCGCCACAATCTATCTATCTATCTATCTATCACTGATGTATCTATCTATCTATGGTCCATCTATCTATCTATCTATCTATCTATCTATCTATCTATCTATCTATCTATCTATCTATCTATCTATCTATCTATCATTTATTTATCTATCTATCTATGATTTATTGATCTATCTATCTATCTATCTATCTATCTATCTATCTATCTATCTATCTATCTATCTATCTATCTATCTATCTATCTATCTATCTATCTATCTATCTATCTATCTATCTATCATTTATTTATCTATCTATCTATGATTTATTGATCTATCTATCTATCTATCTATCTATCTATCTATCTATCTATCTATCTATCTATCTATCTATCTATCTATCACTGATCTATCTATCTATCTATCTATCTATCTATGGTCCATCTATCTATCTATCTATCTATCTATCTATCTATCTATCTATCTATCTATCTATGATTTATTTATCTATCTATCTATGATTTATTGATCTATCTATCTATCTATCTATCTATCTATCTATCTATCTATCTATCTATCTATCTATCTATCTATCTATCTATCTATCACTGATCTATCTATCTATCTATCACTGATCTATCTATCTATCTATCTATCTATCTATCTATCTATCTATCTATCTATCTATCTATCTATCTATCTATCTATCTATCTATCTATCTATCCATCCATCCGTCTATCTATCTATCCATCCATCCATCCATCCATCCGTCTATCTATCTAGATCTTTTTAACCATCTATCCATGTTATTATATAATCCCCATTCTCCTTGTATAATAGCAGTGTATCCATGATGCATCTCACCGTGTGACAGCGCCGGCCGGCATTACACTAATTCTGGGACCGATCCACATATTTATTGGAGTGTGCAGATGGAATAATTATTCTTGTTATGAAACCAACACTAGCGTGCGTCCAGCACATTAAATCAAATATTGATTTATAGGTTATGATAATCGCCACAATGACTTCAATAAGGAACAAAAAATAAATAAAAAAAACAGCTTAAATCAAAGCACGCCACGTATGACTTCCCAATCCGGCTTGTAGCTGGGTTCTGTTTTATTAGACCTCTATGGAGAAGCATCTTTCCGCTGGGTAATAAATCTATCACATATGTTGTGTAGAGAACATAATCCTCTGGAAGGTTCATTTACAATTATTATTTAATGTTTGAAATGCTTTCATTTATTCCGAGCACAGATTGAAGAAATATAAATGAATGCAGTCACTGTATGTATTCACTATGAAATAATTAGGGCTCCATTCACTCTTCTCTCTCTCTCTGTGTTATTGTACGCGGCGACACATGGTTTATTTTATGCATTGACGCACGCTCTTAAAAAAGCTATCATTACATTTTTATTTTTTTATTTGATTTAACTCCCTAGTGGACCAAGTGTGTATAGCACAGGGAAAGGGAGTATCATTCCTGCCATAAAGCAGAGCAGTACATGTACACCCCAGGTGCTGCTAAAGGGGGAGTGGTTGAGGGGGTAGTAAAAACGCTGCTCAATTGTTGAGTTTTACCGCCCCGCAACCGCAAATGTGTACATGCACAGTTTAGTTATTTCACTTGCTTCAATATGCACTTTTAATTAACCTCTTGCTGACCACATAACACAAATATGCAGTGGCAGGAAAAATAGATTTTAGCGCCCAGCCACCACACATAGGCACTGCAAATACAAACACAAAGAAAGGGCGCACCAGCCTAGCGCATTATCCTCAGCGGGCTTTTAATAACATAAGTTTAAAATCAACTACTCACAAACATGCGTGATAGACCAGCATATCAATTCCAAAGAGCGGCATCAATAGAAAAGTCCAATGTCTCATGTAGACGGAGGTCTGACGCGTTTCGAGGCTGTGCCTCTTCCTCAGAGCCCCACACATAGGCACCCATGGTGGCCTGGAGTTGAACTCCAAATGTGCACTTACTGCAGACTCTCATCATACTGATAGGCACGGCATCTAAACAGGAGCCAGCGGAATGGGTTCCTGATCATGTGACTACATGCTTCTCAAATATATGTAAATCCAGTGTTTATTTGCTAGAAAATTACTTAGAAACCCCAAACATTATATATATATATATATATATATATATATATATATATATATATATATATATATAATCAGAGGCCCTAGAGAATAAAATGGCAGTTGTGGCAATTTTTTATATCACACAGTATTTGTGCAGAGGGGTTATTGTTTGCACTTCTGTGCTTGTTTATTTGCTTTGTCTATTTTGATCTATCTATCTATCTATCTATCTATCTATCTATCTATCTATCTATCTATCTATCTATCTATCTATCTATCTATCTATCTATCTATCTATCTATCTATCTATCTAATCTTTATCTATCTATCTATCAATCTAATCTCTATCTATCAATCTATCTATCTATCTATCAATCTAATCTCTATCTATCTATCTATCTATCTATCTATCTATCTATCTATCTATCTATCTATCTATCTATCTATCTATCTATCTATCTATCTATCCTGGGCAATTTTATAAATGCTATTTTTCCACGAAAAAAAAAAAAAACACAAAACAAAACACAATATATACCCTATACTTTTTGTAAGATATGAAAGATGATGTTATGCCGAGTAAATAGGTACCTAACATGTCATGCCTTAAATTTGCGTATGCTCATGGAATGGCGCCAAACTACAGTACCTAAAAATCTCCATGAACGACGCTTTAAAAATTTGTGCAGGTTACCAGTTTAGAGATACAGAGGAGATCTAGTGCTAGAATTATTGCTCCTGCTCTGACATTCACTGCGAAACCTCACTTGTGGTGTGACACCGTTTACATATGCAGGCGTGACCTACGTATGCGTTCATCACTGCATGTGAGCATGGGAGGATGGGGCATTTTTAAAAAAAAATGTATTACTTTTTTTATTTTTCCACTGTCCCCTTCATTTTTTATTTTTTTTTTCACTTTTTATCATAACCGTAAACATTCCTTGCGATATGGAGAGATCTGGGGTCTATAAGACCCCAAATCTCTCCTCTACAATGGAAAGGAATAGATAAAATATATATATATATATATATATATATATATTGATCGAATGCTTTAAAAAAAAAAAGGCCTTATTTACTTTGGACCAGAACTGGAAATGACGCCATGATGTCGCTCCGCTCCTCCAAGACCATAGAGATGAGTGGAGGGCATCTTTCCTCAGCTAATCTCTGTGGTCAGCCACAGCAAATACAAGATTGGTTCCTGGGGCTTCTAAAAGTGATCGAGCGGCTAATCAACAGCTCGGATCACTTTTAGCAGTAAGAGAATCGCGAGCTGAAAAAATAAATTATTTAAATTTTAAATCCCAAACACGGCACTGCCAGCATGGAGTTTGCATGTTCTCCCTGTGCCTGCGTGGATTTCCTCTGGGTACTCCAGTTTCCTCCCACACTCTAAAGACATGCTGGTAGGCTCATTGGCCCCTGTCTAAATTGGCCCTACTATGTGCATGAATGTGAGTTAGGGACCTTAGATTGTAAGCTTCTTGAGGGCAGGGAATGATGTGAATGTACAATATACACTATATTGTCAAAAGTTTTGGGACACCTGCTGTTACATGCACATGAACTTTAATGGCACCCCAGTCTTAGTCATTAGGGTTTCATTATTGAGTTGGTCGACCCTTTCCAGCTATAACAGCTTCAACTCTTGTGGGAAGGCCGTCCACAAGGTTTAGGAGTGTATCTATGGGAATGTTTGACCATTCTTCCAGAAGCGCATCTGTGAGGTTAGGCACTGATGTTGGACCAGAAGGCCTGGCTCGCAGTCTCCTCTTTAATTCATCCCAAAGGTGTTCTATCGGGTTGAGGTCAAGACTCTGTGCAGGCCAGTCAAGTTCCTAAACCCCAAACCAGCTCATCCATGTCTTTATAGACCTCGCTTTGTGCACTGGTGTGCAGTCATGTTGGAACAGGAAGGGGCCATCCCCAAACTGTTCCCACAAAGTTGGGAATTTGAAATTGTCCAAAATGTCTTGGTATGCTGACACCTTAAGAGATCCCTTCACTGGAACTAAGGGGCCAAGCCCAACCCCTGAAAAACAACCCCACACCATAATCCCCCCTCCACCAAATGATTTAGACCAGTACACAAAGCAAGGTCCATAAAGACATGGATGAGCGAGTTTAGAGTGGAGGAACTTGACTGGCCTGCACAGAGTCTTGACCTCAACCCAAAAGAACACCTTTAGGGTGAAATAGAGCAAGGACTGCGAGCCAGGCCTTCTCTCCAACATCAGTGCCTGACCTCACAAATGTGCTTCTGGAAGAATGGTCAAACATTCCCATAGACACACTCCTAAACCTTGTGGACGGCCTTCCCAGAAGAGTTGAAGCTGTTAAAGCTAAGGGTGGGCCAACTCGATATTGAACCCTATGGATTAAGACTGGGATGTTCATGTGCATGTAAAGGCAGGCTGGTAATATAGTGTATATGTGAAGTGCTGCGTAAATTGTTCCCTCTGTATAATTATCTGTAATAAATTATAATGATAATTTTTGAATACTTAGCACATCACAGTGCACAGTGTATATGGATCTCTCCTCTACAATGGAAAGCATTAAATAAAATAAATAAATATATAGATATTACATATATATATATATATATATATATATATATATATATATATATATATATATATATAGATAGATAGATAGATATGTATATATACAGTATATATTTTTTTTCTAATGTTTAAAAAAAAAAAAAAAGGCCTTGTTTACTTTGGACCAGAACTGTAACTATAAGACCCCATATCGCTCCTCTACAATGGAACGCATTATATATATATATATATATATATATATATATATATATATATATATATATATATATATATCTAATGCTTTAAAAAAAAAAGAACCATAGAGATGAGCAGGGGCCATCTTTCCTCAGCTAATCTATTTGGTCAGACACAGCAAATACCAGATCGGTTCCTCGGGCTACCGATCATCCCAGCACGTTGCAGTGCACGGTGTATATGCATTAGACTCTGCTATAAAATGCGCTGTGGCATTCACAATGAATGTTAACACAACGCACCTCACACAGGACAGCTCTGTTGCATTAAGGCATGCGTTTCACAGTGTGTCGCCACAACGCACAAATGCGAACGGGCCCCAAGAGATTTAATACACCAGAGCAAAGAGCAACTGAGACTCGGTCAGATTTCATATCATCAGTCTGATCAGCCACAGATGATTTCTGATTGGCTACTAGAGGTTACTGCAACTTTTCTGCTGCCCTTTGCTTAAATGAGGCGGTAAAGGGTTAATGAGAGCTGTAATGACGATATATAAAAATAGACTGTTATTTCATGTGTGCCGCTTTCCAATAACTGAACTGAACGCACAATCCTTTTACATTCCCATCTGTTTCTGCACCAGCCAGGACAGCATAAAAATAGCCTGTTTTCAGCGACTTGGA
The DNA here is from genome assembly GCF_965119305.1 of Pelophylax lessonae. Classification (NCBI taxonomy): domain Eukaryota; kingdom Metazoa; phylum Chordata; class Amphibia; order Anura; family Ranidae; genus Pelophylax; species Pelophylax lessonae. The sequence goes on from NC_138772.1 coordinate 526,098,816, forward strand.
TTTAACTGTAAAATCAAGCGGCTTATCCGCAACATATATATAATTCCGCTTTACTGTCCATCAATCAGAGCCGGAGGTCTGCCCGTCCCCCCGCCGGATGCACTCATACTGATAGCAATGCAAAGCTCTATAGGATAAGCAATGTAATGCGTCTAGTAAAATAAGCGTTCAAGTGGAACTATGGCCAACATCAACCATGATGAGGATATGATAAAGGTGGTCACTAGCAATAAAGTGGGCCTGTCACATAGGGGTTGATTTACTAAAAGCAAACAGACTGTGCACTTTGCAAAATGCAGTTGCACTCTGCAAGGGCAGTTACTCCAGAGCTTAGTAAATGAAATAAATCTTCACTTTGCAAAGAGGACCCAATCATGTGCAAGGAAAGTAACAAATACAGCACATGATTGGATGATGGAAGTCAGCAGAGCTTCTGCTCATTTACTAAGCTCTGGAGCAACTGCAACTTGCAGAGTGCAACCCCACTTTGCAAAGTGCACAGCCTATTTTCCTTTAGTAAATCAACCCCATAATGTTCATCTTCAACCCTTTGCACCCTTCCATTCACACCAGCGGGCGTGCGTTAGGCTCCATAAAGCCAATGCGCACATGCCGGTGTGTGATGAGTAGGGGCGCAGGTGCGATGTGTTGAAAAAAGGTTTCTTTTTTTTTTTAATGACATTTCATTCATATTATATTATCATTTTACAGGATTTCTATAGCGCCAACAATTTGCACAGCACTTTACAAAATAAAGGGAGACTGTACAATTACAAAAAAAATGTAAAAGCTTGTGAAAGCTTACCATCTAAAATCTACGTTTATTCAACACAGCGTTCTGCGCTGCCTAAAAGTGCAACCTTTCCTTTTATTCAGCATTGGGTAATGGTGTTTGTAAATTGGGCTTCAGCCTGGGGAGGAGCGCCAACAATTTGCATAGCACTTTACAAAATAAAGGGAGACTGTACAATTACAAAAAAATGTAAAAGCTTGTGAAAGCTTACCATTTAAAATCTAAGTTTATTCAACACAGCGTGCTGCGCTGCCTAAAAGTGCAACCTTTGCTTTTATTCAGCATTGGGCAATGGTGTTTGTAAATTGGGCTTCAGCCTGGGGAGAAGCTGTGCCCAGCATAGAGACATAAGTGAAGCCGTGATTAAATGTACAAGGAGGATTAGAATAAGAATGGAACCAAGGGCTACATGCACACAGTCGCCGGGTGGATTTAAAGAAAATAACCTTTAATTCATCAAGTCCTATGTAGTGACGCAAGGACAAGAAAGACCAGCAGCATGCACCTATGGAAACTGGTCAGCAATAGTAGCTCATACATTTCCTCCTGACAGGTCCCCTTAAAGTAAAGCTTTCGTAAGAAACACACAAGGCTGAACACCTGAAAATTCTGGTATACCAGCCATTTGTCATGTCCTCTGCCTTCAATACTTTCTCAGTCACTGACTTGGAACAAGTCTGCATGTTAACAAAGTCGGAGAAAATGCGGACATCCTTAACTGCATAAATTTTCTAGCTTAGGAACTCATTAGTATTTTTTATACTATATATGAAGATATTATGTATAAAAATAAAATATAATAATTATTAAAATATAGCAATAATAAATATTAATACATATCTATGTTTATCTATTTGCACACACACAATATTAATATTTAATATTTTTATTAATATTTAAATATTTAATGTTTAATATTCCTTATCTGCATAGATTTTCTAGCTTAAAGACTCATTAGTAATATATTATATGAAGATATTATGTATGAAAATATAATATAATAAGTATTAAAATTTATACAAAAATACATATATGTTTATCTATCCGCACACACACACAATATTAATATTTAATATTAATCAAGCATTAATATATTTAGAGTGATTATTATTATTATTATTATTATATAAATGTATAAATATTTACATCTATATAGAGGGATTTTATTACTGTTATTATAATATATATATATATATATATATATATATATATATATATATATACATATATATATACATATATATATACACATACACAGTATATGTTCAGTAGTTGCCAACTTGCCACTGCACACATATCAGAGAGAAATGGGCCCCGTTGCTTCACTACACTGTGTCCTGAGGAGGATGAGCTAGTGCCTCATCAATATAAAATGTCATTATTGTGTGTTTACCTTTCAAAGCCTATAAGTGCCGCTCTATCTTTTTGATTATATATACATATATATATATATATATATATATATATATATATATATATATATATACATATACATATATATATATATAATATGAAAATTAATATTATAAAAATGTAATATATATATGTATATATATACATATATATATATATATATATATATATATATATATATATATATATATATATATAGAAAGGATTCCCAGCTGTGGTGCTGGATATGGGCCACCAGGTGCAACAAAAGTACCCTTGTGCATGCTCCTTCAAATGTGAGTGCTGAGACAATGACCAGTCCTGTATCTGAGTTTTTTGTATGTATTGAGAACTTGGATGGGAGAAGGGAATGAGCGGGATACTCCTCTGGCTCAACTATGCACAATTTGCTAGGGACAGCTGAAAACGCTTCTTGGCGCTGACTTGACGCTGACTAGATGCCGGTCAACGCCGCTTGACGCTGGTTAACGCTGGTTAACGCTGGCTTGCAGCCTGTTAACTCCGAACTGACCTTGGACTGCTTTCTCACATAAAGAAGTCCTTTCTTTAGCTCCCTAAGAACTCCTTGCTGAGGTAGCTACTTGTGCTGCTGCTCCTATTATACTATGTAAATAAATATATAATTAAATATCAAAAAGAAACCAAAAGAAATCTCTGTGGGAAAAAAAAAAGGACGTCAATTTCGTTTGGGTACAGAGTCGCACGACCGCGCAATTGTCCGTTAAAGTCACGCAGTGCCGAATCGCAAAATAGGCCCTGGTCAGGAAGGGGGTAAAATCTTCCGGGGCTTAAGTGGTTAAATACACTGTAGGCATGTTTTTTTTTTTTACTGTCACTGTACTTTTAAAAGCATTTTAAGGTCTTTAAACACACTTTTAAAACAATAGAAAGTCATTTAGGCTGCATTCACATGTCAGCGTATGATCGCGGGCAGAACCGCCGCGGTTCCGCCCGCGATTCGAGAGATTAATTGCAAATCGCGGGACGCCTAGCGTTGCCCGTTGATTTGCAATAGCCCCCCAAACGCCGAGCGATGTTGCCGCGATTTACGCCCGCCGAATCGCGGCAACATCGCGCAAACAAAATCGCGGGACGCAATACGCTCCAAAAAAGTACAAGAGCTTCTTTGGAGCGTATTGCGTCCCGCGATTTTGTTTGCGCGATGTTGCCGCGATTCGGCGGGCGTAAATCGCGGCAACATCGCTCGGCGTTTGGGGGGCTATTGCAAATCAACGGGCAACGCTAGGCGTCCCGCGATTTGCAATTAATCTCCGAATCGCGGGCGGAACCGCGGCAGTTCTGCCCGCGATCATACGCTGACATGTGAATGCAGCCTTAAACACATAAAAGATACTGAGAGACAGAGCAATGGAAAACACAAAAATATTTCATTTTCAATGATTTAATTAGTAAAATGACATTACAGAAAAAAGCGCAATATACCGGGACCGCAAAAAACTGAACCGCGATGGAGCGGGGGTTTACTGTAATACTTATAATTATAAATATATACTTATAATATACTATTTAATTATTAAATAATTAATATACATTTAATATGATGCAAACATTATTATTTTTATAGAATATAATGTTAAAAGTATTAAATCTAAAGGATAAGAATGTCAGCAGGGCATTTTTTTGTTTTTTTTGTTTTAGAGAAATGTGTTAGGAATGGCATTCCCTTTACAGATCCAGCCTGGAAATCATACTTGGTTGCCAATATTTTCAAATGATTTCCAGAAACACTTTGCGGTATAATTGGTGCATTCATCCGATCTCACGCAGGATTGTCTTCTGAGGATTGCTAATTGCTGAAAACAAGTTTATTCAATTGGAATATTAACAATATTTTGCACTTTAAAGGCTTGCCTTTGATCAATATGAACTTCAAAAGTGTAGCAGCAAACAGAACTGAGAGAGGAATTAATTCTCACATGTAAAAAGGAAGATTTCCTGCTACTCGCTCAATACTGAAATCCAAGGACACTGCCAGGGACAAATCTACAAAACCAGAGGACTGGAACTGAAATTCAAGAACAGCTTGACGTGGTGATGCTCTGCTGACGTCATTCAAAATGAATAAGCCAGAAAGGAAAATATTTAAAGGGGATTTTTTACTGAAAGATATCTGTAAGCTGCCTTTATAGATATGCTTTTGAAAATGCTATCTGCCTGGCTGTTTCTGGCCTCAATACTGTGTCACCGACCCAAAAAAAGAAGGCAGATCAGGAAGACCAGCCTGAAGCTGATACAGGTAATCTGCACACAAGGTAACAATCAGTGCCGGGACAAGGTCATCCAGTGCCCAGGGCAAAGATGCCAAACTGCGCCCCCCCCCCCTTTTCTTAGGGTCAGTGTCAGGGCGCCCCCATCCCTGCAATAAACCATTGAACCCAGGGCAACCTCCCTCCTGCTCACCCCTTGTCCAGGCCCTGGTTACAATGTACTGAAGAAAGAGGATTAGCATGACAGCCAGGCAGGTAACATTTTCAGAACTTGGCAATCAGTAAAGGTTACACATGTTTCTTTAGAATTAAAATAAAATGGAATGAATTATATGATGTCCACAAGCAGGTAAAGGAGGTGGAAGATATTTTAATATCGGAGTCTATGAGATCTGTTCCTGGGATTCCAGCAGCCGCAATCCTCTAAATGTTGGGAATCTACAGACGGAACAGAAGGAGAGACTCTGGAGAGAAGGATGAGTGTCACCCGTCCCCCACCGCACACTGCTGACATACTGAGCCTGATTATTACCGCCTGCTAACATAGTAACCGCGACTCACCGGAGGATTCCATCATCCACCAATATCATTACCGGAACAACCCGGGGGAGCGCAACACTCACACACTGCAAGGATCAACTACTATTATCATCTATCTATCTATCTATCTATCTATCTATCTATCTATCTATCTATCTATCTATCTATCTATCTCTGATCCATCCATCTATCTCTGATCCATCCATCCATCTCTGATCCATCCATCCATCTCTGATCCATCCATCCATCTCTGATCCATCTATCTATCTATCTATCTATCTATCTATCTATCTATCTATCTATCTCTGATCTATCTATCTATCTATCTATCTATCTATCTATCTATCTATCTATCTATCTATCTATCTATCTATCTCTGATCTATCTATCTATCTATCTATCTATCTATCTATCTATCTATCTATCTATCTATCTATCTATCTATCTATATATCTATCTATCTATCTATCTATCTATCTATCTATCTATCTATCTATCTATCTATCTATCTATCTCTGATCTATCTATCTATCTATCTATCTATCTATCTATCTATCTATCTATCTATCTATCTATCTATCTATCTATCTCTGATCCATCTATCTATCTCTGATCCATCCATATCTATCTATCTATCTATCTATCTATCTATCTATCTATCTATCTATCTATCTATCTATCTATCTATCTATCTCTGATCCATCCATCTATCTCTGATCCATCCATCCATCTCTGATCCATCCATCCATCTCTGATCCATCCATCCATCTCTGATCTATCTATCTATCTATCTATCTATCTATCTATCTATCTATCTATCTATCTATCTATCTATCTATCTATCTATCTCTGATCTATCTATCTATCTATCTATCTATCTATCTATCTATCTATCTATCTATCTATCTCTGATCTATCTATCTATCTATCTATCTATCTATCTATCTATCTATCTATCTATCTATCTATCTATCTATCTCTGATCCATCTATCTATCTCTGATCCATCTATCTATCTCTGATCCATCCATATCTATCTATCTATCTATCTATCTATCTATCTATCTATCTATCTATCTATCTATCTATCTATCTATCAATCTATCTCTGATCTATCTATCTCTGATCTATCTATCTATCTATCTATCTATCTATCTATCTATCTATCTATCTATCTATCTATCTATCTCTGATCCATCTATCTATCTCTGATCCATCTATCTATCTCTGATCCATCCATATCTATCTATCTATCTATCTATCTATCTATCTATCTATCTATCTATCTATCTATCTATCTATCTATCTATCTATCTATCTATCTCTGATCCATCCATCTATCTCTGATCCATCCATCCATCTCTGATCCATCCATCCATCTCTGATCCATCTATCTATCTATCTATCTATCTATCTATCTATCTATCTATCTATCTATCTATCTCTGATCTATCTATCTATCTATCTATCTATCTATCTATCTATCTATCTATCTATCTATCTCTGATCTATCTATCTATCTATCTATCTATCTATCTATCTATCTATCTATCTATCTATCTATCTATCTATCTATCTATCTATCTATCTATCTATCTATCTATCTATCTCTGATCCATCTATCTATCTCTGATCCATCCATATCTATCTATCTATCTATCTATCTATCTATCTATCTATCTATCTATCTATCTATCTATCTATCTATCTATCTATCTATCTCTGATCTATCTATCTATCTATCTATCTATCTATCTATCTATCTATCTATCTATCTATCTATCTATCTATCTATCTATCTATCTATCTATCTATCTATCAATCTATCTCTGATCTATCTATCTATCTATCTATCTATCTATCTATCTATCTATCTATCTATCTATCTATCTATCTATCTATCTATCTCTGATCCATCTAGCTATCTCTGATCCATCTATCTATCTCTGATCCATCCATATCTATCTATCTATCTATCTATCTATCTATCTATCTATCTATCTATCTATCTATCTATCTATCTATCTATCTATCTATCTATCTATCTATCTATCTATCTCTGATCCATCCATCTATCTCTGATCCATCCATCCATCTCTGATCCATCCATCCATCTCTGATCCATCCATCCATCTCTGATCTATCTATCTATCTATCTATCTATCTATCTATCTATCTATCTATCTATCTATCTATCTATCTATCTATCTATCTATCTATCTATCTCTGATCCATCTATCTATCTCTGATCCATCTATCTATCTCTGATCCATCCATATCTATCTATCTATCTATCTATCTATCTATCTATCTATCTATCTATCTATCTATCTATCTATCTATCTATCAATCTATCTCTGATCTATCTATCTCTGATCTATCTATCTATCTATCTATCTATCTATCTATCTATCTATCTATCTATCTATCTATCTATCTATCTATCTATCTCTGATCTATCTATCTATCTATCTATCTATCTATCTATCTATCTATCTATCTATCTATCTATCTCTGATCCATCTATCTATCTCTGATCCATCTATCTATCTCTGATCCATCCATATCTATCTATCTATCTATCTATCTATCTATCTATCTATCTATCTATCTATCTATCTATCTATCTATCTATCTATCTATCTATCTATCTATCAATCTATCTCTGATCTATCTATCTCTGATCTATCTATCTATCTATCTATCTATCTATCTATCTATCTATCTATCTATCTATCTATCTATCTATCTATCTATCTATCTATCTATCTATCTATCTATCTATCTATCTATCTATCTATCTATCTCTGATCCATCTATCTATCTCTGATCCATCTATCTATCTCTGATCCATCCATATCTATCTATCTATCTATCTATCTATCTATCTATCTATCTATCTATCTATCTATCTATCTATCTATCTATCTATCTATCTCTGATCCATCCATCTATCTCTGATCCATCCATCCATCTCTGATCCATCCATCCATCTCTGATCTATCTATCTATCTATCTATCTATCTATCTATCTATCTATCTATCTATCTATCTATCTCTGATCTATCTATCTATCTATCTATCTATCTATCTATCTATCTATCTATCTATCTATCTATCTATCTATCTCTGATCTATCTATCTATCTATCTATCTATCTATCTATCTATCTATCTATCTATCTATCTATCTATCTATCTATCTATCTATCTATCTATCTATCTATCTATCTATCTATCTATCTATCTCTGATCCATCTATCTATCTCTGATCCATCCATATCTATCTATCTATCTATCTATCTATCTATCTATCTATCTATCTATCTATCTCTGATCTATCTATCTATCTATCTATCTATCTATCTATCTATCTATCTATCTATCTATCTATCAATCTATCTCTGATCTATCTATCTATCTATCTATCTATCTATCTATCTATCTATCTATCTATCTATCTATCTATCTATCTCTGATCCATCTATCTATCTCTGATCCATCTATCTATCTCTGATCCATCCATATCTATCTATCTATCTATCTATCTATCTATCTATCTATCTATCTATCTATCTATCTATCTATCTATCTATCTATCTATCTATCTATCTATCTATCTATCTATCTATCTATCTATTCACCTAATTAAGGTGGAAACAAGTATTTTTTTCCCTAGTACAGAAGAAAATAGGAGAATATTACACATTCCTCTTTCTGTGGATGGGTGTTGCAGGGTCAGGAGCTCGTACTTCTCTTACCTGACATTTTCATAGCGATGAATGTAAATCTTGTGAAATTGGTGCTGCAGATGTTCATCTTCTACATTGGTCATGTCGTTGATCATTTCAAGTACAACAAATCGAGGTAATACGGAGAGGACAAGCCTTTCCTAAAAGACACAATAAACACATTACAATAAAAGTGTCAAAAAAATAAGTTAAAATAAACCACATAAAATACTGTAATAAGAAAATAATACTGTCCCCTCCCCTATGAACATACGAGTACAAACAAGCGGCGAGTGCTTCTATGTGTAAAAACAACGACTGTGCCTCACATGTAACATATCACAGCAAATGTTGGAATATTGGAAGTTATCATTTTAGGGCTATTATTGTTCACTGTTAAGTATAAACCGATTATTGAAAAAGGCTCTTAAAGCATCACCTATGGGCAGTTTTGGGTACTGCAGTTTTTGCCATTTAATGGGTATACGCAATTTTATGGCTTTGCATGTTTGGTATCTATATACTGGAGGCAAACTCATCTTTTGTATTTTACCAAAAATGTGGGTATTATATTGTGTTTGTGTGCGTGCGCTACTAACATTTATTGCAAATTGCAACTACTGTTTTGTTTTAATTCTAAAGGGCCTCTGTTTTTTCTTTTTAAAAATGCATCTTTTGAAGGTTTAACCACTTAAGCCCCGGAAGATTTTACCCCCATTCCGACCAGGGGGTATTTTGCGATTCGGCACTGCGTGACTTTAACGGACAATTGCGCGGTCGTGCGACGCTGTACCTAAACTAATTTGGCGTCCTTTTTTTCCCACAAACAGAGCTTTCTTTTGGTGGTATTTGATCACCTGTGCGATTTTTTGATCACGCGCTATAAACAAAAAAAGAGCGTCAATTTTGCAAAAATAACAATATTTTTCACATTTTTTTATATGAAATTCCCCCAAAAAAAATGTAAAAATCAAAATTTTTTAACATTTTCGGCCAATTTGTTTTATGCTACCTATGTTTGGTAAAAAAAATCGCAAAAAGCGTATTTTGATTGGTTTGCGCAAAAGTTATCGCGTTTACTAACAAAGGGAAAGATTGTCATTTTTGTTGTTTTTTTTTTAACGCGTAATGGCGGCGATCTGCGATTTTTTTGTGGTACTGCGACATTGGGGCGGACAGATCGGACCCTTGACTGACATTTTTGACACTTTTGGGGTTACCAGTGACATTTCTACAGTAATCAGTGCTATATATATGCACTGTTACTGTAAAAATACACTGGTAGTGAAGGGGTTAACTTTATTTGGGAGGGAGGGGCTGTGTGTGTCCCTAGGGGCGTGCTTTCTACTGTGATTGGCTGTGGCTTCAGCTGTAAGGACACTGATCAACGGATCTACATAGTAGATCCATGTGATCAGTGTCTTTGCAGCGAGGAGAATGGCAGGCAGCTTGTTTACACAAGCTGCCTGACATTCTCCCTCTCCCCCGCCGATCGGCGAGTGGCCGGCGGACATCGGGTCAGCTGGTCACACGTGCGGGGGGGTCCGTGACCACGCGGGAGCGGGAGCGCGCCTCCGGGGGCGCGCGCTCGCTCCCTAGACCCTCACAAGCAAGCAACGTAGCCCTACGTTAGTTTGCCTGTGAGGGGCTGACCGCCGACGTAGATAGTCGTGCGGCGGTCGGCAAGTGGTTAAGTAGTATTGTAGTTATAAATTCAAATTGTAACATTGTGACAGTGCAAGGCCCTGCCACTGTGGAAATGCAGGACAAATTGACACAAGATGAGTGATTCCGATATTCAAAAAGGGTCAGAGGCATGTCCCGGGAAATTATAGGCCTGTCAGTTTGACATCAGTAGTATGTAAACTTCTGGAGGGGATGATAAGGGACTATATCGTAGAGTTTGCTAAAGACAACAACATCATCAGCAGTAACCAGCACGGGTTTACAAATGGGCGTTCTTGTCAAACCAATCTCTTAGCATTCTACGAGGAGGTGAGCTGTGAGCTAGATAGGGGCAGACCAGTGGATGTGGTGTACTTGGATTTCGCTAAGGCGTTTGATACAGTTCCCCACAAGCGCTTAATTTATAAAATAAGGTCTGCAGGTATCGATAGCAGGGTTTGCTCTTGGATACGGAACTGGCTAAAAGGCCGTGTCCAAAGGGTGGTAATAAACAGCGCATACTCAGACTGGTCTGAGGTAGTAAGCGGGGTGCCCCAGGGCTCAGTCCTGGGACCAACCTTGTTCAATTTATTCATAAACAGCATTGAGGACGGGATCAGTAGTTCAATATCAGTTTTTGCAGATGACACAAAATTGGCCAGGGCAATAACTGCACAACATGAAGCAGATATCCTACAGAATGACCTGAACAAAATAACGGAGTGGGCAACGACATGGCAAATGAGGTTTAATGTGGAGAAGTGTAAGGTTTTGCACTTGGGGACTAAAAACATAAAAGCACAATACACTTTAGGAGGGGAACCCTTGGGGGAATCAAAAATGGAGAAAGATCTGGGAGTCTTGGTTGATGATAGATTAGGCAACAGCATGCAATGTCAAGCGGCAGCTTCCAAAGCCAGCAGAATATTAGCATGCATAAAGAAAGGGATGTATTCCAGAGATAAGACTATAATCCTTCCACTTTATAAAACTCTGGTCCGACCGCATCTGGAGTATTCTGTCCAGTTCTGGTCGCCAGTCCTCAGGAGGGATGTGTTGGAGCTGGAGAGAGTCCAAAGAAGGGCAACCAATCCATTAGGGGATTGGAGGACCTTGATAATGAAGAGCGGCTTTAATCGCTCGATTTATTCTCCCTGGAGAAGAGACGTCTGAGGGGGGACATGATAGCAATTTATAAATATCTTAATGGGGATCTCAGCTTAGAAAAAAAACTGTTCATTCAAAGGAATTGCATGAGGACTCGAGGGCATACAATGCGATTAGAGGAGAAGCATTTTAACCTCAGGCAATGAGGAGGGTTCTTTACTGTTAGGGCTACAAGATTGTGGAATTCTCTACCACAATAGGTGGTTTCTGCGGGTAGTATGGTGGCTTTCAAAAGACTCTTAGACGTACATCTCAAGGATCAGGACATTAAGGGCTATGTGAGATGATTACAGCCACACACACCTACACAGGTTGAACTGGATGGACTATTGTCTTTATTCAACCTCACCTACTATGTAACTATGTAAGATTTTCATTAAGGGTTAATGTGAGGTTCCCAAGGGAAACAAATACTGTATAAAAGTGCAGGGCTCACTACGGGGAACCTGTAAATCCAAATGTGGAGTCCATAGACAGGTGCTAAGGTTCGAAGTGTCCTCTCACACTGCAGACAACAGCAAAGCATGAATGGGAGTCGGAAACTCTGATATCCGTATCATACATTTTATTGAAGGCTGCATAGGAATGACATAATAAAACTAACGCGTTTCGGCGAGAGCCTTAATCCTAGTGAGGTTCAAGGCTATCGTTTCTGAGCAGAGAAAGCTGTGTTTTTGGCTCTCTCTGGATTCTGTAACCCTGGATTAAGGCTTGGAGCTTGAAGATTCCAAAGTGTCTTGGGTGGTACAGAATCATACCTCCCAACTTTTAAACTTGAGAATGAGGGATACTTAAGGGAGGTAGAGACAGGATGTGGCCAGACTTCACAATTGGAGGGGCTTAAAGGGCATGGTTAAACAAAACCCAGGCTTTGGATACGTGCTGGGGGGGGAGCTTTGGGAAGGAAGAGGACTTGTGCTAGGAGGTGGGATGGAGGAGGGGGGGTTAGATATGTGCTGGGGGGCCATGGGAGGGGAGAGGGCTTGTGCAAGAAGGTGGGGAGGGGCTCAGATATGTTCAGGGGGGCATTTTGGGACGGGAGAGAACTTGTGCTTGAAAGTGGGGCGGGGGGGCACATAGGTGCTTTGGGGTGGTTTGGTAGGGTGGTGGACTTGTGCTAAAAGGATGGGGTGCAAGAGGCAGATATGTGATGAGGGCACTTTTGGAGGGGAGTAGATTTGTGCTAGAAGGTGGAAAGGGGGGGGGGGTCAGATATGTGCTAGGGGTGCTTTGGGAGGCAAAATAACTTGTGCTAGAGAGTGGGGTAGAGGATGGGGTCGGATATGTGCTGGGAAGGGTGTAGATTTGTGATAGAAGGTGAGGGGAGGGGGCGCTTTGGGAGGGGAGAGGACTTGTGCTAGAAGGGGGGTTGGGGACATTTCAAATCTAAACCCCCTCCCCTCTTGGCACAATTCCTCTCCACTTCAAAAGCACCCCCCCGCGCAGCACATATCCTCCTATCAAATAAAAATCACTCCTCCAAGTGTAGTGTTGTTTTCTCATCCTGGCATTTGGCTCCAGGACTCCAGCCAGATTCGCGGGACACTAGGATTTACTTGAAATCTCGGGAAGGTCCCGGTGAATCCGGGATGGTTGGGAGGTATGCGGAACCTTCAATCCTGTGTCCAGGTTTTACTAGGTGCCTGAAGCCTGTGTGAGTACAAAGGTGTGCAGGGATATTATAAACTCAAGCCTAAGGATAGCTCAGGGCTCCCAGTTTGGAGACAGCCTCCCTATTGGATACAGGAGGTCTCACCCAGGGCGTCAAAGGTGCCCCAGCCAGGAGACAGGAGCTTTAGTTCCCGGAGTTAGGTGAGCTCCTATCGGGTTGTCAGGAGAACCTTTATCCAGATGCCAGGAAGGGGTTGTGCAGCAGGGCGCTGCAACTAAAAGGGTTACTAAACCCAGCATCCTGCAGTCACTATATCTGGTCTCCTACAGTACACAGAACATGGAAATGCAATTATTTTAGAAAATATAAACTGCTAAATACTTTTTCTCATGAGCAGTATATAGCAGTCTTGTGACTTCTATCAGTGTCTAGTAAAAGCTTGTAGCAGGAGTTGTCATTCTCCTCTGTCTTATGAGGCTGCAGGCCTCTTGACCCTCTGTCTGGACAGCGGTGATTGGCCCTGTGCTGATCACATGCACCCTCCCAAGAAAAAAGCAATTCACACCAAACTGAGCATGTGCAGAGTATCCCGAAGGCTCTGTTCTATCAGAAGATGGTTTGGGGACAGTGGAAGAAGGGGAGGATCAGAGAAGACAGGATCAAACAGACTTTTTGTACAATGCGGAGGATTAACCCCTTGGGTTCCACAGTGAGTATAACAAGTATGCTTTACTGCAAATACAGGCTGATTTTACTGTTGTGAGTTTAGTAAAACTTTACCTCTTTGTGGCATAAATTCAACTAAGTCATAAGGGTCCTTTCCTGCCTGGTGGACTCTGTTTTGCTCAGAGGGGATCGATCCACTGATCCCTGCTGAGCAGGCGGATGACAGGTCTGTCTCCGCTTAATTTGCAGAGACAGACCTGTCAGATCCCGCTCAGCTCTATGGGTGATCGGATGAGAGTGGACCGCCTGTCCGTTTTCATCCAATCCTATCCGATCCTCCAGATGGATGGAAAATAGGGTTTCCATCTGTCTGAATTTTACGGACAGGATTGGATCGGATAGCAGCGGGTGTCAGTGGACATTCCACAGCTGACATCCGCTGCTCCATAGATGTGCATGGAGCATCCGATCAGGTCCGCCTGAAAAAACTGGCAGGGACCGGATCGGAAAGCCCGTGTGAAAGGGCCCTAAGTCTAAGTGAACTAGTAGAGCTTTGCAATGGGACTGGTAGGAAGAATGGTGGTGCTGCTGACAAGGGAGTCAGGTGGCTCGGTATTTTCCGTTGACTGCTTATGTCGATGTGGAAGAACCCCTACGTGGGTAACTGATGCCTGTGTGAACTTTTCCTTTTTTCTTTCCAATAAAAGTGGACTTCCATGCCCTAAAATACAGTTTGGATTGACGCAACTCGTTGGGAAATGCATCTGCCATGTGAGCATAACCACCCCAACACTACAACATGTACCGTGTTTCCCCGAAAATAAGACCGGGTCTTATATTAATTTTGGCTACAAAAACACACTAGGGCTTATTTTCAGGGAATGCCTTATTTATTTACGGTATGTACAATAAGGCCCCTTTCACACAGGCGGACTGTTCAGATCCGCCTGTCCGTTTTTTTGGCGGATCTGAACGGTCCCCCCCCCATGCATTCCTATGGGGTATCGGATGTCAGCGGAGACACGTCCGCTGACATCCGACCCGATCCGATAAGTCAAATCTGGACGGATGGAAACCCTATTTTCCATCCATCCAGCGGATCGGATCGGATGGGATCGGGTGAGAACGGACTGACGGTCCGTTGACATCCGATTTCCCCCATAGAGATGCATGGGGAACTGTCAGCTGTGTCTCCGCACACAGCGCGGAGACACAGCTGTCCTCCTGCTGCTCAGCGGGGGATCGGCGGCTCGATCCCCCGCTGAGAAAAACGGACTCCGTCCAACGGACAGAGTGTGTGAAAGGAGCCTAATTTACATTTATTCAAAAACAGTCATGACATCATGACGATCTTAAAGCGGTAGTATACTCTGAGGAAAAAAAAAAGACCCTGCAAGACAAAGGCATAATGAGCTAGTATGCATCGCATACTAGCTCATTATGAAACACTTACCTTAGAACGAATTCCCGACACGGACCCCCAGACACCGCTGTGGGAGCGGACATGATCCCTCAGCGTCTCTTCCGGGTTCGGCGGCTCCGACGCTGTGAGTGGCCGGAGCTGCGATGACGTCACTCCCGCGCATGCGCGTGTGAGTAATTTTCCGGCAATTCTCGGCAAGGAACTCTGAAGGTCCGCCGGACCTTCAGAGCGCATGCGCCGCACTCGTCAGCGGCTTCATGCAGTGGTAATATCTCCTAAACCGTGCAGGTTTAGGAGATATTAATTGTACCTACAGGTAAGCCTCATTATAGGCTTACCTGTAGTTAAAAGTCAAAAAAAGCGGTATACTACCGCTTTAAAATGGTTGTAACCCTAACAAAAACAAAATCCTGATCCTTTAACCGGTTGCCGACCACAGGCCACTTATTTACTGCGGCAGTGTGGCTCTCCCAGGCAAACCGACGTAGGTCTATGGCGCTAGCTTGGAGGCAACCAGGGGGCAAGTGGCTCGTCAGCGGGGAAGCCGATTGCTGCCTGACACCCGCGATCGCTCCCCGCTGAGAGAGAAGAATGGTCAGCTGTTGTAAACACAGCCGACCCTTCTTCTCCCTGGAATGATCATAGAGCCCCTGTGATCCTTCTATATAGGATCACAGGTCTCTATAGTCATTCCACAAGCCACGCCCCACCACAGTTAGAAACACACCCCAGGGTACACATTTAACCCCTTGATCACCCACAGTGTTAACCCCTTCCCTGCCAGTGTCATTATTACAGGAACAGTGCATATTTTTAGCACTGATTACTGTAGTAATGTCACTGGTCCCCCCAAAAGTGTCAAAAATGTCAGTTAGGTGTCCGATCTGTCCGATCTGTCCGCCGCAATGTCGCAGTCCCGCAAAAAAAAATCGCAGATCGCCACCATTACTAGTAAAAAAAAAAATAATAATAAAAATGACATACATCTTTCCCCTAGTTTGTAGATGCGATAACTTTTGTGCAAACCAATCAAAATACGCTTATTGCAATTTCTTTACCAAAAATATGTAGCAGAAAACAAATTGGCCTAAAAGGCTAAAAAAGTTGGATTTTTTTTTTTTTTTTTTTTGGAGAATGTTATATAGCAGAATTAGAAAAGTATATTTTTTTTTTTTCAAAATCGTTGCTTTTTTTTGTTTATAACGCAAAAAATAAAAAATCGCACAGGTGATCAAATACCACCAAAAGAAAGCTCTGTTTGTGGGAAAAAAAGGACATCATTTGGGTACAGCGTTGCACGACCGCGCAATTGTACGTTAAAGTAAAAAAAATAATAATAAAAATGACATAAATCTTTCCCCTAGTTTGTGGATGCGATAACTTTTGTGCAAACCAATCAAAATATGCTTATTGCGATTTCTTTTACCAAAAATATGTAGCAGAATACAAATTGGCCTAAAAGGCTAAAAAAGTTTGAAATTTAATTATTTTTTTGAGAATGTTATATAGCAGAATTAGAAAAATATATATATATATTTTTTTCAAAATCGTTGCTTTTTTTTGTTTATAGCGCAAAAAATAAAAAATCGCACAGGTGATCAAATACCACCAAAAGAAAGCTCTATTTGTGGGAAAAAAATCAATTTTATTTGAGTACAGCGTTGCACGACCGCGCAATTGTACGTTAAAGTAACGCAGTGCCGAATCACTAAATATGGCCTGGTCATTAAGGAGGAAAATCTTCCAGTCCAGAAGTGGTTAAGGCATGATAGACAGCCCAGTGCTTGTACTGTCATTTACCCCTCTCTTTGTTCTAAAAAACCTGGAATAAAACAATAAAATGTTTTTAAAAAAGTTCCTGCGTCCTCTGTCTTCTCTCCCCCTGTCAGCTCAGAAGTCAGCATTAGGACATTCTGTAATCCCAAAAATAAACCTTAGTTAAATGCATCATAAAATTATGTAATCAGTTTTTTAAAATGTTTATATAATGTGCAGTGTGTTCCCTTTTGTAAAGTGGAAAATACCCCTTCTTTACAGCGCCGTTAGGTGCTCACATGACCCGCCGGAGCTCTTCTTCCCCGCTTTGAGCACTGCAGAGTGAGAGGCCGCGGACGTCAACCGGGAGGAGAGGAGAAGATCTACGACGGGCCATGTGAGCGCCCAGCGGCGTGGTAAATAAAGTATTTTCCACAATAAAATTACAAAAGGAGACACACTGCTCATTATACAGTATAATCTTTTTACAAAATTACATGTTTTAACGACTTCAACTAGGGCTTATTTTCAGGGTAGGGCTTATATTGCAGCTATCCCTAAAATGAATGCGAGGTCTGATTTTCGGGGGTAGGGCTCATTTTCAAGGAAGCAGGGTATGTGCAAAAAATTGTGAACGTTTTTGATCTGGCGCCAGAAGGAACTATGGCTATGTTGGTGATCTGCTTCACGGTGTAAATGCTGCTAAATTGCAAGATTAGCAATAAGTGAAAAATAAAAAATAAAGCCCAAAAAAACTCAAGTAATGTGTGTTAAAAAAATATATACAAATACTCAAATGTTTGGTGATTCTAATAAAGTGCAATGTGCTACAATATATTGCTAATGAATCCTCATTGTGTCTCTAATGTATATCAACTGATTGATAATGATCTAAATATGTGCAGGACGTGAGGACGTCAATAGACGAAACTAGTAGGGCGGGGCCAAGACGTCGAATGCACTGCGCATGTCGGTTCAGTCTCGCGGTTTGAAGTGTCACAGCCGGAGATGAATGAACCCTACATACAGGAGAGAGATACAGGGATCATTGCTCATATTTTTTTATTACACTGGAACCCTTAGTGTCAGGATGACCCTGGCGTAATGTAAGTGTAACTTTTATTGAATAAAGTTTACATGTCGTATGGAATCACGGATTCATTATCCTCCTTATAGGATACATCCCCACATGACATATGAGATTGCCTGATTGAGGATGACCGTTCAAAGTGGATTGTGAGACTACATACGGAATATACTCTATAAGAAAAGTCCTATTAGCTGGTTTATAATCTAACCAGCCACTCCATCTGGTGAATCAGTTTGGGGTGATTGGTGGAAGTAGCACACAGGGTGTTTTTCGGTACACATCGTTTTTGGAAGATTGGCTGATACAGATAATGATTTATTCTGCAGAAATTTGCACTTTATTGAACTTTTGGAAGATTGGCTGATACAGATATCTATTTCTTCTGCACAAATTTGCACTTTATTAATTTTTTGGAAGATTGACTGAAACAGATATTTATTTCTTCTGCACAAATTTACACTTTATTGAACTTTTGGAAGATTGGCTGATACAGATATTTATTTCTTCTGCAAGAATTTGCACTTTATATAATTTTTGAAAGATTGGCTGATACAGATATCTATTTCTTCTGCACAAATTTGCACTTTATTAAATTTTTGGAAGATTGACTGATACAGATATCTATTTCTTCTGCACAAATGTGCACTTTATTTAATTTTTGGAAGATTGGCTGAAACAGATATTCATTTCTTCTGCACGAATTTGCACTTTATCAAACTTTCTTTGGGACTTTTTATCAAATTTATTTTAGAATATTCTCAAGAATTTGTATTTGTTTTTAATTGCATGAATTGTTGATTGTTTATCACATACATGTACTACTGATGGTGCACATAGGTTTTTGCACAGATTGCACAAATATTTAGAATATTAACAAATAATTTTTATTTATTTTTTTTTTTTGCACAAATTTCTTTTTTTTTACACTTTTTGAAGATCATTATGAATCAGTTGATATACATTAGAGACACAATGAGGATTTATTAGCAATACATTGTATAATGAGAATTCATTAACAATATATTGTAGCACATTGCACTTTATTAGAATCACCAAACATTTGAGTATTTGTATAGATTTTTTTAACACACATCACTAGAGGTTTTTTGTGCTGATTTCCTTTATTTTTCACTTATGTGCAAAAAATTGCTCCGGTCCTGAAATGGTTGGAAATGCAGTGCACCACAACGCACGGTATATGCTTTGTGGTGCACTGAGCTGCGTTGGACCCCACGCAGTTGCGTTTCAGTGCGCGTTTCCACAACGTACAAGTGTGGGTCTGTCAAGTTTCCATGACCAGAACGTGCCTTCACCGATCGGTTTCCGGCATTGCTTCACAGCCGCCTTCCAGAGAACAGAAACCTGTTTATGATACAAGACTTTTTACACTTTCCTTCATCTTCGGCCGCTCAACAACTCAACGAGAATAATGATTGTTAGATTGCCTGGGGAACTGCGCGACCCCTGACGCTCGTGGAGTAAATGACTACAGCGAGAAGGAGCCCATTTATTTTCTGCACTGGGAATAACGTCACTGGGAAGGAAGGTGATGGCAGGAAAATAGGCTTCAGCGATGGGAAGAAAAAATCCTCACCACTACAGCGGGGGATTATTATACCGCCATGCTGCGCCATTATCCATTATCCAAGTGATTCATTACCCTGCATTAACTATTCAATAATGGTCGCCTGGAGCAGCGCCCTGCATTCCCTCAAAAATGTGCGACTGAGCATTGTTAAAGCGGAACTCCAGGAAAGCAGCTAAATACATATTATTCATATATGGGAACTGTCTTGCCTGCCTGTGGATTTGAGGATTTGTTGTCCTGTCTGTCCAGTCCTGAGATTTACACGGCTCTGTCACACAGCACAGCCCTGTCAGGAAGGGCAAGAAACCTAATTTTTTTTCTCTGTTGTTCAGTAATAATTACAGGTCCTGTCCCTCCCGAACCTGTGATTGGACAGTGAAAAGAAAAACTGTAGACTAAAGAGCTCATCTCTTTGTCATTCTGCTCTCTCCTCCTAAAAACAACCTGCTTGTACTGCAGAACAAGGGATTGGCTCCTTGTGCTGCTTTTACCTCAACAGTCTGAGCTCTGCTGAAGGAGGCTGATGCTAAGTCAAATTCAGGTACTGCTTGCATTAAAAAAGGATGGATTGAGGTCAGCTTTACTGTCCAACTCCGGGAAATTTGAAAATCCTTCCTTGGCAGTGAAGGCAGATTAAACACCTTGATTAGTCTAAGGCAGAGGCCCCCAAACATTCTAAACAAAGAGCCAATTTACTGTCCTTTAGAGGACCAGACTGTGGTCACCGTGAGTAAAAAATGTCCCAGCATAAGTTGGAGTAAACAATGCCCCATCTTTGGTGTCAGTGAAAAGAATTGTGCCCCATTGGGCCCCATCATTGGTGTCATTGGGCCCCATCATTTGTGTCATTGGGCCCCATCATTGGTGTCATTGGGCCCCATCATTTGTGTCATTGGGCCCCATCATTTGTGTCATTGAGCCCCATCTTTGGTGTCATTGGTAAGAATAGTGCCCCATCATTTTTGCCATTGGGATGAAATGGTTCCCCATTGTTGATGTAATTGGACGGAATTGTGCCCCATCATTGGTGTCAATACACCCCATTGTTGGTGTCATTGGGAGAACCTGTGCTCTATCGTTGGTGTCATTGGTAGGAATTGTGCCCCATCCTTTTTGTCATTGGAAGGAATAATAGTGCCCCATCATTAGTGTCATTGGGCGGAATTGTGCCCCATCGTTTGTGTCATTAGGAGGAATTGTACCCATCATTGGTGTCTTTGGCAGGAATTTTGCCCCATCATTGTTGTCATTGTGCCTGATTGTTGGTGTCATTGGGAGGAACTGTTCCATCATTGGTGTCATTGGTAGTAATTGTGCCCCCTCGTTTGTGTCATTGGGATGAATTGTATCCATCATTGGTGTCTTTGGAAGGATTTTCTCACCATCATTGGTGTCATTGAGCCCCATTGTTGGTGTCACTGGAAGGAACTGTGCACCATCATTGGTGTCATTGGTAGGAATAGTGCCTATTCCTTTGTGTCATTGGGAGGAATTGTACCCCATTGTTGGCGTAATTGGAAGGAATTGTGCCCCATTATTGGTGTAATTGGAAGGAATTGTGCCCCATTATTGGTGTCATTGGAAGGAATTTTCCCCATCATTGGTGTCATTGCGCCCCATGATTTGTGTCATTGGGGGAACCTGTGCTCCATCGTTGGTGTCATTGGAAGGAATTGTGCCCCATCATTTGTGTCATTGGGAGGAATTGTACTCATCATTGGTGTGATTGGAAGGAATTGTGCCCCATCGTTTGTGTCATTGGGAGAATCTGCGCTCAATCGTTGATGTCATTGGAAGGAACTGTGCCCCATCATTAGTGTCATTGGGAGGAATTGTACCCATCATTGGTGTCTTTGGAATGAATTTTGCCCCATCATTTGTGTCTCTGCGCCCCATATCATTGGGAAGGGACAAAGGGACAGGAGGGGCATATGGGGGGAATCAGAAGTAGACAGAACAGAGAGGGGGATCAGTGCAGGGAAGCAATTATAGAAATGATGCCCTGTGTCTTCCCCCCCACAGCAGCTGAAAGCTGGCGGGAGAGAAAGAAACCAACATTCAGCTGCTGCAGAGAGCTGCACAGAGCATCCTTCTGTAATTGCCCCACTGCACTGATTCCTGCTGCTGTTCAGACCCCCCCCCCCCATGTGCCTGGGCCGCCCACAGGAGGACCGGTAGTTCCCCCCCCCCTATCGGCGGCCCTGCAGCTGTGCGTGGTAGCCAATCAGCTTCTAACTTCAGCTTGTTCACTTAAGTTTTGACAATAAAACCTGGAAACTGATTGGTTTCCATGCACTACTGCACCAGATTTTGCACTCTCCAGTTTTAAAAAATCAAAATGAAATTGCTTCATGACTTTTGTCCTTTGAAGTGTAAGTATAGCCAAAAATATTTCTTTGTAGGTTTGACTAGAATACAGAAGTGTTAAAACCCCTATTAATTTTTTTTAATTCTCTGAGTCCCGTTGGGGAGATCTGCTTAACTTCCTTTCCCACAGATGAAACAGGAAGTAGAGAGATTTGTTTTTAAAGTGAGGAAACAGCTGTCCCCAGCAGTGCCGGGACAAGGTCAACCGATGCCCAGGGTGAAGATGGGAAATTGTGATCACCCTCCCTCCACACGCATGGAGAAGGGGACCGTGGGGCTAATAGTGGTGAATGCTAAAATGTGTAACTAAATTAAATAGTACTAGTGAAATGTTTAAAATACACTATATTGTCTAAAGTATTGGGACGCCTGCCTTTACACACACATGAAATTTAATGGCATCCCAGTCTTAGCCTGTAGGGTTCAACATTGAGTTGGCCCACCCTTTGCAGCTATAACAGCTTCAACTCTTCTGGGAAGGCTGTCCACAAGGTTTAGGAGTGTGTCTATGGGAATGTTTCACCATTCTTCCAGAAGCGCATTTGTGAAGTCAGGCACTGATGTTGGATGAGAAAGCCTGGCTTGCAGTCTCCGCTCTAATTCATCCCAAAGGTGTTCTATCGGGTTGAGGTCAGGACTCTGTGCCTCAACCCCAAACTGGCTCATCCATGCCTTTATGGACCTTGCTTTGTGCACCGGTGGGCAGTCACGTTGGAACAGGAAGGGGCCAGTCAAGTTACATGCGCCCCATATGAACAAGACCTAATTATTATGTGGGTCAGTTAGCTGGAAAGAAGAGATGTCAGCTATTTCAAATATTTTTCACACAACTTGTCTCTCTGCTCCCGTTTGGTATGACTTGCAACAAATGATAAATGTCCCCATAAAGTACTGTGCAAAAGTCTTAGGCAGGTGTGAAAAATGCTGTCAATGAAGAAAACTTTCAGAAATAGAAGTGCTAATAGTTCATTATTTTCAATTAACAAAATAAAAGTAAATGAACAGAAAAGAAATCCAAATCAAATCAATATTTGGTGAGACCACCCTTTGTCTTCAAACCAGCATCAATTCTTATAGGTACACTTGCACAGTTTTTGAAGGAACTCGGCATGTATGTTGTTCCAACTAAGCACAGATCTTCTGTGGATGTCGGCTTCCTCAGATCCTTATGTCTCTTCTCTGTCTCTCAATCCCAACACAGAGCACCCCTCAGCCCCTAGCCCCATCAGGACACAGAGCTCATCCCTCCTTCCACCCCCCCCCCAGTACAGTGCTCCCCCAGCCCCTACTCCAGAACAGAGCTGCCCCTCCTCCCACCACACAGTGCACAGAGCTCCCCCATATTACCCCCCCCCCCCATACACAAAGCTCCCCTGTCCTCCCAAACTCCCAGTACACAAAGATCACCCCCCCCAGTACAGAGCCCCCATCTCAAAGCCCCCCAAAACAGAGGTCCCCCTACTCCCCAGTACAGAGCTCCCTGCACCCCCTAGCAATCCCCCAATACACAGAGCCCCCCTCCCCTAGCCCCTCAAAATAAAGGTCCCCTCTTCTCCCCAGTCCAGAGCTCCCCCCATTCCCTAGCATTCCCCCAATACACAGAGCCCCCCTCCCCTAGCCCCCCAAAATAAAGGTCCCCTCTTTTCCCCTTCTCCCCACTACAGAGCTCCCCCACCCCTAGCCCCCCAAAATAAAGGTTCCCTCTTCTCCCCTACTCCCCAGTACAGAGCTCCCCCCATTCCCTAGCATTCCCCCAATACACAGAGCCCCCCTCCCCTAGCCCCCCAAAATAAAGGTCCCCTCTTTTCCCCTTCTCCCCAGTACAGAGCTCCCCCACCCCTAGCCCCCCAAAATAAAGGTCCCCTCTTCTCCCCTACTCCCCAGTACAGAGCTCCCCCCATTCCCTAGCATTCCCCCAATACACAGAGCCCCTAGCCCCTCAAAATAAAGGTCCCCTCTTCTCCCCAGTACAGAGCTCCCCCCATTCCCTAGCATTCCCCCAATACACAGAGCCCCCCTCCCCTAGCCCCCCAAAATAAAGGTCCCCTCTTTTCCCCTTCTCCCCAGTACAGAGCTCCCCCCGCCCCTAGCATCCCCCCAATACACAGAGCCCCCTCAAAATAAAGGTCCCCTCTTCTCCTCAGTACAGAACCCCCCCTCCTATCCCCCAAAATAGGTCTCTTTTTCTCCCCTTCTCCCCAGTACAGAGCTCCCCCCACCCCCTAGCATTCCCCCTATACACAGATCCCCCCTCCCCTAACCCCCCAAAATAAAGGTCCCCTCTTTTCCCCTTCTTCCCAGTACAGAGCTCCCCCCACCCCTAGCATTCCCCCAATACACAGAGCCCCCTCAAAATAAAGGTCCCCTCTTCTCCTCAGTACAGAGCCCCCCCCTCCTACCCCCCAAAATAGGTCTCTTATTCTCCCCTTCTCCCCAGAACAGAGCTCCCCCCACCCCCTAGCATTCCCCCTATACACAGATCCCCCCTCCCCTAGCACCCCAAAATAAAGGTCCCCTCTTCTCCCCTTCTCCCCAGTATCGTGCTCCCCCCAGCCCTTAGCATTCCTCTAATACACAGAGCTCCCCCCTCCTAGCCCCCCCCCCCCCAAGTAGACAGAGTCTCCCCCTCCTCCTGCTAAGTCCACCCCCCTCCTTTACCCAAATACAGTGCTACTGCAGAGTGCTCCAAGTTTACAAGTGACAGCGGCCAGTGGGGAGCACAGGTGTAGTGCCAGAAGTGGATGCGCTCTGGACGGAAAAACACTCTGCTACAAGTCCCTGAGAGTCCAGACACAGAGATGTTTCTTCGTGTCCCTGACAGTCTAGACCAGCCTTTCTCAACGTCCTGCAAAACCAATTTGTTGGTAATTAGTGGTAAAAATGCTAATTACATTGGTGGCTAGTGGGAAGAATGCCACCATTACAGTGGTGGTCATTAAGTCCCCCTTACAGACATCTAAAAAGACTCTGAAACTATGCAGATGCCATTAAATGGGAGGTTAGTCAGCTACAGCTCAAGAAATCCCTAGCAACCTCTGGAGGAACACGGGGGCTCCACGAAAACCCTGGTTGAGAATGGCTGGTCTAGAAACAGAAGAGTTTTCTCATGTCCCTATGATCTGTGATCTGGAGGTTTCTGGAGGTTTCTGCTTGTTATT
This sequence comes from Pelophylax lessonae, assembly GCF_965119305.1. Taxonomy (NCBI): domain Eukaryota; kingdom Metazoa; phylum Chordata; class Amphibia; order Anura; family Ranidae; genus Pelophylax; species Pelophylax lessonae. Next base: position 526,124,010 of record NC_138772.1, read on the forward strand.
CTTAAGGCTTTTGATTTGCCAAAATCTGGTGGGTGGATCCCCAAGAGGGCTTGTTGCAAGCACTGGGCACTTTTTTGTGTGGAGCACGAATATCAGCACTTTAATTATAAGTGGACTATTCACCCCCTTTTTGGACTGCACCTTATTTCTAACAAACTTTTTTGCACATTTTGTCACTTTATATTTATTGTTTTTATTTGGACTTTAATCATATATGTGGCACATTATTAGTATATATCTATATGAATTTATGAGTATATCATTTTTTTGCACTAATGCACTTTTATACTAATATATTAAATGATTTTAGTGCACTTTATGTATTTGTATGAATTTATGAGTATACCATTTTTTAGCACTGTTGCACCTTTATATTAACTTATTAGAGGATTGTATTGCACTTTATATTTATATTCATCTACCTGGTAGCGCTGTTTTAATATTGCAATCTCCACAGTTATCCAAATAATAACGGTACATTGCTACTAAAGAGCATTCAGTGATTATATGTAAACAAAGAAACGTACATATATCTGTGCAATATTAAAGTTATACAGTGGAAGTGAAGTGCTTATGGTTAAAATAAATCAAATTGATATGATATATAAATAATTCATGAACATAAGTAAACAGTCCGGTGATCTTGTGCTTGATCTTGTGCAAAAAAAGCTTGGAGACGGTACTTCAACCAGTGCTCACAGATGAATCTGTGTGTTTTCCACCACCAACACATAAAACAATTGGCCTCTCACCTGAGGTTTTGACCTGTGTCTCACCACAAGGTCAAAGTAAGCGAGTCAATACAAGCAGGGGTTAACAGGCTCTCTCTCAGCCTCTCAGTGGAAACACTGCTGCCCAAAGATAGCCAGACATATGAACAAGGGTCTCATCGTGGGTATCGCATAAAAAACAAAAAGGCACAGGATCTAATGCTCTCAGTTTAACCGGGGTTTCTATTCAAGATCGGATAAGGTAAAACACTCACATGTATGGGCACTACAAATAGTGCATGGAAACTGCAAAAGTAAACCAACGAACTGGCTGTCAGCTTCCAGGTTGCCGGTGAAGACTCCGCACCCCCTATACGCGTTACGTCATCTGTCAATCAGACGCTCGACTTCCTCAGTAGGAAGTCTTCATCTGTGAGCACTGGTTGAAGTACCGTCTCCAAGCTCCAGCACAAGATCACTGGACTGTTTACTTATGTGGATAATTGATATTGCTTTGTAGTGGAAAACTAAGTTGGTATAGCAGCTTACATCAGCACTTTATTTTGATTGTTTACAGCTGACTGTTTGTGCCGATATATTCAATTTTGCAGTCCAGACACAGAGCATTTTTCCCATGTCCCTGGCAGTCCAGATACAAAGGAGTTTACCCATTTTCCAGACAGTCTAGACACAAAGGTGTTTTCTCATGTCTCTGACAGTCTAGGCCAGCCTTTCTCAACCTTTTTACCCTATAGGAATCCTTAACTTTTTTTACAGTCCCTGGGGAACTCCTGCTAAAACCAAATCATTGGTGAACAGTTATAAAAAAAGTTAGTTACATTGGTGGCTAGTGGGAAGAATGCCACCATTACAGTGGTGGTCATTTTAGATGTCCCCCTTAGACATCTAATTATTGGTTTATTGGTGTCATGCAGTCGGCTTATTGTCCCGGAAACTATGCAGACGCCATCAAATGGAAGGTTAGTCAGCTACAGCTCAAGGAATCCCTAGCAACCTCTCTAGAAGAACACCGGTATTCCACGGAACCCTGGTTGAGAATGGCTGGTCTAGAAACAGAAGAGTTTCCTCATGTCCCTAAAGCCCCGTACACACGTACGGATCGTCGTCATACAAACGTCGGTGGACGAAAGATCTGCCGATTGTACGCGTGTTAGTATGGTGCCTCCGACAGCTGTCTGCGTACAATCCGCGGACAAGAGTCTTTCTTGCAAACATGAAAATTTTTGTCTGCGGACACCAGAACGGACGATTGTTCGCCTGTCAGTACAGAAATCAGCCGACAGACCGCAGATTTGCAAGACTGGGCATGCTCAGAAAATAAAAAACACAGGGAAAGTTAACCATTACATGACATCACTTCTGCAGTCAGCTGAAGTCTGCGGACAAAATTCTTGTGCTGTCCTTGTGCTGTCTTTGCACTTTTCAACAGACACCGACATCCCGGGGAGAAAAGACGAACGTTTGTATGACGACGATCCGTACGTGTGTACGGGGCTTAAGTCTCCATTCACACTAGTCCGACTTGTCAAGCGACTTGGTCAGCCTGACAAGTCACGCACCGTCGCGTCCCATTGTGTAGTACAGGAACGGTTCTAATAGGAGCGACACAAGTCGCTCCGACTTAGAAAAAGGGTCCTGTACTACTTCGGGGCAACCTGGAGCGACTTGCATAGACATACATTTTATGAAGTCCGTGCAAGTCGTGCCGAAGTCGCGGTGCACGCGACTTCACAGGTCGCCCCCTAAGTCGGATCGCCGTAGTGTGAACCGAGTCTAATAGTCCAGACACAGAGGAGATACCTCATGTTCCCAGCAGTCTGGGAACAATGGGGTTTACTCAAGTCTCTGGTAGTTTAAACACAGAGGACTTAACTCGTGTCCCTGGCAGTCTAAACACAGAGGAGTTCCCTCTTGTTCCCACCCAGTCTAGAAATGAGGGGATTTCTCATTTCTCTGAAAGTCTGGAAACAAAGGCATTTCCTCAAGTCCAGACACAGAAGAGTTTCCCCATTTTTCCTGCAGTCCAGAAACAGAGGACCTTCCTCTTGTCCCCGGCAGTCTGGAAACAAGGAGTTTCCTCATGTCCCTGTCAACCCAGAAATTAGGTTTTTCTCATGTCCTTTGCAATGCGGAAACAAAGATTTTTCCTCAAGTCCAGACGCCGAGCAGTTTAGACACGTCCTTATTAGTTTGGCTATAGGCCTCTACTTTTGCCTCCTCCATGGTTTTGAAGAGGCGGTCTGAAGATAAGTACGTGGGATTTTGCAAGTTCTTTCTTGTCGTCACAAGCCACATGGCACGGTTACCTCTTGGAAACCATGACTGAAATGGACACTCTCCGCACATCCAGGCTTTTTTTGGCTCCTTCGTGTGTTCTATAAATGCCATCACCATGGCAATCCCAGGAGACCCGTCTCCATAGAAACACCTGTGATTTGGAAGGGGCTTACTGGGGGCACACAACGCTCTCTTGTTGGCATGGTAGCTTTCATGAGCCATCAAGATTTTTATTTAAAATGAGTATCAAACAAAAAGAAAAGATATTACTTCATGCTTGGTAGCCCACTGTTGTTGATTTATAGGTGTGCTTTTAGAAAAAAGCTACATTTACCGACAAACTTACTTTTTTCCATGACTGTACTAACTAAACAATTAAAAGTGTAAGTTGTGGAAAGTTAGGTGCAACAGTGCATAGTGGGGTTGCACTTTAAAGGGAACCCAACCCCCATTTTACATTTTGCTGGCTAAAAAGGAGGAGAATTTGAGATTTAAGATATGGTGGTCCATGGAGGTCTGGAAGGTTCAGCCACAATGGCAGATTGGAGACCCATGGTAAGGCTCAGATGTCCACTGAAAAAAAAGAGAGGATACGGGGGAGTCCTTATAGTGTATTATGTGACTGTAATGTAGTTGTTACCTCAAAAAGGTCTATCATCAGGATAGGAAAAAAAAATACTTAGATCTGCCAAGGTTGCGATAACCCTGTAGGATTAAAATAACGCAAAATTCCTTAGTTGCAGGTGGATAAAACCTTGTGTTCATTCAGGGTTAAATAGGTCCTTCTCAATGCCACTGGGGCAGGGCCGGCCCAAGACATTGTGCTGCCTGGGTCCAAGAATAAAATGCTGCCCCAACAAAACAAAATCACGCCCACCAAAAGGCCCCCACATCCCTTATTTTATATCATGATAATTAAAACTAAAATTAACTTTATCAGGAAGTCAGATTTACATGGAACAGCACCTTGTCTATAAGGAAAATTTGTAAGGGGCTGCATTGTGGGGGTTAAGGGGCTGCATTGTGGGGGGTATAGGGCCAAAAAAACCAAACAAAAAAAATACAGTAATAACTTTATTAAATATAAAATGTAGAAAATATTATATATATACTGTGATCTTCTTTCATAACTCACCACCGATCCACCAAACACCCACTGTCACTCCTGTGTCTGCCGTGGCCCCCGCCCAAGAAGATCCAGCCTGCCCCGCGTAAGATGGAGTGCGCTGATGTCTGACATCATTGCACACAGCACAAATCACGTGAGGGACGTTCCACAGAGGAGATGCTCCGCCTCCTCATACTCATCAGATTGCACTACCGGCGGCAGTATGAGAAGGGGAAATGCCTCCCGTAACGCGCCGCAAACTGAAGACACACAAAACTGCTGGAAAAAAAATAAAAAATCTTGGGAGTCAATTTGCTGCCCCTCTCCAAGTGGTGCCGGGGTCCAATGGACCCAGCAGGACCCATGGCAGGGCCAGCCCTGCACTGGGGTCCCAATCCTGGATCCCCTGAGAGGTTCCCAGAGGGGCTTTGCACAAGGAAAGTGGGAGGGGGTCAAAAGGCCATTCAATGGTCCAAAAAGCAGAGTCACCCATTGTGAGTCTAATGATGGGTTCGAGTCAATATTTTTAACACACATCAACCTGTTTCCCAGTCTCATCTGTCCCACCTGGGTGTCCAGAACCTCCATGGAGAGTGTTACACTGGAGAGAGCAGTGTATAAGTGACTGTTCATTCGCTGATCGGGTCTTATGTGTATTCAAATGCAGCCAGTATAAGGACCTGAATCAGTTTTTACATTACTGTAGTCTGGGAGGAGGAAGGTCATCAGCATTAACCTATCATGCTCTATTACATTAGACACAGCTGTAAGTCTAACACTGGGAGCCTGCAGTCAGGAGGGAAGAGCAGAGTGAACAGAGTAGAAATGCCATAGGCGTGTGCAGGGGGTGTGCCAGGTGTGCCCAGGCACACCCTAATTACTAAGTGTGGTGCACATTCCCCCCTACTGCCCAGACATCCCCCCTGTGTTGCCCCCCAGCCGCCCCACAGTGCTGCTGGCTTCCCTCCTCTCCGCCCAGCAGCTGTGGGGGATGTTTCAGGATAGAGAGCAGGGGTAGGGGCTAGTAAATATGTAATTTACCGGCCCCTACCTTTTCTAAATGAGTTCAGTGTGAAAACACTCACTCACACTGTGTTCATTCATAACTGATGCATAGTAAACTGTGGACTGTGCTTCAGATTATGAATGAACAGAAAGCCTTTTAGCACAGATCACTTCCCATTCATTCCCTGCCCTAGAAAGAGAAAGGCATGTGTGTTTGAGCTTTTGGGGTGCACACCCTAATACAATAGGCTGCGCACACCAATGAGAAATGCGTGTCAAAAGTTTTGCAAAATTGATGTTGCCTTCAGCTAAATTTCATCTACATTTGACACCAATGAATTTTGAGAAAAATGTCCTGCCTGACAATGCTCATCAAAATCAAAAGTGAAATTTCATTGGAGGAGTAATCAATTCTGCAAAATGTTTACTCCTGCCCCAATCCACCCCACCCCCAACCAAAATGCACACTTATTAGAGTCAATTTTTTTCCCAAGTTCAGGTTCATCATTCTCTTCTAGGCCATAATGACGTGCCCGGACCTCGCGCATACGCAGGAACGCTATGGGTCAAACTGGGTTCGCTTATGGCGTTTCTGCGCATGAGCGCAGACCTGTGAACTGCCTACTGGGATTTCCCCATTGCTTATTTCAGGAGGCAGCTCATGGGATCTAGTGCAGAAATGGCTTTGAGAGTCTCTACTGGCATGGCCCGGGGTGTGTCTGCCCATATGCAAGACACACTGCTGGGATCTGCCAGGTTCCATAGACGAGAAAAAGTCCCTACGGTGTGTCTGCTCATGCACCAGATATGAATTCAAGATGGCAGCATAGGGAGAACCTTCCCTACAAGCAACACAACACTGGACTCCATGGACTATGTATGTTATTTGTCTATTATGCAGGGAAACATTTTAAGGATTTAAAAAAATTAGTTTTGATTCTACATCTTGACATAGATGGATAGAATTTCCAATGAAAATTGTTGAAAAAATGAAAAGTCCGTCCAAACATTTGCATGTCTTTCACAAGATTTAGTTTGCTTCTAGCATTTAAAGTGATATTAAATTATTAAAAAAAAAAAAAATTAACAAACATGTTATACTTACCTGCTCTGTGCAGTGGTTTTGCACAGAGCAGCCCCCATCCCCTTCTTCTCGGGTCCCTTGTGGGCACTCCTGGCCCCTCCCTCCTGCTGAGTGCCCCCAAACTACGGCCCTCCAGCTGTTGTAGAACTACACATCCCATGAGGCATTGTAAAACTCTGACATTCACACACATGACAAGGCATGATGGGAATTGTAGTTCCCGAACAACTGGAGGGCCATAGTTTGAAGACACCTGCGGCCTAGAGCAAGCTGCTTGGCTTAATGGCTTAATCTGTGTCTGTAGTGCATGTTTCAAACCTTAATATCATAAATTAGAACATATTATTGGATTTTTATTTGCGGGGTATATAATTAGTTTGGAAATTCTAGAGAAATGTTTAAAAAATGATGCATTACAATTATCCTAAGTGCCGGTTCACACTGAAGCGGCACGACTTCGGGGGCGACCTGTGAAGTCGCGTGCACTGCGACTTCGGCGCGACTTGCACGTGCTTCACAGAATGAATGTCTATGCAAGTCGCTCCAGGTCGCCTCGAAGTAGTACAGGACCCTTTTTTTTGTCGCTCGTATTAGAACAGTTCCCATAGCACACAATGGACCGTGACGGAACGCGACTTGCCAGGCTCACAAGTCGTACTAGTGTGAACCGGCACTAAACCTATTCAATTTGTAGTTGACTAAGATGTATGAGATTTTAGCCCACTAAAATGTACTGGAGATTTTAGTCGACTAAAATATGACTAAAACAATTCAGATAACTAAAATACGACTAAAACTAAAATAGCATTTTAGTCAAAAGACTAACTAAGTAAAACTAAATCGAAATTCGCTGCCAAAATTACCACTGCTTGGGAGTCAGGGATTCTCTTACCTGTCTCTGGTTCTCAGTCTCGAGCCTCAGCCTGGCTTCGACGCATCTTCTGGTCTCAAGAAAGGCTTGCCGCTGAGCCCGGTCTGACAGGTAGCTAATGAAGATTCCGGCTGTGTTCATACACATAAACAACACAGCTTGTGCCACAATCTGCAAAAGAAGACAAGTGGGAGAATTTTTAGGTCACGTCACGTCCAAAAACCCCAGGAAATAAATCATCTCCTGTACAGAAATAATAGGAAAAATGTCATACAAATATACAGAACGGCACGGGATACGGAGAGGAATCAGACGTTGTTCCATTGATGTACATTTTCTACTACATCTTGCATACAGGACTATTATTTCCCTCAGGCTTCGTTCACACTAATAGTGCTTTTCCACTGCATGGATCCGAACGGTTCGGCTCGCTTTTGTGCTTTTCCACTGCATGGTACCGCATGGTACGGTGTTGGAACGGTTCGGTACGGTACAGCGGCACTTTTCCACTACATGGAACCGAACGGTACGGCTCGCTTAAACAGTACCACCTCAGTTGTGGTTCCAAGAGGGCCGTACCAATACCATATCCCACAATCCTTTGCATGCAGCCTTGACTGTTTGTCACTAGTAGCCACTGATTGGTCAGAGAATCGTTGTTATCCCACCCACTTACTATTAGGCTCCATGTACACGGGACGTTGTTAAAAGTCCCTTTGAATGCTGGAATTTTTAGGACGTTTGAAACGTCCGTTCGGTCGCATTTGTACCCGCGTTTAGCAGGTGTTTAGCAGCGTTTGCGGGCGTTTGCGTTTAGAAGCATTCCTAGAGGTCAAAACAATTATTCCCCTTTAAAATGGAAAAACGCGAACGCTAAACGCGGGTCATCGCGTTCAGACGCGTTCGGACGCGTTTGAAACGCCGGGAAACACACGTTCGAACGCAAATAATTGCGTTCTAAAAACAGTCCCTGAACGCAACTGCCTGCAAATGACTGTAAACGACCTGGTGTACATGGACAGATAAGATAAAATGTAGATGGGTTCAGGGGCTTCTGAAAAAAACGCCCAACTGCTCCTAAATGGCCATTTCCAGCGTCCCGTGTACATGGAGCCTTAGTGGAAAAGCAAACCGTACCAAACCGTACTGAACCGTTCCAACACCGTACCATGCGGTACCATGCAGTGGAAAACCAAACAGAGCCAAGCAGGGCCGAGTGAAGCCGAGCCGGTACTTGCAGTGGAAAAGTGCCATATGATGTGCGGCGCAGGGCGTCACACATTTGTGCGCAATCTGTGCCCATTTTCACGTAAGGCACGTATGGCAGCCCATTCATTTTGAAGGGATGCCCTACGCACATCAAAGAAGCACATGCAGCTTTCTGCGCATTGAGCTTTGCGTGTTTTTTAAACGCATGCTTTCCTGCCTTTGTCACTGTCGTGAAAAAACGTGCGTCTGCGTGCTGCATCAACCACTTAAGGACCGGGCCTATTTCTGACACTTGTTGTTTACAAGTTAAAATCATTTTTTTTGCTAGAAAATTACTTAGAACCCCCAAACATTATATACATATATTTTTTTTTAGCAGAGACCCTAGAGAATAAAATGGAGATTGTTGCAATATTTTTTATCACACCGTATTTGCGCAGAGATCTTCCAAACGCAATTGTTTTGGAAAAAAATAAGAAAACAGTAAAGTTAGCCCAATTTGTTTTTTTACAATGTGAAAGATAATGTTACGCCGAGTAAATAGATAGCCAACATGTCATGCTTCAAAATTGCACACGCTCGTGGAATGGCGACAAACATTGGTATTTAAAAATCCCCATAGGCGACACTTTAAAAAATACTACGGGTTACCAGTTTAGAGTTACAGAGAAGGTCTATGGCTAGAAATTATTGCTCTCGCTCTAACGATCACGGCAATACCTCACATGTGTGGTTTGAACACCGTTTACATATGTGGGCGGGACTTGCGTTTGCGTTCGCTTCTGCGCACGAGCTAACAGGGACAGGGCTGCTCCGGTCCCAGCTGAAGCCTGATAAGGAGAAACGCGTCGGGAGGAGCAGCCACGCCGCCATGTCACACCACGCCACGGGTTACGCACTGCAGGCGGTCACGTTAGGTACACTTGGAACCATTGTTTATGCCCAGTTTGTTCCACTTGCCATGTAAGTGTGTTTTCTTTTTTAACCACTTGCCGGCTGCCTAACGCCGATCTACGGTCAGCCCCTCACAGGCAAAGTAACGTAGGGCTACGTCACTAGCTTGTGAGGGTCTAGGGAGCGAGCGCGCGCCCCCGGAGGCGCGCTCCCGCTCCCGCGTGGTCACGGGCCCCCCCGCGCGTGTGACCAGCGAACCCGATGTCCGCCGGTCACTCGGCGATCGGCGGGGGAGAGGGAGAATGTCAGGCAGCTTGTGTAAACAAGCCACCTGTCATTCTCCTCGCTGTAAAGACACTGATCAAACGGATCTAGTATGTAGATCCATTGATCAGTGTCCTAACAGCTCAAGCCACAGCCAATCACAGTAGAAAGCACGCCCCTAGGGATACACACAGTCCCTCCCTCCCAAATAAAGTTAACCCCTTCACAACCATTGTATTTTTACAGTAACAGTGCATATATATAGCACTGATTACTGTAGAAATGTCACTGGTAACCCCAAAAGTGTCACAAATGTCAGTCAAGGGTCGGATCTGTCCGCCCCAATGTCGCAGTACCGCAAAAAAAATCGCAGATCGCCGCCATTACGCGTTAAAAAAAAAAACAACAAAAATGACAAAAATCTTTCCCTTTGTTAGTAAACGCGATAACTTTTGCGCAAACCAATCAAAATACGCTTATTGCAATTTTTTTTTACCAAACATAGGTAGCATAAAACAAATTGGCCGAAAATTTTTAAAAATTTTGATTTTTACTTTTTTTTTTGGGGGAATTTCATATAAAAAAATGTGAAAAATATTGTTATTTTTGCAAAATTGTCGCTCTTTTTTTGTTTATAGCGCGTGATCAAAAAAATCGCACAGGTGATCAAATACCACCAAAAGAAAGCTCTGTTTGTGGGAAAAAAAGGACGCCAAATTAGTTTAGGTACAGCATCGCACGACCGCGCAATTGTCCGTTAAAATCACGCAGTGCCGAATCGCAAAATACCCCCTGGTCAGGAAGGGGGTAAAATCTTCCGGGGCTTAAGTGGTTAATAGAGTTTTTTTAGAAGAATAATGCACTATTGGCACTTTATATCTTTTGTTATGGGGGAGCTACATTAAAGTACAGTATCGCCAGCCAGCCACATGGGTGAGTTGGATATGGTGGAGTGGAGAAACATTCAGACCACGCATTGAAGCCGCCATTGGATACCTATACCTGGTGCATCCGTATAACCAACAGTGGTTCATGCCTATCCTCTACATACTTCTGGTAAGAAGTTTGCACTACCACCAAGGTGTCACCTCACTTGATTTTATTTGTTCACGTGTGGAAAGTGCCGATTCACCAATAAGGCTCACTGTTTATTTTAATCTGGTAAGAGGCTATTTCTTCTATTTCACCCTCACATATCGGTCCAAGATTAGCAAGATTGAAGATCCACTATTGATGGAAGTTTGGTCTTTGGCTATTTGAGATTATCTGGATCAATTGGAGGACTTTATATTCTTTCACAACTGTTAAAGATTATATGTTTTTTTTTTCATAAAGAACTTTGACATATGGCTTTTAACACTGTATGATGATCACTATCATTTGGGACAACCCAGATGTTACATGTTTACAATTTATGATTCTGTTGAGCGCACTCTATATCTTTTATCATAATGGTTTGGAATCGCAATTCACATATTTTTGTTAAAAAAATCGCAATAAGCGTATTTTGATTGGTTTGCACAAAAGTTATCGCGTTTACTAACTACGGGAAAGATTTGTCCTTTTTATTGTTTTTTTTTTTTTTTTTACTAGTAATGGCGGCGATCTGCGATTTTTTTGCGGGACTGTGACATTGCGGCGGACCCCTAACTGACATTTTTGACACTTTTGGGGGGACCGGTGACATTACTACAGTAATCAGTGATAAAAATATGCAGTTACTCTAATAATGACACTGGCAGGGAAGGGGTTAACACTGTTGGTGGTCAAGGGGTTAAATGCATGCCTCATGCTTACTGACGTGTGTGGGGGGAGGGGATTGTGTGACACAGACACAGATCGCAGGTTCAGCTATGCTGAATCCTGTGATCTGTCCCTGCCTGTCACAGAGGAGATCCACCTGCTTTGTTTACACAAGCGGGCGGATTTTCTCAGTCTTTCCCTGATGATCAGAAGAGAGGCAGTCATCACCGCCTCTCCTCCCCTGGCCCGATTCCCGCTGTGTCTAAACACAGAAGGAGCGGGCCTCCGGCGGCGCGTGCGCACCGCCGAGAGAGGGAGGAATCTGGTGATGTAGGTCTACCTCGCCAGACCCAGCCGAGCCGCTTTGCTGCAGTAGCAGCAATGTGAGCGGTCGGCTAGTGGTTAAAGGGTAACTCCACCTTTGTGGGGGGAAAAAATAGAAAATAAAGAAAAAACAATATAGCGTATACAATTGTGACACAAATCATATTGTAATTCAATTTTATTAAAAATGACCTTTCCTTTTCAATCTGCAGCTGTTGTAATTTTCTGAAAATGCAATATGGCCGCCTGGAGGTGTTCTGTACACAGAATGTATACTGACCACACCCCCAGAAACATTTCCTGCTTGTGTGATTGGCTCACCAATTTTCCCAGAAGTCTGCACTAAGATACAAGTCAGATTTCTGGCATCCACTGTAATAAAAATTTCATTTTTGGTGAGATACTCCCAATAGGAACACGTCTAAAGGGATGCAGACCCAGCAGATTTCCTCATTAGAGCTCTGCAGCTGCCACAGCTGATAGATAATTATGAAACCACTCCCATTTAACCCACTGAGCACAGAGGAACAAACAATGATTTCTTCAGAATAACAAAAGGTAGGAATCTGCAACAAAGGTTGTTACAATCCTTGTACAGAGATCACCCAGAGGGGAATGTTTTTTTTTCTCAACCAAAGTGGAGTTACGCTTTAATACCACTTTAATCTTCTATGTAATTCTAGTGCATCAGAAAGTGCTGCGCAAAACGCCTTCCTGCCACAACTGAGCCTCCTCGCTGTACCGATCAGCTCCTCAGTCCATCTCCTTCCACGAGGACATCTTTTAGAAAGACATGATGACAGTGGAGGCATCGAGGGCCGGATATGGACAGCCAAAGGGCCAGATGTGGCCCTGGGGCCACAGTTTGCCCAGGTCTGGTATGGAGCTACAAATTGTATTAAAATACGGTTTTCACTGCAGGCAATCAGGTTACAAATTATTTTGTCATACGCTAAGACTGAATCGCCTGCCTTTGTTACAAATAAGATAATTGAATAAATTGGTGGCAGGAACAATAAGGTTAAAAATAAAAACGCAGCAGAATTCACCTTGTGTCAGTTTAGAGCAGTCTGCACAAAACAGCATTTTGCTGGCTGGATGCCATGAATTCCTGCTATTTGCACATCTGCTCTCTTACTAAATAAGCCCAGAATATTGTGTGTATATATATATATATATATATATATATATATTGCATTGCGAAAGTATTCGGCCCCCTTGAACTTTTCAACCTTTTGCCACATTTCAGCCTTCAAACATAAAGATATAAAACTGTAATTTTTTGTGAAGAATCAACAAGTGGGACACAATCATGAAGTGGAACGAAATTTATTGGATATTTCAAACTTTGTTAACAAATAAAAAACGGAAAGATTGGGCGTGCAAAATTATTCAGCCCCTTTAAGTTAATACTTTGTAGGGCTACCTTTTGCTGCGATTACAGCTGTAAGTCGCTTGGGGTATGTCTCTATCGGTTTTGCACATCGAGAGACTGAAATTTTTGCCCATTCCTCCTTGCAAAACAGCTCGAGCTCAGCAGTTTTCAGTTCTTTCCACAGATTCTCGATTGGATTCAGGTCTGGACTTTGGCTTGGCCATTCTAACACCTGGTTATGTTTATTTGTGAACTATTCCATTGTAGATTTTGCTTTATGTTTTGGATCATCGTCTTGTTGGAAGACAAATCTCCGTCCCAGTCTCAGGTCTTTTGCAGACTCCATCAGGTTTTCTTCCAGAATGGTCCTGTATTTGGCTCCATCCATCTTCCCATCAATTTTAACCATCTTCCCTGTCCCTGCTGAAGAAAAGCAGGCCCAAACCATGATGCTGCCACCACCATGTTTGACAGTGAGGATGGTGTGTTCAGGGTGATGAGCTGTGCTGCTTTTACGCCAAGCATAACTTTTTGCATTGTTGCCAAAAAGTTTGATTTTGGTTTCATCTGACCAGAGCACCTTCTTCCACATGTTTGGTGTCTCCCAGGTGGCTTGTGGCAAACTTTAAACGACACTTTTTATGGATATCTTTAAGAAATGTCTTTCTTCTTGCCACTCTTCCATAAAGGCCAGATTTGTGCAGTATACGACTGATTGTTGTCCTATGGACAGAGTCTCCCACCTCAGCTGTAGATCTCTGCAGTTCATCCAGAGTGATCATGGGCCTCTTGGCTGCATCTCTGATCAGTCTTCTCCTTGTATGAGCTGAAAGTTTAGAGGGACGGCCAGGTCTTCATAGATTTGCAGTGGTCTGATACTCCTTCCATTTCAATATTATCGCTTGCACAGTGCTCCTTGGGATGTTTAAAGCTTGGGAAATCTTTTTGTATCCAAATCCGGCTTTAAACTTCTCCACAACAGTATCTCAGACCTGCCTGGTGTGTTCCTTGTTCTTTGTGATGCTCTCTGCGCTTTAAACGGACCTCTGAGACTATCACAGTGCAGGTTACATAGTTACATAGTAGGCGAGGTTGAATAAAGACAATAGTCCATCCAGTTCAACCTGTGTAGGTGTGTGTGACTGTAATCATCTAACATAGCCCTCAATCTCCTGATCCTTGAGATGTAAGTCTAAGAGTCTTTTGAAAGTCACCATACTACCCGCAGAAACCACCTCTTGTGGTAGACAATTCCACAATCTTGTAGCCCTAACAGTAAAGAACCCCCCACGTTGCCTGAGGTTAAAACGCTTCTCCTCTAATCGCATTGTATGTCCTCGAGTCCTCATGCAATTCCTTCGAATGAACAGCTTTTCTTCTAAGCTGAGATCCCCATTAAGATATTTATAAATTGCTATCATGTCCCCTCTCAGACGTCTTTTCTCCAGGGAAAATAAATCGAGCGATTGCAGCCGCTCTTCATAGGTAAGGTCCTCCAACCCCCTAATCAGTTTAGTTGCCCTTCTCTGGACTTTCTCCAGCTCCAACACATCCCTCCTGAGGACTGGCGACCAGAACTGGACAGAATACTCCAGATGCGGTCGGACCAGAGTTTTATAAAGTGGAAGGATTATAGTCTTATCTCTGGAATACATCCCTTTCTTTATGCATGCTAATATTCTGTTGGCTTTGGAAGCTGCCGCTTGGCATTGCATGCTGTTGCCTAATCTATCATCAACTAAGACTCCCAAATCTTTCTCCATTTTTGATTCCCCCAAGGGTTCCCCTCCTAACGTGTATTGTGTTTTTATGTTTTTGGTCCCCAAGTGCAAAACCTTACACTTCTCCATTTATACGGAGACTTGATTACACACAGGTGGATTCTATTTATCATCATTAGTCATTTAGGTCAACATTGGATCATTCAGAGATCCTCACTGAACTTCTGGAGAGAGTTTGCTGCACTGAAAGTAAAGGGGCTGAATAATTTTGCACGCCCAATTTTTTATTTGTTAAAAAAGTTTGAGATATCCAATAAATTTCGTTCCACTTCATGATTGTGTCCCACTTGTTGTTGATTCTTCACAAAAAAATTACAGTTTTTTATCTTTATGTTTAAAGCCTGAAATTTGGCTGAAAAGGTCGAAAAGTTCAAGGGGGCGAATACTTTCGCAATGCACTGTATATATATATATATATATATATATATATATATATATATATATATATTCATATATATATTTTATAATATTGTGCAAAAGTAACAGAACAATTAAAGCAGGGCTCCAGCCAAGAATGATGAAATAACAACTGATAGTTTACCACTTTAGCTCCGGAAAGTTTTACCCCCCCCCCCGGCCATTTTTCATTGATTACTATACTTCCCCTCATAGGGGGGGAGAAGACGGGGCCGGCTGCAACTCATATACTACCAGGATATATTTTCCAGTGCGCAGGATACAAAATATTAAAAAAAACTGATAGTTACCCACTTTAGCTCCGGAAGGTTTTACCCCCTTAATGACCAGGCCATTTTTTTACGATTCGTGACTGTGTTACTTTAACGAAAAATTGCGCGGTCGTACGACGCTGTTCCCAAATACAATTGATGTCCCTTTTTCCCCACAAATAGAGCTTTCTTTTGGTGGTATTTGATCACCTGTGCCGTTTTTATATTTTGCATTATAAACAAAAAGAGAGCGACAATTTTGAAAAAAAAACACCATCTTTTTTTACTTTTTGCTATAAAACTTTCCCAATAAAAAAATATAAAAAAATCGAATTATTTGATTTAAAAAAAAAAAATTATTATTATTAGTTTAGGCCAATTTGTATTCTGATACATATTTTTGGTAAAACAAATCCCAAAAAGCGTATTTTTATTGGTTTGCGCAAAAGTTATCGCGTTTGCAAACTACGGGATAGATTTTTGGACTTTTTATTTATTTTTTTGTTTTTACAAGTAATGGCAGCGATCGGCGACATTGCGGCGGACAGATCGGACCCCTAACTGACATTTTTGACACTTTTTGGGGACCGGTGACATTACTACAGTAATCAGTGCTAAAAATATGCACTGTTACTGTATAAATGACACTGGCAGGGAAGGGATTAACACTGGGGGTGATCAAGGGGTTAAGTGTATGCCTAATAGTGCTTACTGACTGTGTGGGGGGATGGGTTGGACAGAGGTAGAGAGAGATCGGTGATTCAGCTTAGCTGATTCACACGATCTTTCCCTGCCTCTCTGACAGAAAAGCCGCCTGCTTTGTTTACACAACACACTGTTACTGTATAAGTGACACTGGCAGGGAAGGGGTTAACATTGGGGGTGATCAAAGGGGTTAAATGTGTACCTAACTGTGCTTACTGACTGTGTAGGGGGAAGGGTTCTGTGACAGGCACAGAGAGATCAGGGTTGTAGCTTAGCTGAAACTCCTGATCTCTCTCTGCCTGTGTGACAGAAGACCCGCCTGGTTTGTTTACATAAGCAGGCGGGTCTTCTGTCAGTTTCTGTGAAGATCGCGGGAAGCCGGCGGCGATCGCCGCCGCTCCTCCCACTGCCCGCCTCCCGCTGGGTCTAATCACAGCGGGAGCGCGATCTCGGCGGCCCGTGTGCACATAATCACGTAGATCTACAGCCTGCGCAGTAAATCTGCGTGGGGGCGGTCGGCAAGTGGTTAAAAGATGAAATACCAAAACCACCTGCTGGGGCAATTATTCAGCTTTAACCCAGAGAGTTTATCTGCAGTACTTTTTTTCTGCCACTAGATGTCCTCAGTCAGATGGCCACAGAATTAATGGTCCTGAAGCCTCCCCCAGCCTGTGACTGGACAGTGAAAGAAGAAGCAGCATCTCTTTGTCACTCTGATTTCTCCTCCTATCAGCATGCTTCTTGTCAGCACCTGAACCGATTGGCTCCTTGTGCTGTTTCTCACACTCCGGCCCAGCTGTACAGGACTGAAACCAGGTCATATTTCGGTTTTTACACTGCTTGAATTCAAAAGAACATTTAATGATGTTATAATAATTATCAAGGTGCAGGGATTTCCTTCTCATGTATTTGCCTGGTGTTCAGCTTTAACATTCTATATATGCAAAGTATTAGCATTACAAAGAGAAGTAATGGAAGAGGAAAGCGGTGAAGGTTTCAGTAACGGCACACGTGTCGTAGTCTTTAATTTGACCGATCCTAGCGGGAAATCTAATTACCATAATAATGCATGGCATTTCATGTAAGGGAAAAGTCACACGCTAATCTTCATATCAGCCAAGCAGAAATTAAAGGGCAAATCAAGGTAAATGAATCGGTCAGTGGAAAAGGACAGGCTGGAAGAGTTTTTATCTGCCAAAAGATTTGCATTTTTCTCCATCCTGTTCTGAGAATTACACAGTCTTGTCACAGAGCACAGCCCTGATTACTAAACCCAGGAGCTTGCATTCACTATATCTGGTCTCCCACAGTACACAGGACATGGAAATGTAATTATTTTAGTAAATATAAACTGCTAAATACCTTTTCTCATCAGCAGTATATAGCAGTCTTGTGACTTCTATCAGTGTCTGGTTAACCACTCAGTGGCGTAGCGTGGGGGGTGCAGCGGGGGCCGGCCGCACCGGGCGCAACATCTGGGGGGGCGCATCTGCAGTTTCACTTGGTCTGTCTGACTCTGACATACACAGTTCACACACTATCTGTGGCTGCCTCCATCTTTAGGCTGGGAGATGTCCAGCGCGGCCACCCTATGGCTGAAAATGGTGGGTCGTGGCGGGGCTGGACTGTGCCTCACCTGTCCATTGGTGTAGGGTGGGGTGGCGTTGCAAGCCAAACCCCTATGCCGCCTCTACTCACTGCTCAGTCAGTTTAGCAGCGAGGGAGTCAGCAGCCTGGCGCTGTCAGAGCGGGGTTTCTTTTTTTTTTAATCACCTGATTAGAGCCAGAGACTCTAATAGGCTTCAAAAAAGAACAGAACAGAACAGTGCGCCCCAAGCCCACCCATTGTGTGACAATAGCGAATGAAAATCCGAGACCCGCTTCCTGATTGGCCGAAAGGCGAACGCATTCCATTGGCCGAGGAGGAGGCGGGAGGACATGAGGAGACGCGGGGAACTGAGGAGAAGCAGCCACTGCAAGTAAGTTTCTTTGCATTGAAGGGGGCATGCTGGTCTTTCTGCATTGAAAGGGGGCACAATGATCTCTCTGCATTGAAGGGGGGCACGCTGGTCATTCTGCATTGAAAGGCGGCACGCTGGTCATTCTGCTTTGAAAGGGGACACGCTGGTCATTCTGCGTTGAAAGGGGGCACGCTGGTCTCTCTGTATTGAAAGGGGGCACGCTGGTCTCTCTGCATTGAATGGGGGCACGCTGGTCATTCTGCATTGAAAGGGGGCACGCTGGTCATTCTGCATTGAAAGGGGGCACGCTGGTCATTCTGCATTGAAAGGGGGCACGTTGGTCTCTCTGCATTGAAAGGGGGCACGCTGGTCATTCTGCATTGAAAGGGGGCACGCTGGTCTCTCTGCATTGAAAGGGGGCACGCTGGTCATTCTGCATTGAATGGGGGCACGCTGGTCATTCTGCATTGAAAGGGGGCACGCTGGTCATTCTGCATTGAAAGGGGGCACGCTGGTCATTCTGCATTGAAAGGGGGCACGTTGGTCTCTCTGCATTGAAAGGGGGCACGCTGGTCATTCTGCATTGAAAGGGGGCACGCTGGTCTCTCTGCATTGAAAGGGGGCATGCTGGTCATTCTGCATTGAATTGGGGCACGCTGGTCATTCTCCATTGAAAGAGGGCACGCTGGTCATTCTGCATTGAAAGGGGGCACGCTGGTCATTCTGCATTGAATGGGGGCACGCTGGTCTCTCTGCATTGAAAGGGGGCACGCTGGTCTCTCTGCATTGAAAGGGGGCACGCTGGTCACTCTGCATTGAAAGGGGGCATGCTGGTCACTCTGCATTGAAAGGGGGCACGCTGGTCTCTCTGCAATGAAAGGGAGCACGCTGGTCTCTCTGCAATGAAAGGGGGCACGCTGGTCTCTCTGCATTGAAAGGGGGCACGCTGATCATTCTACATTGAAAGGGGGCACGCTGATCATTCTACATTGAAAGGGGGCACGCTGGTCATTCTGCATTGAAAGGGGGCACGCTGGTCATTCTGCATTGAATGGGGGCACACTGGTCTCTCTGCATTGAATGGGGGCACGCTGGTCATTCTACATTGAAAGGGGGCACGCTGGTCAATCTGCATTGAAAGGGGGCATTCTGGTCTCTCTGCATTGAAAGGGGGCATGCTGGTCATTCTGCATTGAAAGGGGGCATGCTGGTCTCTCTGCATTGAATGGGAGCATGCTGGTCATTCTGCATTGAAAGAGGGCACGCTGGTCATTCTCCATTGAAAGAGGGCACGCTGGTCATTCTCCATTAAAAGGGGGCACGCTGGTCACTCTGCATTGAAAGGGGGCACGCTGGTCTCTCTGCATTGAATGGGGGCACGCTGGTCGCTCTGCATTGAAAGGGGGCACGCTGGTCTCTCTGCATTGAAAGGGGGCACACTGGTCACTCTGCATTGAAAGGGGGCATGCTGGTCACTCTGCATTGAAAGGCTGGTCATTTTACTTTAATTACATTAGTATTTTCATAACAAACAATACATGTGCTTAGGGGCTAAGGGTTTCTTTAACTAATCTAGTGGAAGAGACTCAAATGCTAAAATCCCGTGGGTTAGGGGCGCAAATTACTTGCCTTGCCCTGGGTGCTGATAACCCACGCTACGCCACTGTAACCACTTAAGCCCCAGAGGATTTGGCTGCTCAAAGACCAGGGACTATTTTGCGATTCGGCACTGCGTGATTTTAAAGGACAATTACGCGGTCGTGCAACGCTGTAACCAAATAAAATTGATGTCCTTTTTTTCCCACAAACAGAGCTTTCTTTTGGTGGTATTTGATCACCTGTGCGATTTTTACTTTTTGTGCTATAAACAAAAAAAGCGACAATTTTGAAAAAAATAACAATATTTTTCAAATTTTTTTATATGAAATCCCCCCCCCCCCAAAAAAAAAAAATGTAACAATCAAAATTTTTTGACATTTTAGGCCAATTTGTTTTCTGCTACATATTTTTGGTAAAAAAAAAAATCGCAATAAGCGTATTTTGATTGGTTTGCGCAAAAGTTATTGCATTTACTAACTATGAGAAAGATTTTTGTCATTTTTATTGTTTTGTTTTTTTAACGAGTAATGGCGGCGATCTGCGATTTTTTTGCGGGACTGCGACATTGCGGCGGACAGATCGGACCATTTACTGACATTTTTGACACTTTTGGGGTTACCAGTGACATTACTACAGTAATCAGTGCTATACATATGCACTGTTACTGTAAAAATGACACTGGCAGGGAAGGGGTTAACTTTACTAGAGATCAAGGGGTTAAGTGTGTCCCTAGGGGCGTGATTCTAACTGTAGATGGGCGTGGCTTTTGATGTAACCACAGAGACATACGATCCAACATAGCAGGATCATATGATCTCTGCTGTTACACCAGGGAGAATGAGAGGCGGCTTTGTTTACATCAGCCGCCTGCCTTTCTCCCTCTCCACCGGGAGATCGCGAGTGACCGGCGGACATCGGACAGTGCTGATTGGCCCCAAGCTGATCA